>NC_133651.1:226416937-226783865 GCF_009905375.1 Apium graveolens | reverse complement strand
TGAATTCTATTTTACTTAAAATAACTCATTCTACTTCTGCTAAATCAGTTTACAAGAAGAAAGTACCCAACACTGCTTAGGTTGCTAAACACACTTAAAACTCATTATGTGCAGGGAAAAATGAAGAAGGTCATATGGATTATAGACAGTGGGTGTTCCAGACACATGACAGGTGATAAGGCCATACTATCACAGTTTGAGGAGAAGGCTGGCCCTTTGGTGACAACAGAAAAAGATTCACAATGGGATATGGAAAGATTGTTTCAGGAAATGTTGTCATTGATGATGTAGCACTGGTAGCTGGTCTTGAAGTGAATCTTCTCGGTTTTAACCAATTTGCAGACAAAGGCTTTGAAGTTTTATTCAACAAAGAATAATGCACTTTTATCAGCAAGAAAATTGGTGAAGTTGCTCTGAAAGGAACAAGAAAAGGAAGCTTGTTTGTTACAGACTTGGACTCAACAAATAAGGATGGTTTTTGTTACTTCTACACCAAGGCATTAGAAGAAAAAAACAAGCTATGGCATAAAAAGTTGTCTCACTTTAATTTCAAGACAATTAACACCTTGGTCAAAAAGTAGTTAGTAAGAGACATGCCTAATCTGGAGATTGTTAAAGTTAAAGTTTGTAAAGCTTGTCAGAAAGGAAAAATGAAAAGATCAAGTCACAAGTCAAAAGCTGTGAATTCTATAAGTGCACCATTGCAACTTATTCACATGGACTTGTTTGGGCCAGTAAATGTCCTATCAATTTCAAGAAACAAATATACACATGTGATGGTGGATGATTTCTCAAGATACACTTGGGTAGAGTTCATCCACTCTAAAGATGAGACTCCATATATCATAATTGAGCACATCAAGAAGATAGAGAAACAGGCTAAAGATCATAATTGTGTAAAGAGATTGAGAAGGGATAATGGAAAAAAATTCAGAAATATAACATTGAGTGAATTCTGCAAAAGTAAAGGCATTGTTCAAGAATTTTCAGCTGCTAGAACACCTCAACAATATGGAGTATTTGAAAGAAAGAATAGAACATTAGTTAAAGCTGCTAGAATAGTGCTGCAAGATGCCAAGTTGCCAACAAGTTTCTGGGAGGAAGCTGTTAACACTGCATACTACACTCAAAATAGACATCTCATTAACAAGGTTCATGGAAAATAACCTTACTCAATCATGTCTAAGAGAAAACCTACTGTAAAGCATCTTCATGTGCTTGGAAGCAAGTGTTTCATTTTAAAAGACAACTCTGGATATGTGGGAAAATTTGACTCAAAGGTTTTTGAAGCAATTTTTCTAGGATATTCATTGGAGAGAACTGCCTACAAGGTCTATGTGGTTGATCAAAAAATAAGATTATGGTAAGCACAGATGTGACTTTTGATGATGACAAGTGTCCAGGATTGGAATGCCTTGATGAAAATGAAGCTGAAACCCTTGCATTTAAAAACCTCAATATTGATAGTGATTCCGATGGTGAAGATGAAGTCAATGCGCAACAGGTGTTGAATGAAGAGACTACTGAACAGGAAAATCATGAAAATGGAAGCTCATATCAAACACCTGAATTTGGTAGCAAACTCAGGGGGAAAAGAGAAGAAGGATCTACAAGTCATACAAATGATGAAGGCATAAATCAATAAACTCACACAAGGGAGTGGGATATAAGTCACACTAGAGAAGCAACTATTGGTGATCCTACTGCTGGTGTGAGAACTAGAAGTGCAACTGCTAATGAGTGCCTACATGCATACTTTCTGTCTCAAGTAGAGTCTAAGAAAATTGAAGAAGCTTTAATGGATCCTGATTGGATATCCGTAATGCAAGAGGAGCTTAATCAGTTTGAAAGGAACAAAGTTTGGGAGCTAGTTCCTGCACCAAAGAATAGAAGTATAATTAGAACAAAATGGGTATTCAGGAATAAGATGGATGAAAATGGTATAGTCACCAAAAACAAAGCAAGGTTGGTTACAAAAGGCTACTCACAGGAAGAAGAAATTGATTATAATGAAACTTTTGCTCCAGTTGCAAGACTTGAAGGAATAAGAATTTTTCTAGAATTTGCTGCACATTCAAATTTCAAAGTGTATCAAATGGATGTTAAGAGTTCCTTCCTAAATATTGAGTTAGAAGAAGAAGTGTATGTGCAACAGCCACCTGGCTTTGAAGATCCAGAATTTCCAAATTTTATGAACAAGTTACTCAAGGCTCTATATGGACTAAAACAGGCACCTAGAGCTTAGTATGATACATTGTCAGATACTTACTTAAACATGGTTTTACTAGATGTACCATAGATAAGACTCTCGTCTACAAAAATCATGGTGATGATATGATCCTAGTTTAGATCTATGTGGATGAAATTATCCTTGGTTCTACAAATGAGAAGCTTTGCCAAAGATTCTCCAAGCTTATGCAGAGTGAATATAAAATGAGTATGATGGGGGAATTAAGTTACTTTCTTAGACTTTAAGTCAGTCAGAATAGTGATGGAATCTTCATCAGCCAAACTAAATATGTTAATGATCTGTTGAAAAAGTTTGGTATGGTTGATTGTTCACCTATTTCTACACCTATGTCTACAGCAACAAAGTTGGATGAAGATAGAAAAGGAAAGAGTGTAGATATTTCAAACTATAGAGGAATGATTGGATCACTGCTTTACTTAACTGCTAGTAGACCAGACTTCATGTTTGCAACATGTCTATGTGCAAGATTTCAATCCAATCCAAAAGAATCACATTTGATGGCTGTAAAGAGGATTTTGAGATACTTGAAAGGGACTCCAAACTTGGGATTATGGTATCCTAAGGGAACTGGTTTTGAAGTTGTTGGATACACAGATGCATATTTGTTGGATGCAGGGTTGACAGAAAGAGTACTAGTGGAAGCTGTCAATTTCTTGGACAAAGACTTGTATCCTGGTATAGCAAGAAACAACAATCTGTGTCAACTTCTACAACAGAGGCTGAATACATAGCTGCAGGAAGTTGTTGTGCTCAAATGTTTTAGATTAGAAATCAGCTAATGGACTATGGCCCAGTTGTAATATCCGGGATATATCGTGTAATTATTTTTGCTATTATATAATTATTATGTGTGTTCAGTATCTATTCTGTGAGCTAATTGTTAAGTGTTATCTGTACTCGAATATTCAAAAATAATATTAATTGAGTATTTTAATTTTTATATGTCCAAAATAAAATATAGATAATTGTCATATCTTCCTAATTATTTTTATGTTGGATTATGGATTTATAAGAATCATATGAAATTTCTAAAATCTTTTTCCGGGTAATTAAAATCTATTTTATAAAAACGGGAACCAACCGACGTCAACCGTTGTTACGTTTTTGGAACCCGAAACTCTTTCGAGAACTCCTTCCTAACCTAATTGTAATATTCCGAGCATTTTCCATGTTTCGACTTTTTCGATCCGGCGTACGGTTTGTCCTGCGTGGGTCCCGGCGCAACATTTTCGATACAATATTCGTTTCTGTAAATCAATAAAACCCGTATTTTCGATAAACGGGAGCTTTTTATTAAACTATCACAATTATCACTTCGTAATACGTGTAACCAGGCGCTGAGACCAAGACCGCAGTACAAATTGTACTGATTTGGATAATTATCCCGAAAACCGATACCGTTTGGATCAGTTTTTATAAATAAACGTACCTTTTTATATCCGGAATGATCCAACGGGATACAAATTTTCCGTAATTATAAATAGCCTTTTTCCGTATTTTATTTCGTATCAAAATCAATTGCAGACAGATAATTATATAATTTTCAGAGAAAAACCCTAATTACATAAACTGTTCTAATAATCAAACAGCAAAACGAAGGCGTTACCGATCTCTGTTTTCAAAGCTTGAGTAACCAAAACGAAGGATTTGAAGTGTTCTATCAGATTCTGAGCTTTGTTTCACTGCAGAAATCAAGGTTATTTTTCTAAAAATTTATTTATTTTCGAATTTATTTTTTTTAAAAATATGAATTTTTGTTCGGATGATTGTTTGTATGATTTGATGATTGCATGTTGTAGAGCTTGTTTTCCTGATGATTTTCATATGTCATACGTCTGATTTGGAGTTCAATAACATGCTCAAAAGTGGGTTTAATTTTTGAATTTCAAAATTAGGGTTTATAACCCGTATGAATGTTCTTAATTGAAATTTGGGGGTTTCTTATTCTGTGATAGATTGATGTTGTGTTATAGTGGGTTGTGTTCCTTATGAAATTTGCAATCTAGTCGTATAAGTTTCATGAATCAACGAAGTCTGTAGAGAAGGGAGTTGTGTTTTGAAGTTTTCCGATGTTCGCCGGAAACTGGAAAACTTCACGGCCAAATTCCGGCCAACTCAGGGATTGTTAGGATGAATTGATTGCATGGTTGTATTCCTGGTAATTTGTAGATGTGATCTGGAGCTTGTGGTAAGGTGAGGAGGTCGGAATCGTGTTCTCCGGCGAACCCGACTGTTTTCCGGCGAAGGGCTGGAAAATTACAGTTTAGTACCCCAACTTTTGAAAACGATGAAGTTCAGTCCCTGAACTTTCCAAAGTTTGCAAAAGTTGGATTCCTGTTTTAAAAATGTTTAAAAATCATATTTCCTATTTATTTTTATTATAAAAATTCGTTTTTAATTTCTGAAAATTCTAAAAATTATTATTTTAATTCCGAAAATTATTTTTAATTCACAAATAAATCTAAATTAATTAGTTAATTAATTTCAGTTAATTTCTAATTGATTAATTGGTCAATTAATTTGAAAATTAATTGATTAATTAATTTAATTAATTATTAATTGATTTTAATTAATTATTTAATTATTTAAAAATGATTTAAAAATTCTGAAAAATAGTTTCGAGCTTTAAAGTATTATTCTAAATTATTTCCAAGGCTCAATAATTATTATAAAATTATTTCGGAGCCAGAATTGGCCAACCGAACCCTGTTTATTAACCCGAAATTGATCCAACGACCCGTTTTAATTCCGAAAAATATTTTAAAAATCATTTTAAATACTAGAAAGCCTATTTATAACCCGAGACTTCTCTATAAATAATATATCATTGATTATGTGATGTATTATATTCTATATGTGACTTTTTAATTAACTATCGGTCTATATATTCGGTGTTTACTTGATTATTGCATAACTTTCAATCCGTTAATCGGATTTGGGTAAAACGAAGGGTAGATAGAAGTATGTATTGAATAGAATTCCATGAGTAAATTATTGATAGATGCTTATGATATGTGAGCAGAAGAGGCAAGACGTAGGAAAGGGAAACAGATAGTTGAAGAGTAAGACGCTTGTGATTGGAAGCGAGTGCAGTATAGTAAGCTAACATCAGGCAAGTGTTCTGAACTTTCTTGAGATATTGTAGTATTTGATAGTCAGATTGATATTGCAAGTGCTGTGAAGCACTGAAACCTAAACTCTGATTTCAGTTATTGTTCTTGAGCCATAAACCTTATTCTTTCTAGACCATTGATTGTTGTATACCCAAACACGAACCTCAAGTATACGATACTACTCCACAAATACATGCAAACAAAATCCCAAACACTGAATTGAATTACTTGTACATTCAATCATTGTATCCTATGCTTTGAAAGCCCAAATCTTTGAAACCCTGAAATGTTGATTCCTTTGTTATCCAATTCTTTCATTACCAAGCATCCAAGCTTTTAAATTGCCTTATTGATCCTTACAAGGATTGAAACCCTGTCATTGTTAAACATTTATTGTTGTTAATGATTTCGGTTATTATTTATTATTGCATATTCTGTTATTATGTTATAATTGGATTGTTTTTATAAAATTGTGGACCAGATTCGTGGTCAGACCATATAATGGTCAAGTTAGGCCAATGTGTGCCTTGGATCCAGTAGTTAGAGCAATGCTGTGTGCTTTGCTCGGGGTTAGTGCATGACTGATCAGCAGCCTAACCTTGGTTTTTAAATTAAAAGTATAATATCCAATTCTAAATCATAATCCATTGTTCACTTGATATCATAATCATGTTCACTTGATGATCATTATTCTCAGTTTTGTCATTGTGACTTGCTGAGCTAGTTAGCTCATTTGTGCGATGTTGTTTATATTCTTTCCAGTTAAAAAGGAACCAGTTGGTAAAGAGGATCCCCAGTCCAGCGCGAGAGCTAGGGGTCCAGGTTGAGAAAACAGAGCTAGTAGGCTTCTTTTGGGATAATTTAAGTTTGTAAAAGTTTGTAATAATGTTTAATACTTAGTTTGAGTTTGAAATAGTTGGGATTTGAACGGTTTGTAATATATTAGTTTGTTTGGCTTGTGCGCATACTTTAACCTGTTGCGGTCCGTGATGGTTGGTAGGTAGGGTCACTGCATATATTATTATTATCTTTATTATTGTTATAAGCAGGTTATAATTAAGGTGTGTGTGTGGACCCCAAACTTCTGACCCGGGTTTGGAGGGCGCCACAGGTTTGGTATCAGAGCTACAGGTTATAAGTCACTGACACAAGCCTAGGTTGACGGGAATGGGTAGAGGGATAGGATTAGAAGTAAGGTATAGGATGATAGAACATCGAGAGGTTGAGTGTTATGGTATAACCGGTATTAGTATAGTTTGCGTTGTGGTATGAGGTTCTTATATTACGATATGATTTCAGATAGTAGAGATGGCCGATTCTTTTATTCCCGTATCCGCTGATCACTCAGAGCCTTCAGTTGGAGCACCAGCATCGGATCCATGTCCTGTTATTCCACCAGTATTGGCTATTTTACCTCCACCGGTGTTGCAGCCCGTACCATTACAGGCTATTCCACCTCCAGGCATGAGGCCACCTGTTAGAGGACCCCCACCAGCTGATTAAGATACCACTGGGCATTCAGTAGCGAGTACCCCATTCTAGTCTACATTGCCCCCAGTTCCTTATTACCGGTATGAGGCTCTTCTAGTGGAGCGTGATTCCTTGTTGGCTCAGATTAGAGAGTTACAACATATCATCAGGACTACAGATGTTGATCGTGGTATGAGGGAGCTTCGAGAGGAGATTCATGTGACACGGAGGGTTTTTGAGGCTAGGCTACATGGAGCTACACTACCTGGCAGAGGCCCTGATGCACTGCTGGGCTGGGCTACTGAGGTGATGGAGGACTTTGAGAGGCTGGCAGGACCAGAGTTTCCTTGGAGCTGAGTTAGAGATTCTGAGATGGAGATGCTGAACAGTGTTGTTATGATTATGTAGTATGGGCAGTAGTGTGTAGTGTGTATCAGTAGACTTTTGAGTTGTATTTATAGACTAGCGATGCTGACTAGTGAGTAGGTTGTTGTACCCTTTTTGCTTTTACTTTCGAAGCGTCTTTACGCTTGTACTACCTAAAACTTTTGATCTATATATCAATACCTTTTTCCTTTCCAACACTGTCATTTACTTTATCGCACCTGTTTTACTTTACCTTATTTACTGCACCAGTATACCCTGTGATACCATGTACCCTGTTTTCCATAACTGTTTATATTCTGTAAAGAAGCATGCAATTTACTTAGTTACAACTGTTTTAAAAAAAAAAGGATATTCCTATTTTACAAAACTTTTCTTTTATACAAAGATTTGATTCAAAAGTTAAATAAATTGATTGATTCTTTACAGAAAATGCCTCCCAGAAGAAATACCCGCACCAACACCCAGAATGAAGAAACCAACAACAACAATAACAACCAAGATGATACAAACCAGAATGTGAACCCAGGACCCATGGACCCAGCAATAGCCCAGATTCTTCAAATCTTGGCCCAACAAACAGTTCACCTGGCACAACAACAGCAGAGACAGACCAATCCCCAGGTAACTTTCAAAACTTTTCAGGCAGTAAACCCACCAGAATTCAAAGGTTCCTTAGAGTCAATTGAAGCAAATGTGTGGTTAAAGGAAATAGAGAAGGCATTTGCCTTGGTAAAAGTGAAAGAGGAGCAGAAGGTTGAATTTGCAAGTTACTATCTGAAGAATGAGGCCACCTATTGGTGGGAGATGGTGAAAACATTGGAAAGCACAGATGTTATTACTTGGGAAAGGTTTAAGGAATTATTTTTAGAAAAGTATTTTCCTCAGTTTGTTCAGGATCAAATGGAGCTGAAGTTTTTAGAATTAAAGCAAGGGAACATGTTGGTAACAGATTATGAGGGGAAGTTTGAGGAATTGTCAGGGTATGTGCCGTCGTATGTCGATACTGATAGAAAGAAAGCTAAGAGATTCCAGAAAGGCTTGAAGCCATGGATCAGAGGGAAGGTAGCTATTTTTGAATTGGATACATATGCCGGGGTTGTACAGAAAGCTATGATCGCAGAGACAGAGAGTGAGATGTTCCAGAAAGATAAGGAAAGCAAGAAAAGGAAAGTTGAGGGAAATGAGGGTCAGTCACAAACCGGGAAGTTTCCAAATTTTAAGAAGGGCAAGTTTCAGCCAGGGAGAAATTTTAATTTCAGGAGACAAAATGCAGGAGACGGAGGCCAGGGCAATCATCCAGCTAATGTAAATTAGCCGAATCAGTTAAGATTAACTTTTCCAGATTGTCAAGTATGTGGAAAGAAGCATGGAGGAGTTTGTAACAAGTTGAATGTGGTATGTTTTAAATGCAACCAGAAAGGGCACTACTCGAGGGAGTGCCGAAATCAGCCAGCAAGAGAGCCAGCAAATAAGGATCAGCCTATCCGGAATCCAGTAGTGAAGGTTCCAGTCATTGGATTCACATGCTTTAAATGTGGGAAGCCAGGACATATGGCCAGGGATTGCAAGACACCAGCCCAGTCAGTAATGCATTAAGGATTGTGGGATCTACCCCAACAGTGAATGAGACTCTGAGGGCTAGAGTTTTTGACATGTCGGTGAAGGATGCGATCCAGGATGCAGATGTCGTGGCAGGTACGCTTAATGTGAATTCTTTATGTGCCAAAGTGTTAATAGATTCGGGAGCAACTCGATCGTTTGTTTCACAAGATTTTGTTAGTAAGTTAAATTGTCCAGTTGGGTATTTAAATGAAATAATGACTGTGGAATTAGCAAATCAAGAACGTGTAACTGTTAACCAAGTTTGTGGGAATTGTGAGATTGAGATTTCTGGTAGTAAGTTTTGTGTAGATTTGATACCGTTTAAGTTAGGAGAATTTGACGTTATATTAGGGATGGATTGGTTATCTAAGCATGATGCTCAGATAGATTGTCGAAATAAGAAAGTAATGGTGAAAACGCCAGATGAAAGAATAGTAACGTTCAAGGGACTGAAGCAAGTAAAGAAGTTCTTAATGATGATTCAAGCCAAGAAGTTACTATGACAAGGATGTGAGCATTTCGTAGCATATGTGATTGACAGAAGTCAGGAGCCAGCAAAACTTGAAGATATTCCAGTTGTAAATGAATTTCCAGACGTATTTCCTGACGAGTTACCAGGACTTCCTCCAGATAGAGAAATTGAATTTGCAATCGACTTAGCACCTGGAATCGAACCAGTATCCAAGGCCCCGTATAGAATGGCGCCCGTTGAGATGAAAGAGTTAGCAAAGCAATTACAAGAGCTGTTAGAGAAAGGAGTAATCAGACCCAGCGTATCCCCGTGGGGTGCACCGGTATTATTTGTCAAGAAGAAGGATGGAAGCATGAGACTGTGCATCGACTATAGGGAGCTTAACAAGTTGACAATCAAGAATAAGTATCCGTTACCCAGAATTGATGATTTGTTTGACCAATTGAAGGGAGCCAAGTATTTCTCCAAAATCGATTTAAGATCAGGATATCATCAACTGAGGATCAAACCAGAAGATATACCAAAGACAACTTTCAGAACAAGGTATGGACATTACGAGTTTTTAGTGATGTCTTTTGGATTGACCAACGCCCCAGCAGCGTTTATGGACCTGATGAACAGAATTTTCAAGGAATATTTGGACAAGTTCGTTATAGTATTTATAGACGATATTTTGATCTATTCAAAGATGGAGGAGGATCATGCGGAACATTTAAGGACAACTTTGGAGATTTTAAGGAAAAAGAAGTTATATGCTAAATTGTCGAAGTGTGAGTTTTGGCTACAGGAAGTTCAGTTCTTAGGACACATAGTCAGTAATGAAGGGATCAAAGTGGACCCGGCAAAGATCGAGGCAATTACGAATTGGGAAAGACCGAGAACACCCACTGAGGTAAGAAGTTTCTTGGGATTGGCAGGGTATTATCGATGATTCGTTCAGAATTTCTCAAGAATTGCAACACCATTGACAAAGCTTACACGAAAGAATGAAAAGTTTATATGGAATGACAAGTGCGAAGAAAGTTTTCAGGAATTGAAGCGGAGATTAATCACAACACCTGTTTTGTCACTTCCAGACGATCAAGGGAATTTCGTAATTTATAGCGATGCTTCTTACAAAGGATTAGGATGTGCTCTTATGCAGCACGACAAGGTGATTGCGTATGCGTCAAGGCAATTGAAACCACACGAACAGAAGTACCCTACTCATGATTTGGAGTTAGCAGCCATAGTATTTGCTTTGAAGATTTGGAGACATTATTTGTATGGGGAAAAATGTGAGATTTTCACGGATCACAAAAGTTTAAAATATATATTTACCCAGAAGGAACTTAATATGAGACAAATGAGATAGTTAGAATTGATCAAGGATTATGATTGCTCGATTAATTATCATCCCGGTAAGGCGAACGTTGTAGCAGATGCGTTAAGTCGGAAGGAAAAGTTAAATGTGTTATTCGTACCTGAAGAGATATATAAAGAATTTCAAAAATTAGAATTGGAGATTAGAATTTGCAAGTCTGAGGAAGCAAAAGTGTACGGTATGATTTTCAAAACGAAGTTATTGGAGAAAATAAAGAAATGCCAGAAAAAGGTAATGGATCAAGATATAAATAGTTTGGTAGGTGAGGAATTATGCACGCAACAAGATGATCAAGGTATTCTTAGGTTTTCTTCAAGAATTTGGATTCCACCAGTAACGGAGCTGAAAAATGAAATTTTACAAGAAGCACATAGTTCAAGATATTCCATCCATCCAGGGAGTACCAAAATGTACAGAGATTTAAAGAAGAATTATTGGTGGCCAGATATGAAAAGGGAAATTGCGGAATGGATTAGCAAATGCTATACCTGTCAGAGAGTTAAAGCAGAGCATCAGAGACCAAGCGGATTGCTACAGCCATTGGAGATTCCAGAGTGGAAGTGGGAACATATTACCATGGATTTCATAGTTGGATTACCAAGGACAAGGGCTAATTATGATGCCATTTGGGTTATAGTAGATAGACTTACCAATTCAGCTCATTTTCTGCCTATAAATGAAAGATTTTTGCTCGACAAGTTAGTTCATATGTACTTGAAAGAGATCGTAGTTCGTCATGGAGTTCCAGTGTCTATCATATCTGATAGAGATCCAAGGTTTAATTCAAGATTCTGGAAGAGTTTTCAAGAATGTTTGGGAACAAGATTGAATATGAGTACGGCCTATCACCCCCAAACGGATGGCCAAAGTGAAAGAACAATTCAGACAATCGAGGACATGCTACGTGTTTGTGCTATTGATTTCAAAGGAAGTTGGGACGAGCATTTACCCATGGTAGAGTTTGCTTATAACAACAGTTATCATGCCAGCATTGGAATGCCACCTTATGAAGCCCTTTATGGATGCAAATGTAGATCTCCGGTATATTGGGACGAAGTAGGAGAACGCAAAATACTCGGACCCGAATTGGTACAACAGACAAAGGAAGTTGTTGAAATTATCCAGAAAAGATTAATAGCCGCACAAGATCGTCAAAGGAAATATGCAGACCAGTCAAGAAAAGACATGGAATTTGAAGAAGGACGCTTGGTATTATTGAAAGTATCACCGTGGAAAGGACTAACAAGGTTTGGGAAGAAAGGGAAGCTAAACCCAAGATATGTCGGACCTTTTGAAATCCTAAAGCGTATTGGCAAAGTAGCTTACGAGTTGGCGTTACCTCCGCATATGGAGCACATTCACAATGTTTTTCACATATCAATGCTTAAGAAATATAATCCAGACTCCAGGCATGTAATAGAATATGAGCCAATAGAACTTCAAGCAGATTTATCATATGTAGAGAGTCCGATAGAGATTCTAGAGGAAAGAGAGAAAGTATTGAGAAATAAAGTGGTAAAGTTAGTAAGAGTATTGTGGAGAAACCCAAAGGTTGAAGAGTCAACCTGGGAGTTAGAAAGTGATATGAGAGAAAAGTACCCTCATCTGTTTTCTTAGAGATTCTGAGGATAAAATCCTTTTAAGGGGGAAAGGATGTAATATCCGGGATATATCGTGTAATTATTTTTGCTATTATATAATTATTATGTGTGTTCAGTATCTATTCTGTGAGCTAATTGTTAAGTGTTATCTGTACTCGAATATTCAAAAATAATATTAATTGAGTATTTTAATTTTTATATGTCCAAAATAAAATATAGATAATTGTCATATCTTCCTAATTATTTTTATGTTGGTTTATGGATTTATAAGAATCATATGAAATTTCTAAAATCTTTTTCCGGGTAATTAAAATCTATTTTATAAAAACGGGAACCAACCGACGTCAACCGTTGTTACGTTTTTGGAACCCGAAACTCTTTCGAGAACTCCTTCCTAACCTAATTGTAATATTCCGAGCATTTTCCATGTTTCGACTTTTTCGATCCGGCGTACGGTTTGTCCTGCGTGGGTCCCGGCGCAACATTTTCGATACAATATTCGTTTCGGTAAATCAATAAAACCCGTATTTTCGATAAACGGGAGCTTTTTATTAAACTATCACAATTATCACTTCGTAATACGTGTAACCAGGCGCTGAGACCAAGACCGCAGTACAAATTGTACTGATTTGGATAATTATCCCGAAAACCGATACCGTTTGGATCAGTTTTTACAAATAAACGTACCGTTTTATATCCGGAATGATCCAACGGGATACAAATTTTCCGTAACTATAAATAGCCTTTTTCCGTATTTTATTTCGTATCAAAATCAATTGCAGACAGATAATTATATAATTTTCAGAGAAAAACCCTAATTACATAAACTGTTCTAATAATCAAACAGCAAAACGAAGGCGTTACCGATCTCTGTTTTCAAAGCTTGAGTAACCAAAACGAAGGATTTGAAGTGTTCTATCAGATTCTGAGCTTTGTTTCACTGCAGAAATCAAGGTTATTTTTCTAAAAATTTATTTATTTTCAAATTTATTTTTTTTAAAAATATGAATTTTTGTTCGGATGATTGCATGTTGTAGAGCTTGTTTTCCTGATGATTTTCATATGTCATACGTCTGATTTGGAGTTCAATAACATGCTCAAAAGTGGGTTTAATTTTTGAATTTCAAAATTAGGGTTTATAACCCGTATGAATGTTCTTAATTGAAATTTGGGGGTTTCTTATTCTGTGATAGATTGATGTTGTGTTATAGTGGTTTGTGTTCCTTATGAAATTTGCAATCTAGTCGTATAAGTTTCATGAATCAACGATGTCTGTAGAGAAGGGAGTTGTGTTTTGAAGTTTTCCGATGTTCGCCGGAAACTGGAAAACTTCACGGCCAAATTCCGGCCAACTCAGGGATTGTTAGGATGAATTGATTGCATGGTTGTATTCCTGGTAATTTGTAGATGTGATCTGGAGCTTGTGGTAAGGTGAGGAGGTCAGAATCGTGTTCTCCAGCGAACCCGACTATTTTCCGGCGAAGGGCTGGAAAATTACAGTTTAGTACCCCAACTTTTGAAAACGATGAAGTTCAGTCCCTGAACTTTCCAGAGTTTGCAAAAGTTGGATTCCTGTTTTAAAAATGTTTAAAAATCATATTTCCTATTTATTTTTATTATAAAAATTCGTTTTTAATTTCTGAAAATTCTAAAAATTATTATTTTAATTCCGAAAATTATTTTTAATTCACAAATAAATCTAAATTAATTAGTTAATTAATTTCAGTTAATTTCTAATTGATTAATTGGTCAATTAATTGATTAATTAATTTAATTAATTATTAATTGATTTTAATTAATTATTTAATTAGATTTAATTATTTAAAAATGATTTAAAAATTCTGAAAAATAGTTTCGAGCTTTAAAATATTATTCTAAATTATTTCCAAGGCTCGATAATTATTATAAAATTATTTCGGAGCCAGAATTGGCCAACCGAACCCTGTTTATTAACCCGAAATTGATCCAACGACCCGTTTTAATTCTGAAAAATATTTTGAAAATCATTTTAAATACCAGAAAGCCAATTTATGACCCGAGACTTCTCTATAAATAATATATCATTGACTATGTGATGTATTATATGCTATATGTGACTTGTTAATTGACTATCGGTCTATATATTCGGTGTTTACTTGATTATTGTATAACTTTCAATCCGTTAATCGGATTTGGGTAAAATGAAGGGTAGATAGAAGTATATGTTGAATAGAATTCCATGAGTAAATTATTGATAGATGCTTATGATATGTGAGCAGAAGAGGCAAGACGTAGGAAAGGGAAACAGATAGTTGAAGAGTAAGACGCTTGTGATTGGAAGCGAGTGCAGTATAGTAAGCTAACATCAGGCAAGTGTTCTGAACTTTCTTGAGATATTGTAGTATTTGATAGTCAGATTGATATTGCAAGTGCTTTGAAGCACTGAAACCTAAACTCTGATTCCAGTTATTGTTCTTGAGCCATAAACCTTATTCTTTCTAGACCATTGATTGTTGTATACCCAAACACGAACCTCAAGTATATGATACTACTCCACAAATACATGCAAACAAAATCCCAAACACTGAATTGAATTACTTGTACATTCAATCATTGTATCCTATGCTTTGAAAGCCCAAATCTTTGAAACCCTGAAATGTTGATTCCTTTGTTATACAATTTTTTCATTACCAGGCATCCAAGCTTTTAAATTGCCTTATTGATCCTTACAAGGATTGAAACCCTTTCATTGTTAAACATTTATTGTTGTTAATGATTTCGGTTATTGTTTATTATTGCATATTCTGTTATTATGTTAGAATTGGATTGTTTTTATAAAATTGTGGACCAGATTCCTGGTCAGACCATATAATGGTCAAGTTAGGCCAATGTGTGCCTTGGATCCAGTAGTTAGAACAATGTTGTGTGCTTTGCTCGGGGTTAGTGCGTGACTGATCAGCAGCCTAACCTTGGTTTTTAAATTAAAAGTATAATATCCAATTCTAAATCATAATCCATTGTTCACTTGATATCATAATCATGTTCACTTGATGATCATTATTCTCAGTTTTGTCATTGTGACTTGCTGAGCTAGTTAGCTCATTTGTGCGATGTTGTTTATATTCTTTCCAGTTAAAAAGGAACCAGTTGGTAAAGAGGATCCCCAGTCCAGCGCGAGAGCTAGGGGTTCAGGTTGAGAAAGCAGAGCTAGTAGGCTTCTTTTGGGATAATTTAAGTTTGTAAAAGTTTGTAATAATGTTTAATACTTAGTTTGAGTTTGAAATAGTTGGGATTTGAACGGTTTGTAATATATTAGTGTGTTTGGCTTATGCGCATACTTTAACCTGTTGCGGTCCGTGATGGTTGGTAAGTAGGGTCACTGCATATATTATTATTATCTTTATTATTGTTATAAGCAGGTTATAATTAAGGTGTGTGTGTGGACCCCAAACTTCTGACTCGGGTTTGAAGGGCGCCACCCAGTGTTACACAAAATTCCAATTATGTGTGACAATACTAGTGTTATATCTATAGTGGCTAATCCAGTTAATCATTCTAGAACAAAGCACATTGATGTGAGGTACCATTTTATTAGAGAACATGCTACAAATGGTACCATTGAGCTTATTTTTGTTCCAACAGAAAAATAATTAGCTGACATTTTTACTAAACCTTTTGATGAAGCAACTTTCACTAGACTTGTAGGTGAAATTGGAATGCTCAATTCTTCATCCTAAGGCAAGAATTCAGCTAATGTGTTGTAGCGGATTAATTTCTAGTAAATCAAAATTAATTTGATTTAATTGGAAATTAACTGAAATATGAATTATAAATATTACATAAATCTCAACATATTTATTTTTCAAAAAAAAAATTTAACTTGGAATTTTTCAAATTCTAAGTAAACTGCTAAGTTGTTAATTTACATCTTTAATATGTAAAATTAACACAAGGCAGATTTAAACTGTTCAAAAGTATATAGAGAATTGAGTTCTCTATAAGTATAATTGACTTATCCACAAGTCATTTTAAGACTTCTCGAATGAGTTCTCGATAAGTCAATTTACTGACTTCTCGAGTGACTTCTCGAGTGACTTTTCGATAAGCTTTATTATGACTTATCAATAAGTCATTGTAGAGTTCTCTACAAGTGTTAACTTACATAGTTCTCTACAAAGATTATTTTTTAGACTTATCAATAACTCAAAACTGAAATAATTTAATCTGATAAACTATTTTGGTAAAATACTTTTGGAAAATTTATTCTGATTTTTATTTTATTTATTCAAATAAAAATTGGAATCATATTCAATCCATTTTGGACAAACTGGGTATTTATTTGTCATCTCGATAAGCTTATTTTTAGTTCTCTACAAGAATAAATAAAATGACTTATCGATATGTCTTTCATTTCTTAAAATGACTTCTCGATAGACTAATTCCTAACTTCTATTTTTGAGTTCTCGATAAGTCATTTGCTTTTACTATAATTACCCAGACATCTCGATACATATACATACTTACAACTTTCGAGATCTCAAGTGACCTAGCTTTTCAATCCAAAACCAATTTCTCTCTCGTTTTCACTCCTTTCTCACTAATTTCTTTTACCCACTAAACTTCATACTCATATCAATGGCAGCCAATAATACTGTACCCTTATCTCTAAGGAGACTAACTTCCTTGCATTTCTGGATGCAAACCATGCACCTCAATTTTTTTAATGTTTTGTCAAGTTCTTATCTGAGACCTACTTTGTAGGAGCTCTTACTGCTAATCCTATGTTGTACTTGGATGTGTTAAGGGACTTTTGAAACACATCAACAACAAGGACAATTGTGCATGAAAACCAGGCTGTAACAATTATGATAAACTGCACAATCAAAGGGAAATAGGTGGAGATCCTTGAGGATGATGTCAATATGGTATTAGGAATCCCTTTTGACAAGCTGGTGGAGGTTCCAACTCAGGATGAGTTGTATGAATTCAAGGACTTCATCAATTATTCTGAAAAGATCAATTTGTTAATCATGAACAAGAAACATCTGAGAAGAGAGTGGTCCTTCCTGTTTGATTCTGTGATAAAGGCTTTCACGTGCAGGAAGTCAGGGTTTGACAACATATCAAGTGTTTTCCAGAAGCTGGTCTACTCAATGGCCACCAACATACAGATCAATGTAGGACACTACATACTGGAGGAATTGAGCACCAGGATAACAATGCCACTGGAATCAAGAGGTAAGGGAATTTTTCTACCTAGATTTATTATGTCATCTTTAAAATATAAAGTTAATGACATAAACATGTTAGAAGGTGTAAATAGGTCACTAATTGGGAACTATAAGCAAGTATCTAAAATTCTATTTGGATCACTTTATTATTAAGAATAAGGTTCCAGTAAGTCTTAAGTTAACACCTTTCATGATTGAAAGATTTAAGACTTACCCTTATTTCATGCCAGACATGAGAACTAGTGCAAGTCAACCTAGTGCAACAATGGTTCCTGAGCCTGTGGAAGCACAAACATAGGCACACCCACAGAAACCTACCCATGTTGAGCCTGTTTTTTCAAAACCATTAGCAACTAGGAAACCAACCACCTCATCTTCTCAAAAGGATGAGGTGAGTAAAAGGAAGAGAAAGAAGGTAACCTTAACAGTTATGAATGAGAGTGGTGAGGATCAAACAGAAGCTGAGTTACCCTTGGTCAAGAGATCAAAGAAGAATAAGAAATCTGAGATGACCACTCAAACCCCCTCTGTGTCCTCCCAAAAGGATGCAGTTATAAATATGGGGATTAAACAGACTTTAGATACATCCTCTCAACAGGGTGTGTCTATTGAAAAGAGCATTCACCCCAATGCATCCTGTATAGAGTCTGCACAGTCTGCACTTGATCAAATCCAAGTGTATGGTAGAAAAATAAGGATGGCACACACAGTGAGGGCACATCTTTTGCTCCCATATCCATTCAAAGGGAGATGCCAACAATCACTTCTGAACAACAACTTCTAATCTCACAAATTTCTTCTCCACCTACAACACTTGAATCCAATTCTCATGTGCAAGCTAAATCAAGTGACTCGGTTCAAGAAACCTTGTTCACCACCCAGACACTACAATCAGATGGTGAGAGGCTACTAGCTGGAGTAGACCTTGATGATACCATCAAAACCATGGGGGATTCATCAGTTTTTACTAAAGACCCCATGGAGGTCACAAACGCACCTTCATGTGCAAATCAGTCTTCACAGGCTGTTAGGTTTGAGGGTAGTACTCCTGAGGGGGAGCTATCTAAATCCTCTCCAATTCAATTAGAGGTTCCTCATGTAGGAATAACTCCCCTCAAAACCCTAGTAGAAATTGCTTTAGCAGTTGATGCTAGGAGTATAATTATCAATGATCCTGCTATGGGGGAGGCAAGTTTATCACATTCAAGTGACAGTTCTTTGCAAGAATCACAAGGGTTTGATACTGGTGTACATGACAGTAACCCAGTCAAATCCCCTCCAATTTAATTAGAGGTTCCCACTACATGTGAGGAACAACAACTTGTCATAACCACAAAGCAATCTGTCAGTAAAACTGTGACCTCAGTCACAGGTGGTTCTGATCTACAACCCTCCACATCTCAACCACACTTAATCTCCCAGTGGCTTCAAGATACTGAAAATCAACCTTCAAATATTGAACATCTCAGGGTTGATCAGCTTGGAGGCCTTGCACAAATATCACAATAGCTACTCACATCCAATATGTCAAATCAGGACTACTAATCTATCATGTTCACCTACAAGGATGATGTTGAAGAAAATCAAGCAAAAATTATTGATGCAGCTGGTCAGGATGCTAACTGTGATGCTTGGATGGATAAGGACTTCACCATTGAAATTGATGATATGTTAGCTAAGTTCAGGGAGGAATACATCACCATTATGGGAAGCAATGCCAGATCACTAACTCCCCAAGATGTGTATGATGCCATCAATGATGTCTATAAAGCTCAAATCAAGGCTTTCCATAATTTTGGAAAAGCACTTCAAATCACATTGACTGGACATCAAGACAAGATCATGAGAATGGTTAGGGAAAAGATGGATCAAATCATCCCCTCTCAGACTGAGATCAAAAACCAATTCAAAACCTTCTCAGAATAAATGTCAAAGCATGATCTCAGTGGAATTGATAAGAGTGTCACACAGTTGAAAGACTCCTTTGTAGCTTTGCACAAGGTAGTTCAAGATCACATCACAAACTCCAATGACACAAGGTGGAAGTTGGATCAAATGCACACTGCAAGATACACTCCTTCACCTTTGGTCATGAATGAAATTCAGAAATATGTGCAAGCTACATTTGGACCATCCACTGCTCTCTCTACTTCAAGCTCCTCTCCAAAAGACCTTCAAGAACTCAAGACACAAGTAGCTTCTCTAGAAACCTCCAATGCTTCTCTCAATGCAAAAGTGTAAGCCTTGACTTCTGTAGTCAAAAGTCAATAAACAGATATCCAAACCCTGGTGGACTCCCATAAGCATCTTCAAATGCAGAATTCTATTGCTTTGGGGGCCATCATGGGGAAGCTAGAATTATATTTCCAGGGGTTATATTTACTAATTATATATACCAATCAACTGCAAATTCAATGATAAATATTATTTAAGCATCAAAACCATCAAACGATTCTTGAATCAAAAATCTCCAAATCCGAGCATAAACCCTAAAATCGAAACTTCAAATTCACTAACCTGAGGTATGATTTGATGGTATGACATGATAGAGCTCCTCGAGAGATTCGATTTGGTTACAAACATGATATGATTTGCTTATCAGATTATTGCAAAATCATCAATTGATTCCCAGAACACCAAGAACAAATTTGCAGAGAATTTTCAAAATTTTCATTTACTTTTCTGATTTTTATAATTAAATTATAATTAAATAATAGATAAATTGTATTTATAATTATAAAAATAATACCCCCAATAATTATTTAAGGCCTAATTATATCATTTAATAAAAATAATTAGCCACCAAAATTAATAATTAATGGGGAATAATTTTTAATTCAATAAATATAAAAATTATATCAAAAATTCCCAAAAATTACGAATAATCCAAAAATACAAAAATATTTAATATTTAATAGTCCCACGATTTTATAAAAATAAAAATACAATTTTTGTGGGCTTATATGTCCTGGTAGGGGCCCAGAAAAGTTATTTTTCACGAAATAAAACACTCCCTAAATTAACTGGATAGTACAACTTTTAATATAAGTCCATTTAACATGTAATAAAATACCCATTAGATCGTATGAATCAAAAAACAGATTACTTAGCCGCTAAGTAACTGCAAAACTATCCAATTTGATACATATTTTGGATAATTATCAAAACCGAGCTTCTTATAAAATATTTTATACGAAAATAAAGTAATAATATCCCGTCTTTCGAGAATACGGGTTTTATCGATTTATAAAAATAATTGTTGTATCGAAAATTTTGTGTCGGGACTCGTACGGGTCAAACCGTACCCCAGATCGAAAAAGTCAAAACACGGAAAGTGTTCAGAATAATCATATTAGCCTAGGAAGGAGTTTTACGAAGAGTTTCGGGTTGTAAAACACAAAAACGGTTGAAGTTGGATGATTCTTAGTTTTATAAAATAGTTTTATAATTACTTAAAAATATTAGTTATTAATACTATAAATCCTTATAAAATCATATAACAGTCTAAAAATTACCAGAAAAATACCCAAATTATCTATATTTGATTCTGGATAATTAAAAATTAAAACATCCTAATTTTATCATATATAAACATCCAAACATCACTTCCAATTATCAGATAATTCTTCAAAATTCACATAAGATCACATAACAATTATTTATTGATAAAAATAATTACACAGTATTTCCCGGATGTTACGGTTACTATTCATTTATGAGATTCACTTTGCTCTCATTATTCCAATCAGTACAAGTACTTGTCATATTCGCTTTCTTTTCATAATCATTTACATTCGTTAATGTCTTTTACATTTTGTCCCTCGGCTCCGCTCGTGATCCTTAAGGGTTTCTATTCGCGCGATCTCGGCTCCGATATTTTTATAAAATTGGAAAATTCATATTTTTATTTGAAATTTTTATGGAAGTTAATAAACTCTATTTCTTACTCTATGTAAAAATTTCATGATATTTGGATATTCTTAAGTCGATACTTTCTATTTCCAAAGTTCGGTATTCGTAGTAGTTTTAATCGCGTAAATCCTTTTCAGTAAAACGGACTTAACTTTTGAACCGTACATCAAAATCAAGCGATTCAAGCGTCTAAATAATACTTATAATAAGTTATATAATTTTCAAGTCTTATTTTTCAAGAAATAAAAGTTCATATATTCCTTACTTCTGCAAAAAACTTATGGTTATGTTGTGAACCCACAATCTGCGATTAATACAAATAAATATACGAATAACAGAGAAGACAATAAAAAGGATATAGAATGAGAAGTTCTCGAGTCCAGTGTATACTATCTCCTTAAAGCTATTACGACCCTCACCATATGTGCGATTCGTCAGCCTCCCGGGATAAAACGAGAAATCGGCGTGTTGCACGAACAGCGCCTTCGGTGAACAAGAACGAAGCAAGAAACTATCACCGAAAGATAAAAGGGTTTTGTTTATAGGAGGTGGCTATGAGATATGTTTCGAATGAATGCAAAACCCCAAACCTGATAATGATAATATATAGGCTCGAGGGAAACGTGTGCGCTACTTTACCCGTAATTAAATAAAACGCGTTGATTAATAATCAAATCCGTAATTGAATCAGAATTATTATTTTGCCAAATCAATTATAATAATTCGTAATAAAAAATGAATTAAGAATTTAAGAGCCCAAGCCCAGTGGAAATTAAATTTAGCAAAACTAGTCCGTAATTATTCGGGCCAATTTTATGCTACATTCGTGTCCGCACGTCGCACACGCGGGCAAGCTTGAAGGTTTCGCAAGCCTCGGATTGCCCCTCAAAAGCCCAAGATTTGCGAGCAATACATAAGTAACACATTTGAACACTACATAAGTGTTTTAACTATATAAAGCTATGCATTCTCCTTTGCAAAATCAATGTGGGACTTTCACAAATTTCTACAACTAAGGGACTAACTTTGGATGATCATATCTCATCCATCTCTTAGTCATTTTGAGTGATTCAAAGTGCCCCGGAAAGCTCTCGCGGAGGAGAACATGTTTCAAGTGTCACTTATCGCGCACATGCGATATTCGTCCACTCAAACTATGGCTGAAAGTGACTCAATAATATGGGGCTACTACCCACATTTTCCAATAATCCCCGACATGGATAAGATTGACATTTCAGTAGCACACACCAGATAGACAGACACGGAGTTTGACTTGGTGATAGTTTCTTTGATCAGATATAGCATACGATTGGTAGAGAATGCTCCTTGAACATCCACTTGAATAAGCATACCGACTTTACTGGTAGACAGTAGACATGCTTGTCCTTGAACTGTTCGACCGTTTGTGTAAATGATGATATACGTATCACTATATCCTTTCTGACTCGTTCAGTTCTCATGAGTATGTCCATTTTGGCCATGAAACATCGTCCTGGTTCTGCAGGAGTTTCTAAAGAATTGTGCCTCACAATTCTCCTTTGAAGCGGCCCTACTTATCTCCTATATAGGTGATCTTTATCTTATAGAGTAACCTGCATTTACTCAACTAAATTCCATGCGTTCACTACTGAACTCCAAGTATTCCCTAAAAGATCATTAAAAGCTCAAAGGCTTAACCTCGTACCATACGGGTCTCACTGTTTCCTCATCATAGGAACAGGCCAGGGGTTTCCCCCACAGTGATTTGGTCATCATGATTTAGTTGACCCATTGAACCAAGTTCTTGGATCTCCAGTCAACATTGGTTGGGTGTCCACCATAACGCCGTTAAGCAACAGGCTTAAGGCCCATCCCTCTCGATGATTTCTCAACCACTTCTCTTGATAACCCTTTGGTTAGCGGATCCGCAATATTATTCTTTGACGGTATATAGTCAATAGTGATAATTCTGGTTGAGATTAACTGTCTAATGGAACTATATCATCGTCGTATATGATGAGACTTTCCATTATACATCATGCTCTGTGCTCTACTAATAGAGGATTGACTGTCTTAGTGTATCCCTATTGCAGTCACAGGATTTGGCCATCCTGGAATATCCTCTAAAAATTGGCATAGATTTTCGACCTGTTCGACACATTTGTCTAGTTCCACGAACTCAGCTTCACTCATGGAATGAGTTATCACAGTTTGCTTTGAGGATTTCAATGAGATTGTCGCGCCAGCTAGTGTAAACACATAGCCACTCATAGACTTTAGAGCCTTCTTACTGGATATCCAGTTCGCATCAGTATATCCCTCTAATACTACTGGATATCTTCCATAGTGTAGTCCATAGTCTCGAGTTCCTCTCAAGTACCTCAGTACCCTTATGATCACTTTCCAGTGATCAATTCCCGGATTACTCGTAAACCTACTCAACTTGCTGATTGAGTATGCAATGTCTGGTCTTGTACAACTCATTACGTACATCAGACTTCCAATTATCCTCGAGTATTCCAACTGGGAAACCGCTACACCTTTGTTCTTGGATATATGTAAAGTCATATCAATAGGTGTCCTAGCTTTCTCAAGGTCATCCTTAAGATACTTCTCAAGGATCTTTTCAACATAATGAGGTTGACTCAGTGCGAGTCCTTCTGATGTTCTAGAAATTTGGATTCGTAGAATCACATTTGCTAGTCCCATGTCTTTCATGTCAAATGTTGCCTTTAGCATGTCCTTTGTAGATTTAATCACTTTGTCATTTCTTCTGGCAATAAGTAGATCGTCTACATACAATATCATCATGACATAACCGTTGTCATTTTCCTTAATATAACTGCTTTAATTATCTTTGTAATAGGCACAACTATCACATTCATTGATCTTGAAGCCATTGACCAGCACGACCTCATCAAATTTCTCATGCCATTTCATAGGCGCTTATTTCAAGCCATACAGCGACTTCACTAATCTACAGACTTTCCTCTCTTGACCCGGGACAACGAATCCTTCAGGTTGTTCCATATAGATCTCCTCATATATATCTCCATTTAGGAAAGCTATTTTCACATCCATTTGATGTACTACTAAATTTTGCATTGCAGCGATAGCAAACATCATCCTTATAGATGTTATTCTCGTTACTGGAGAATATGTGTCAAAGTAGTCAAGACCTTTCTGTTCCTTGTATCTTTTAATTACAAGTCTTGCCTTGTACTTATCGATAGTACCATCAGCTTTCAACTTCTTCTTGAAAACCCACTTGCTACCTAACGGCTTACAGCCGTTTGGCAAATCAACTAATTCCCAAGTATGATTCTGCAGAATTGAATCAACTTCATTTTAAATGGCCTCTTTCCACATGGGGCCATCGGGTGAGGTAACCGATTCCTTATAGGTTTTTGGGTCACCTTCCTCGAGCAAATATGTCATAAAGTCAGACCCATATGATTTCTCCGTATGTTGTCTTTTGATCCTTCTCACTACCCCCACAATTTCGTCCTCACTTTCTTCACCCTCATTATTATCCATTATAGACTCATGAGCTCGTTTAGATGTTGTAGGGGGTTCGTTTCCTGGATTGTAAGGAAACATCGTCTCAAAAAATGAGTCATTCCTAGATTCCATAATCGTATTCTTCTGAATATCAGGAATCTTGGAATCATATACGAGAAATCGATATGTAGCGCTATGTGGTGGATATGCAATAAAGATACAATCCACAGTCTTTGGACCAATCTTTACCTTCTTAGGTGTAGGGACCAGTACCTTTTCCAGGCACCCTACACTTTCAGGTGTTGGTAACTTGGTTTCTTTTTCTTCCACGTTTCATAAGGACTTACATCCTTATTCTTGTGCATAGTAATATTTAAAATATTATTTGCGCTTAAGATGGCTTCGCCCGACATTGACTGCGGAAGTCTAGAGCTTAGCAGTATCGCATTCATCATTTCTTTGAGAGTGCAATTCTTCCTCTCAGCCACTCCATTTGACTGAGGGGAGTATGGTGCAGTGACCTCATAGATTATACCATAT
This sequence comes from Apium graveolens, assembly GCF_009905375.1. Lineage (NCBI taxonomy): Eukaryota > Viridiplantae > Streptophyta > Magnoliopsida > Apiales > Apiaceae > Apium > Apium graveolens. Next base: position 226,758,464 of record NC_133651.1, on the reverse strand, counting down.
TGTGTACAGAATTCCCCAAAGGGTTCAATGTATTCACCTCCACGATCACTTCGTATCGTTTTGATTTTCTCAGTTTGTTTTATCTCAACTTCTTCTTTATAGATTTTAAATTTATCTATAGCTTCGTCTTTGCTTTTCAGCAAATATATATAGCAGTATTTTGTACAGTCATCTATGAATGTAATGAAATACTTGTTTCCTCCTCTAGTTGGAGCGAATTTTAAATCATATATATCGCTATGTATTAGGTCTAGCACCTTGGTGTTTCTTTCTACACGTTTAAATGATGATCTCATTAATTTTGCATCAACACAAGTCTGACACTTATGTTTTGTATCAATTGATAATTTTGGTATGTATTCTTTTACACTTAACCTTCGTAAAGTGTCATAATTAACATGTCCTAATCTAGCATGTCATAAATTAGGAGACTCAAGCAAGTAAGCAAAAGAATTCTTCATTTCATTATCGTCCTTAATGGACATAACATTGAGCTTAAATAGCCCATCGGTTACATAGCCCTTGCATACAAACATACCACTTTTAGACAAAACAACTTTATCTGACTCAATTACAATACGAAAGCCATGCTTATTCAATAAAGAACGAGACACAAGGTTTTTGTGAATATCAGGCACATACAATACATTCTTCAACTTCAGATTCTTCCCAGAGGTCATCTTCAGAATCACCGTGCCTTCACTTTCAATGATAGAAGTCGCTGAATTCCCCATGTAAAGCTTCTCACCAGCATCAGAAGCCTTGAGGCTAGAGAAAATCGCCTTGTCTGAGCAAACATGCCTAGTAACACCCGTATCAATCCACCACTCACGCGGATTAGAGCCGACCAAGTTCACTTCAGAGATAGTAGCACATAGGTCTATGTCACCCATCTCCTTAAAAATGTGATCGACCATGTTTGCTTCTTTCTTCTTGTTGCCCTTTTTGGGATTCCTGCAATAAGAAGACCTATGATCCACTTTATCATAAATGTAGCACTTCCCTTGGAATTTCGATTTCGAAATCCCTCCCTTGGGTGCCAGTTTTGCCCCTTTACCATAAGTGGCCTTCTTTGGCTTGGATCTTTCAACGTGCTCCACCATGTTTGCCTTCTCAGTAGCAACATTCGTCTTTTTCTCAGATCCTCTGTTGACTTCTTCAATACGAAGTCTGAGGATCAGATTCTCCATGGTCATCTCCTTTCGCTTGTGCTTAAGGTAGTTCTTGAACATTTTCCACGCAGGTGGCAGCTTTTCAATCACAGCAGCAACTTGAAAAGATTCACTAATGATCATTCCTTCAGCATGAATTTCATGAATGATCACCTACAGTTCTTGCATCTAACTGACCACAGTCTTAGAATCCATCATTTTATAGTCAAGAAAACGGCCAACAATCCACTTCTTTGCCCCAGCGTCCTCGGTTTTATACTTATGGTCAAGTGACTCCCATAAGGCCTTAGTTGTTGGCTTCGAGCTATACACGTTATACAATGAGTCAGCCAAATAATTCAGCATATAATTCCGACATATGTTATCGGAGGGCTTCCAAGCATCCACAACATACAAAGTCTGTGTATTGCTCTCGCCAGTGAGCAATGGTACATCTTTCTTCAGGAAGCGATCCAGATGCAACGTGATCAGATAGAAGTGCATCTTTTGCTACCAATGTTTGAAGTTCGTTCCGTTGAACTTCTCAGGTTTTTCAGCATGTGCAGCAGGCACAGTTGACATAACAGAAGCATCAGGCACCGCATATGGGACAGATGGTACGTGCGTCTGTACTACAGGTGTATGCACCCCAGTAGGCATCGGAGGAGTGAATCCTGCCGATATCTGTCCAAGAGGAACACTAAACTGTCCAATGACAGTGTGTCCCATAGGCACATGTCCCGAAGGCACATGTCCAACAGGTGTTTGACCCCCATCAGATCATATGATCTGTGCGTTAGGGTTAGTCGCCTGCTGGTGAACCCCATCAGATCCCACGATCTGTGCGTTGGGATCAGCCGTCATGTTCATCGGATTGTTCACAGTGTTATCGTCCATAGATCTGTTACTCAACAAAATAGGAAGAGACAGATATATTAGTCACAGATATAAATTGATAATATCTTTAAGATTGTGAACCCACAATATGCGATTAATATAAACAAATATACGAATAACATAGAAGACAATAAAAAGGATATAGAATGAGAAGTTCTCGAGTCCAGCATATACTGTCTCCTTAAAGCTATTACGGCCCTCACCGTATGTGCGAGTCATCAGCCTCCCAGGATAAAACGAGAAAATGGCGTGTTACACGAACAGCGCCTTCGGCGAACAAGAACGGAGCAAGAAACTATCACGGAAAGATAAAAGGGTTTTGTGTATAGGAGGCAGCTGTGAGATATGTTTCGAATGAATGCAAAACCCTAAACCTGATAATGATAATATATAGGCTCGAGGGAAACGTGTGTGCTACTTTACGCGTAATTAAATAAAATGCATTGATTAATAATCAAATCCATAATTAAATTAGAATTATTATTTCGCCAAATCAATTATAATAATTCGTAATAAAAATGAATTAAAAATTTAAGAGCCCAAGCCCAGTGGAAATTAAATTTAGCAAAACTAGTCCGTAATTATTCGGGCCAATTTTCTGCTACATTCGTGTCCGCACGTCGCACACGCGGGCAAGCTCGAAGGCTTCACAAGCCTCGGATTGCCCCTCGAAAGCCCAAGATTTGCACCCCCCTGCCCGCACGTAGGTGTTGGAGCAATACATAAGTAACACATTTGAACACTACATAAGTGTTTTACTATCTAAAGCTATGCATTCTCCTTTGCAAAATCAATGTGGGACTTTCACAAATTTCCACAACTAAGGACTAACTTTGGATGATCATATCTCATCCATCTCTTAGTCATTTTGAGTGATTCAAAGTGCCCTGGAAAGCTCTCACGGAGGAGAACACGTTCCAAGTGTCACTTGTCGCGCGCACGCATAGACGGAGGCAGGGGTGGCCGGCGGGTGCGGCCGCCACCCCAAACTCCGGTATAAACGTAAAATTAATACTAAAATTATGAAAAAGGTTCTATATTTATATATTTAGTAGTGAAAAAATTTATTTTCAACTTTTGCCCCCTCAAAAATATATAAATTTTATGAATTTAGTACCGTATTAATGATATTTACGATAGTTATGAATTTAGATACACGAATTCAAGTATATTTTGTATATTAAAATTGTTAAAAATAATATTTATGAATTTATTTAATATAAAATAAATAAAAATATATATTAGTTATTCCGGAAAAAATTTCGCCACCCCATACTCAGGTTTCTGGCTCCGTCCCTGCGCGCACGTGACATTCGTCCACTCAAACTATGGCTCAAATTGACTCGACAATGTGGGGCTACTACCCACATTTTCTAACATATGTTTCGCTTGTTTTATCGACGTTACGCTCGCGACTCGGGTTTTATTTTCGCTCTGAATCATTAATCAACATCCAAAAATCACCATACCACCATATTAACGCTTACTCCTCTCAATAACATGATGTTCTTGAGGTCACAACATCAACCTTAGTAACTAACTAACTAAACATCAAGAAAATAATAAATCCACCATCAAAACTAGATTTATAACTAAGATCCATAATCTTCTTGGAACCAAAACCTTTAAAAAAAGTTTGTATAAGGATTTATAACTTTCTTGAAAGCTTGGAATGTGTTATTCTTGATGAATGAATTTTGGGGAGGCTTGGGTATGCTTAATGGTCCTAAATCATGCTGTGAAAATCAAGAAATCAAGAAGTGTTACTATTTGGCACTATTCATCATCACTTTTATGGAATTATTTACCCAACCAAACCATAATCAAATGCTATCAAAAATTTGTCTTACCTTAGTTTGATATGTAGGAAACTTAGGAATTAATTGGGAGATTTTTTCATGGCTTAAGTTGAGTTTTGGAATTTGATTTCTTCTTTTCTTGCTAATAGCCGAATGGAGGTTTGAAGAGAGAGAAGGGATAAAATTTTTGTGCTTGCCTTGGTTGCATCTTAGAATTTTGATGAAATTTTTAATATATATTCCTAGGATTTGCAAATCTCATCCAATCTAGCTATCTTGTTAATTTTCAAAGCTATATTGCTAGCTTAGGTGCTTGCATTACTATTCATGTTACTATTTGCTATCTAGGTTACTATGCACTCTAGCTTGGTTAGTATTTGGTTTCTAATTTTTGGTTACTTCCTTACTAGTTATTTTGCATGGTTTTCATGTCTTGATACATTTTATTTATTCTCTTACATATTCGATTGGCCGCTTAATCATTTTTGTAATAAATCTTCGTAAGCGATTCGCGGGGTAAATCATTTCTTATACATCCTTTACGCTTTGAAGCCTTGTACTTGGGTTTTAATTTGTAGGATTTAATATTCAAATTTGTATTGTGATTCTTGTATTCCTCGATGGTTTGTTGATACGTCCGTTTTATAAAGTTCATTTTCTTCGAAAACTAATGGCGTTTACATACACTCATTTGGTACGTATAATCACATTATCGACTCGGAAACTAAATTTTCCATGCATAACATAGTGTGGGCTAAAACGTTTTTCCTGATTTTTAGGGTTACTATTCATCAAATATTTTACAAAGTCTCAAAAATTCGAGTTATTACACTTCTCGATAAGCAAAGACCAAACGTTTATTTTTAGTTCTCGATAAGTAATTTACCTTTTTCTATAGATACCCAGACATCTCGACATAACCCCTCTTTACGCTTTCGAGATATCAGGTGACCTAGATTTTACAAATCTTAATTGTTCTCTCTCATTTTAAACTCTTTATCTTTCAAATTTCTTACCCCCTCAAATTCAAATACATACAATGGCATCAAACACTGTTAGAGCTGTTATCCCTATGGATGGAACCAACTATCTATATTTCACATATGCTAACCAAGCTCCTGACAGTTTCAAGAGCTTTGTCAAGTTTCTATCTAAGACATACTTTGCATGTGCTTTTACTGTAAATCCTATTTTGTATATGGATGTTCTCAATGATTTCTGGAACTCAGTTATGGTTAGGACAATTGTGCATGAGAATCAAGCTGTATCCTTGGTGGTAAATTGCTCAATCCAAGGCCTACAAGTTGAATTTAATGAGGATGATGTCAACAAGGCTCTAGGAATCCCTACTGATAGCATGGTGGAGGTGCCTACTCAACAGGAACTAGCTGAATTCATGGACTTCATCAATTACAGTAAAAGGATCAACCTTGCTAGCTTGAACACTTTATTAAGTGAGTTTTGAAATATTGTGCTTGTTGATTTGTTTATGAAAACACTTTATCTCTAAAAATATAAACTGCTTTGTTCACCAACTATCAAAACCAGTTTAAAAAGGCTAAAAAATCCAAAGAAACACATTCACCTCCCCCCCCCCTCTGTGTTGGACTCAATATCTACATAGGTGCCACTTTCCTCACCAAGAATCTTGTCTTCCATGCTCAAACTAAGCACGTGGAAATTGATTTTCACTTTTTTCGAGAAAGAGTAGCTCAATAACAACTCATTGTTTAGCATATTGACACCTCAAATCAGATTGATGATGCTCTTACCAAACAATTTTCTCGTGCTCGGTCCCTGCTTCTTCGTGACAAGCTCACGGTTATTCCACATCCTCTTCGCTTGAGGGGGCCTGCTAGAGTTAGTCAATCTTTGGATAAGGATAAAGATGATAACACATAATGTTATAGTTAATAGGTATCTCCTCATTATATCAAGATATATTTGTAGCTCTAAATTTGTGAATCTTAACTATATCCAACCAGTTGTAAATTGTAACGCACTCTGTTATATATATACACTTTCAACCCTATGTTATGGGTGTGCAAAAAATACCAAATTTCTATCTTACATAACCAATGAAACACTCATATTAGCTTTGTAAAAAATTTTATAAATAAAATAAAGCACCAAACTCATTTTTATTGTAAAGCGTCTCTATTCTAAACGGTGAACTCTTACTTTCTTACAAATTTCTCTACCAATTAATTCAGTTAGCCATGTATAAATTATGTATCAAAGTTTGGATCTTATTTACACACCTAATTAATATCTTGATTTTTTATTTTCAAATTCTTTTTATTGACAGAAGATATATTTGAGTGAGTGAATGTTGCGTGTGCGCAACAAGTAAGGCTCGAAATATGTGCTCCTCTGTGAGAGCTTTCCAAGGCACTTTGAATCACTTGATATGTCCAAAAGATTAATGAGATACGAGTATCTAAAGATCATCCCTTGAAAGTGGAAATATTTCTAAGAAACCCTAGTCTCTCTCTCTCTCTCTCTCTTCTCTGTATTCTCTAGTAGTAGTTTTATTGTTCGGTTCAAGTTCGCTGATAGTGATGCTCTGCCTCACTGCAACTCATTTTATTTTGGGAGGTGATTCGCTCACACATACGGTGGGGCTAATATGCTTTAAGGAGACAGTCACACACTGGACTCGGGTTTTTGGTTCATGTCTCCTCTTTCTCTGTTTCGTTCACTGTTTATAGACCGATCTGTTGTTCACACACATAAATAAAATTATTTTATTTGCTTTTTTTTAGATTGTATAATAATCTTAAAGCATATTAATTTTACATATATGATTACTTACGTGGTTACTTGTTTGTTTCAGTGATAGATTTATGGAGAATCATACTGTGAGCAACGCGATGAACACGATGGCTGATATCAACGCACAGATCGCTGAATCTGATGGGGTTCACCAGCAGGCGCCTAACCCTAATGCACAGATCGGAGTATCTTATGGGGTCAGACACATGTTTGACATGTGCCTTTGGGGCATGTGCATGTGGGACACACTGTCATTGGACAGTTTAGTGTGCCCTCTGTACAGACATCGACAAGATTTATTCCTCCGATTTTACCTGCGGTGCCTACTGGTGTACATACACCTATAGCACATACGCACGTACTGATTGTCACACCTGCGGTGCCTGTTGCACCTATTATGATAATTGTGCCTGTTGCACATACTAATAAATACGAGAAATTCAACGAAACGAACTTCAAACATTGGCAGCAAAAGATGCATTTTTATCTAAGCACGCTGTATCTGGATCGCTTCCTGAAGGAAGAGGTACCGTTGCTTACTGTTAAGAGCAACGCGCAGACTGTGTATGCTGCTGAGGCCTAGAAGCACTCCGACTACATCTGTTGGAATTATGTGCTTAATATTTTGGCTTACTAGTTGTATAACATGTTTAGATGAAGCCAACAATTAAGGCCTTATAGAAGTCACTTGACCATAAGTATAAAACTGAGGATGCTGGGGCAACGAAGTGGATTGTTATCCACTTTATTGAATTTAAGATGGTGGACTCTAAGACTGTGGTCAGTCAGATACAAGAATTGTAGGTGATCATTCATGAAATTCATGCTGAAGGATTGGTTATTAATGAATTTTTCCAAGTTGCTGCTGTGATTGAAAAGTTGCCACTTGTATGGAAAGAGTTCAAGAACTATATTAAGCATGGAGGATCTGATTCTCAGACTTCGTATTGAAGAAGAAATTAGGGGATTCAAGAAGAAAATGAATGTTTCTACTGAGAAGGCAAACATGATGGAGCCTGTTGATAGCTCCAAGCCCAAAAAGATCACTTCTGGTAAAGGGGAAAAACTGGAACCCAAGGGAGGGATATCAAAGCCAAAATTTCAAGGGAAGTGCTACAACTGTGATAAACTGGGTCATAGGTCTTCTGATTGCAAGAAGCCCAAAAAGTTCAATGAAAAGAAAGAAGAAAACATGGTCGATCATATTTCTAAGGAGATGGGTGACATAGACCTCTGTGCTACGGTCTCTAAAGTGAACCTGGTTGGCTCTAATCCGCGTCAGTGGTGGATTGATACTGGTGCTCATATGCATGTTTGCTCAAAACAGGCGATTTTCTCTAGCCTCAAAGCTTCCGATGTTGGTGAGAAGCTTTACATGGGGAATTTAGCGACTTCTACCATTGAAGGTGAAGGCACGGTGATTCTGAAGATGATCTCGAGGAAGAATCTGACTTTGAAGAATGTACTTTATGTGCCTGATATTCGCAAGAACCTTGTGTTTGGTTCCTTGTTGAATAAGCATGGATTTCATAGTGTAATTGAGTCAGATAAAGTTATTTTATCTAAGAGTGGTATGTTTATAGGTAAGGGCTATGTAACCGATGGGCTTTTTAAGCTCAATGTTATGTCTGTTATGGAAAATAATGAAATAGAGAATTCTTCTGCTTACTTGCTTGAGTCTCCTAATTTATGACATGCTAGATTGGGACACTTTACGAAGATTAAGTGTTAAAGAATACATACCAAAACTGAATATCGATTCAAAATATAAGTTTGAAACTTGTGTTGAGGCAAAATTAACGAGATCTTTAAACGAGTTGAAAGAAACACCAAAGTGCTTGACTTAATACATAGCGACATTTGTGATTTAAAATTCACTTCAAATAGAGAATGTAATAAGTGTTTTATTACATTCGTGGATGATCGTACAAAATACTGTTACGTATATTTTCTTAAAAGCAAAAATAAAGCTATAGATAAATTTAAAATCTATAAGGAAGAAGTTGAGACATAACAAAAAAAGAAAATCAAAATGATACATAGAGATCGTGGAGGTGAATATGTTAAAACTTTTAGGGAATTTTGTTCACAACATGGTATAATCCATGAGGTCACTGTACCATATTCCCCTTAGTCAAATCGAGTGGTTGAGCGTAAGAATCGCGCTCTCAAAGAGATGATGAATGTGATGTTGTTAAGCTCTAGACTTCCACAGTCATTGTGTGGGGAAGCCATCTTCAGTGCAAATTTTCTTATTAATAAGATGATTAGAAAGAATAAGGAAGTAAGTCCTTATGAAATGTGGAAAAAAGAGAAACCAAGTTACCAACACTTGAAAGTGTGGGGGTGCCTTGCAAATATTCTGATCCCTGCACCTAAGAAGGTGAAGATTGGTCCAAAAACCGTGGGTTAGATCTTCATCAGATATCCACCACATAACACTACATATCATTTTCTCATGTATGATTCCAAGATTCCTGATATTCAGAAGAATACAATTATGGAATCTAGATATGCCTCATTTTTTAAGATGACATTTCCTGTAATCCAGGAAACGAACCTCTTACAACGTCTAAATGAGCTCATGAGTCTATATATGACAATAATGAGTATGAAGAAAGGGAGGACAAAAATATGGGGATAGTGAGAAGGAGAAAAACAAAATGTATGGAAAAATCCTATGGGTCTGACTTTATGACCTATATGCTCGAAGAAGGTGACCCGAAAACTTATAAGGAAGCGATTATCTCACCTGATTGCCCTATATGTAAAGAGGCCATTAAAAACGAAGTTGATTCAATTATGCGGAATCATACTTGGGAATTAGTTGACTTGCCAAATGATTGTAAATCGTTAGATAGCAAGTGGGTTTTCAAGAAGAAGTTGAAAAGTGATGGCACTATCGATAAGTATAAGGCGATACTTATAATCAAAAAATACAAGCAGTAGAAAGGTATTAATTACCTTGACATATATTCTTCAGTAACGAGAATAAGGTCTATAAGGATGATGTTTTCTATCGCTGCAGTGCGAAATTTAGCAGTACATCAAATGGATGTGAAAATAACTTTCCTAACTGGGGATACATATGAGGAAATCTATATGGAACAACCTGAAGGTTTTTTTATCCCTAGACAATAAAGGAAATTCTATAGACTAGTAAAGTCACTGTATGGCTTGAAGCAAGCGCCTATGAATTGACATGAGAAATTTGATGAGGTTATGCTCTCCAATGGCTTCAAGATCAATGAATGTGATAGTTGTGCGCATTATAAGGATAATGAGAACAGTTATGTTAAGGACAATGACAATGGTTATGTCATGATAACATTGTATGTAGATGATCTACTTATTGTCAGAAGCAATGATAAAGTGATCAAATCTACAAAGAACATGTTGAAGACAAGATTTGACATGAAATATATGGGACTAGCGAATGTGATTCTAGGAATCCAGATTTCTAGAATATCAGAGGGACTCGCATTGAGTCAACCTCATTAGATTGACAAAATCCTTAAGGAGTTTCTTAAGGATGACTTTGAAAAAGCTAGGACACCTGTGGATATGACTTTACATTTATCCAAGAATTAAAGTGTAGCGATTCCCCAATTGGAATACTCCATAATAATGAAAGAATAAAGTACCTTATGAGTTGTACAAGACCAGACATTGCATACTCAATTAGCAAGTTGAGTAGATTTATGAGTAATCCGGAAGCTGATCAATGGAAAATGATCATACGAGTACTGAGGTACTTGAGGGGAACTTGAGATTATAGACTACATTATGGTAGATACCTAGTAGTATTAGAGGGATATATACTGATACCAACTGGATATCTAACAAGAAGGTACTAAAGTCTACGAGTGGCTATGTGTTTACACTAGTTGGTGCGACAATATCATGAAAATCCTCATAACAAACCGTGATAACTCATTCCACGATGAAAGCTGAGTCTGTGGTACTAGATAAATGCGCCGAAGAGGCTGAATATCTACGCCAATTTTTAGCGGATATTCCAAGATGGCCAAAGCATGTGAATGCAATAGGGATACACTGCAGTAGTCAATCCGCTATTGGCAGAGCACGATATATAATGGAAAGTTTTATCACATACGATGATTACATAGTTCAATTAGACAATTAATCTCAACTGAAATTATCACTACTGACTATTTAGTATTAAAGGATAATATCGCGGATCCGCTAACCAAAGGGTTATCAAGAGAAGTGGTTGTGAAATCATCGAGAAGGATGAGCCTTAAGCCTTTTGCTTAACGGCGTCATGGTGGACACCCAATGTAACACCCCCAGATCCGGGGTCAGGGATCCTAGCCGTCACGATCTTTCTTTCCACAATACCACTTCACTTAATTAATAATAATTAACCTTATGCTGTGACCCCACACTAATACACACCACAACTCGTTATAGTCTCAGAGATGAAATTGAAATAAGTACAAGTCTTTGAATCCACAGTTTAAAAGTTGTTACAACCCAAAATGATTACTTGATAAATTTACAGTTAATTGCCATTATCTGACACAAGTTATAATTATACAATATTTGGTTCCCAAAAGTAGAATGTCTGATCTACAGGTAGATCTACCTCTGCAGCTATAGCAGCTACGATCTCAACGGGAAAGCGCGGGGCCCACGCTCTTGCGCTAGGTCTGCTTGAGCCTGGCCATCTTTCCTAACTGTTGTTGTGTGATGAAGAAATAAAGCAAGAGTGAGCATTACAGCTCGCAAGATAATATATAGTGTAATCAATAATGCAAGTATCTAATAGATAACTTACTGAAAACCTTTATCAGGTGAAAGGTAATTACTTACTGGATATAAGCAAAAACAAGGGATGAAGTTATCAAATACTTCACTATACTTATATCATTTATAAAGCTACTTGAACTACTACTGTTCAAAGTATAATAAGATTCAAGAGGTCATCCCATAGATGAGACCACAAATTAAAACTTGAATATATTCAATCTTTGCAATATTTTTAAAAGAAATAAAGTTACGAGATATTTCATTCAATGGAAACACCAATAAAACTGTTTGACCCTGTCAATGCTTCGGCAACCACCCATTCGTAGCCTTTCGATCGAAATGCTACGGGTAGTGTTGCAGAATTATCCAACTGGATGATGAACTCATTACGGGAGTTTGTCGCGCCAGGAAGACCACTTACGATGATCAGTCGCAGTAGTACAACCCCACCATTTTCTACATGTAGAGGAGAACCTGTCGGATTTACTTGTCAACCGAACACTGGACTCCTAAGGAATGGACCCCTTAGCGGAACTTCCAGGCCATTTGGGCCAATATAATAAGGCTGGGCCGGCGCCACTCGACCACTTACGCCACTCCTAGTTCAGATGAAATTCATGACTCTGAAACGTAAAGCTCGTCCCCCTTTCCCCAAGTAGAAACTTGTTGATACGGCTCCACCAAGAAGTCGTATCTAGTTGGAAAGGAAAACTCACCGATATTTCCCAGGCGATGCCTGTTAATGGATTAACTTGTTCCAAGAATTGTACTTCCCGAGTGTTGGGTAAGTATTCAAAATTATTTTATCAAGACAGCAACCTTGTTGCGAATATAAAACACACCACAGAGCCGGATCCCTCAGGTTTTGAGCGAGTATCTAAATCCCCTTCGAAAGGAGGATCTTAAATATAAAAATGAGTTTTGGAATCCGCTCTAACTTTTAAAAATCATTTTGAAGACTCGCAAAACATTTTTAAGAATGTTCGGAGTGATGCTGATTTAATAAAATAAATCAGTCCCAATATATAAAAAAATATCTGAATATTATTATTTAAATAATATTCCCATAAAGAATAATCTTTATAAAAATAATTGAAGTAGATGTTTTAAAACTTATACTTGCAATTATTATTAAATAACCAAAGATATACTTATACGAAAGTAATATCTTTAATTGAATAATCAAAATTAAGTTTGATTATCGACACATTATTCTTTAATAAAATAAAGAATAATAATTATATAAAGAATCGGAGTCATAAATTCTCGAATGAATATTCAAAATAATATTCAATAAATAATATAAAGTGAGTCATAAGTCATTGAATGAATATTCAAATAATATTCAATTAATAAAATAAGCTGAGTCATAAGCCCTTGAATGAATATTCGAAATAATATTCATTAAATAATATAAAGTTATCGAATAAACCTTATTCGATTAATAGTTTTGAAAACTATAACCATATATATATAAATATATATATATATAAAATCTACTCGGGATCCTCGACTCCCGGTTTTAGAAAATGTTTTCACCTTTGGGTCCCTATACTAAGGGTATACACAACTACTGCTTATCTCTAGCATAGGTATTATGCAACTTTATAAGCAATTGAACCAACAGATATATAAATCAAGAATATGAAACAGGCATGCATATATACCATATCACATGCTAAAATATATCGCAAGAATTTGCTAATAACAAATATGCATTTATCGCAAGATCATGCATATACACATATACATCACAACAACAGTATAACGGGTAGAAAACTTGCCTGAGCGACTGAGGGTTACAAATGGCTCGGGGCGAGTCTGGTAACCTATAAACAACATATGAGTTGGAATTAAACCAAAGTCACTTGTAAATCTATACTTTAACCAAATTAGACTCTAACGCTCGCTTTGCGCTTACTGATTCTCTTAAGTCACTCGAGTACCCTCGGCTCCACCATTTTTAATAATTTAACCTTTACGAGTTTTAAGGCGATTCCTTCGCGAGTGTCTTACCAACTGCCTAACACACTTACATAATTGTTTCATACACTAGTTAACCCTTTTTAGGTCTTTAACCTATGTTTCAAAGTAAGGCGAGGGGTAATGTTTCGTTCGCGAAATGTCGTTACTTAAAACGGCCGTTTCTCCTAAACCGTACATCGGAATCAAACGAACCACATATCAAAACGAAGCTCGTAACATGAACTATCTAAACATGGCAATGGTAAAAACCTAGCAGGGAGTTTTCGGGTCCTAATGTTATGAACAAAAGCAGTCTAAAGTAAATCGGACATTACGACGGCTATGTTTACGCGATTTCCCAATTTTATACCATTCCAATACAATCACCAAACAACCCCAATCCATTCATACAACCAAAGTCCATCCATATCACACTAAAACAGCCCCAATCAACTCAATATTAACCATTATACTTATTCTTAAACTTGAATTTAAACTATACTTAAACCCTTTAACCAAACCATAAGATTTCAACATTCAATTCACCACCATTTCAACCCAAACTCTAAACAAAAAAGCTTCAAGCTACTTTTTACCATAACTATCAAAATCATCCTAATATACAAAGTAAAGCTAGGGTTTGGAGATAATATACCTTCCTTGAAGTGATGTGAGTAGCTAGGAAGCCTTAAGAAACCTTGAGATGTCTTAGAGATGCTTGGATCTTAAAGGAAAAACAAGAAAAATCAAGTTAAAAACCTTGAAATCACTATTCATTGTCTTCTTCATTGATTTCTTGGAGAAGATTGAGAATGAATTGGAGTCTTAAACTCATAAGATAGCCCTAACTATGCATAAGGAGTACTAGAGAATTATCTTACCAATTTAGGAAGCTTGGAACTTGGATTTTGAAAATTCTTCTCTTTAAAATGTGAAAAAGCCGAGAGCAAGGTGGGAGAGATGAAATGATTTTTGTGTTTGCTTTGTTTTGTTTTGGTTGGTTGATTTTCTTTTGATTAGTTTTGGTTAATTACCTTATTAACCTTGTCTTTGTGTGGTTATAAACCAACCACATCTCCTTCCCCTTATGTCATGCTTATGTCATGCTTATGATGTCATCTTCCCTTACTTGCCCCCTTCTTATTGGTTGGATGACCTCACCATCCCTAAACTCCTTGATTAACTTCCTAATTGTTTGCCTAATGACCGCTGATCTGTTATACGGTTCGCTTAACTTTCGTTTTCGTTTATCATTTGGGGGATCATACCCGGGATCTTATTACTTAGGTTCCCTTAACCTTTCTCAATATATTATATTCCTTTTATGATCCTCTCTTATAATCCTTTAATTTAAATTATTTTTATCCTGTTACCTTATACTCAATTATTTCCGTATCTAGTGGATTTTCGGGAAAAATCAAAGTGTTCGGAATTGGATTCTGACGATCTTTATATACACTTATATACCCTATAGAGTACCAATAAAATCTCAGAATATCCATAACAGAACCCCTACATAGTGTGGCATGAACAGTTTTCTTATTCAGCAATATCAGCAAAAACACTATTCATAAGGGTTAGAAAGAGTTCAAAATTTTGGGGTTATTACAGTCTCCCCTCCTTAAAAGGATTCCGTCCCGGAATCAAATAGAAAACAATTGGGGGTACTTTTCTAGCATTGCGCTCTCTAGTTCCCAAGTTGATTCTTCCACATTATGATTCTGCCATAGCACTCTGACTAGCTTGATCACTTTGTTCCGAAGCACCTGCTCCTTCTTATCCATAATCTTTACTGGTTTCTCCACGTAAGTCAGATCTGGTTGCATATCCACATGCTCGTACTCCACTATGTGTCTGGAATCCTGATGATACTTCCTTAGCATTGACACATGGAACACATTATGAACTTGTTGTAGGTTTGGGGGTAAGGCTAGCTCGTAAGCCAACTTCCCAATCCGTCTTAATATCTCAAAAGGTCCAATGTACCTTGGGCTTAGTTTTCCTTTCTTTCCGAACCTCATTAATCCCTTCCAAGGGGATACCTTTAGTAGTACTAAGTCCCCTACTTCATACTCCTTGTCCTTTCGGGCTAGGTCTGCATATTTCTTCTGTCCGTCTTGGGCTGCTACAAGCCGCCCTCTGATAAGATCCACTATATCTTTGGTCCTTTGGACCACTTCGGGTCCGAGCATCTTCCGTTCCCCTACTTCATCCCAGTATAAGGGAGATCGACACCTTCTTCCGTACAGTGCCTCATAAGGCGGCATTCCGATGCTAGCATGAAAGCTATTGTAATAAGAAAACTCGATCAACGGCAAGTGATCATCCCAACTTCCTTTAAAGTCTATTGCACAGACTCTCAACATATCCTCTAGTGTCTGGATGGTCCTTTCACTCTGCCCATCCGTCTGGGGATGGTACGCTGTACTCATATTTAACTTGGTCCCCACAAATTCTTGAAAGCTCCTCCAAAATCTGGAGTTGAATCTGGGGTCTCAGTCTGAGAAAATGGACGCTGGGACTCCATGTCACGTCACTATTTCCTTAAGGTAAATGTCCACCAGTCTATCGACTGTGTTTCTCTCATTGATAGGAATGAAATGAGCTGACTTTGTCAGTCGGTCTATAATTACCCATATGGCGTCATGATTGGACTTCGTCCTTGGAAAGCCTACAACAAAATCCATCGCTATCTGTTCCCATTTCCATTCGGGAATCTCCAGGGGTCGTAAAAGTCCACTGGGTCTCTGGTGCTCTGCCTTTACTCTTTGGCAAGTCAAACATTTGCTTACCCATTCTGCTACATCCCTCTTCATGTTGGGCCACCAGTAATATTCCTTCAAATCCCTATACATCTTGGTGCTTCCCGGGTGAATGGAATACCTTGAACTATGGCTTTCATCCAAAATCTCATCTTTAAGCTCTTGAACGTTCGGAACCCAAATCCGGTAGGAGTACCTCATTATCCCTTTATCATCTTTCTCAGTATGGATCTCCTCTCCAGTCATTAACTCTCTGCCTTCATTCATTATTTTCTCTTGGCACAATCTGAACTTTTCCAATAACTCTGGCTGCATTGAGATCTCAAAAAGCTTTTCAGTTCCGGTTCCGGTTACCTTTACTTCTATTTCCATTCTCTCTAAATCCGTTATCAATTCTTCCGAAGTCGTTATCATATAGAGTCTTTCCTTTCTAGTAAGGGCATCAGCCACCACATTGGCTTTCCCCGGATGATAGAGAATCTCACAATCATAGTCCTTGATTAGCTCTAACCATCTCCTCTGGCGCATGTTGAGCTCTTTCTGCGTAAATATGTACTTGAGGCTCTGATGGTCTATGAAAATCTCGCACTTCTCTTCATACAAGTAGTGCCTCCAAATTTTTAAGGCAAAAACTATTGCCGCTAGCTCAAGATCATGGGTAGGATATCTAATCTCGTATTCCTTCAGTTGTCTCGATGCATACGCAATCACTTTACCGTGCTGCATATGCACACACCCTAATCCTTTGTGCGACGCGTCACTATATATCACAAAATCTCCTTTTCCGTCTGGCAATGCCAACACCGGGCCCGTTACCAACCTTTTCTTTAATTCCTGAAAACTGTTCTCGCATTTCTCCGTCCATTCAAACTTCTCTGTCTTACGAGTAAGTCGTGTCAAAGGGGCTGCGATCTTCGCAAAGTCCTGTACAAATCTACGATAGTAGCCGGCCAATCCTATGAAACTCCTTACCTCTGTGGGTGTGGTTGGCCTTTCCCAATTTGAGACCGCCTCTATCTTGGAGGGGTCGACCAATACTCCTTCTTTATTGATCACATGTCCTAAAAATTGTACTTCATTCCGCCAGAATTCACACTTCGAGAATTTGGCATATAACTGTTCCTCTCTGAGTATTCCTAGAGCTATCCTCAAATGCTCTGCATGTTCTGCCTCAGTCCTTGAGTAGATTAAGATATCATCGATAAAAACTATCACACACTTGTCCAAGTACTTCTTAAATACTCTATTCATTAAATCCATGAAAGCCGCTGGGGCGTTGGTTAATCCAAAGGACATTACCAAGAACTCATAATGCCCATACCTGGTACGGAACGCTATCTTGGGGATATCTTCGGGTTTAATCTTTAGTTGGTGATATCCAGTTCTCGGGTCAATCTTGGAAAAATAAACAGCATCCTTTAGCTGGTCGAACAGATCGTCTATTCTAGGTAACGGGTACCTGTTCTTTATGGTTAGCTTGTTCAACTCTCTATAGTCGATGCACAGCCTCATGCTCCCATCTTTCTTCTTAACAAATAAAACTGGTGCTCCCCATGGAGACACACTGGGTCTTATCATACCCTTATCCAAGAGTTCCTACAATTGGATAGCTAATTCCTTCATTTCTAACGGGGCTAACCAGTAAGGTGCTTTTGAAACTGGCGCCGTCCCTGGGGCCAACTCAATAGCAAATTCAATCATTTTATCGGGTGGTAATCCCGGAAGGTCTTGTGGGAATACATCTTCAAATTCGTTGACTACTGGAATATCTTGTAAGTTGGGCACCTCCTTTTGCGTGTCTACCACATAGGCTAGGTAAGCCTCGTTTCCTTTTCGTAGCATCCTTCTGGCCTGGGCCATGGTCAAAAAATTTTGCGTCTGCCTCTTTCCCCTAAATATGACTTCTTTCTTTCCTGGAATATTCAACTTAACTTTCTTCCCCTTACAGTCTATCTGAGCATCATTGCTAGATAGCCAGTCCATTCCCAAAATTATATCAAATTCCCCTAACTTAAAAGGAATCAGATCAACACTGAAAGATTGTCCCCCTATGCCTAACTCACAGGCGGGGTGAATCAGATTAACAAGAATAACTTCATGGTTGGCTATTTCTACTTGTAAGGGCTCTATCAAGGGTTCATCTTTAAATCTTAATTTACGCGCAAAGTCCCTTGATATAAAAGATTTAGTTGCTCCTGAATCAAATAAAATGTTTGCACTGACTGAATTTAGAGAAAGGGTACCTGCTATCACATCTGAATCTTTCATAGCATCCTGGACTGTCATGTTGAAAGTCCTCGCAGTAGGTGGCTTATTGGAGGCAGCCCTGCTGGCTCCTGAAGCTGCTGGTTTGTTCATTGGGCATTCCCTCTTCCAATGACCCGGGCGTCCACACTGATGACAAGTGGTGGTTGGAATGACGGCAGGGGCTGACGAAGGGCATTTGTGAGAATAGTGGCCCATTTGCCCACACTTAAAGCAGGTTACTGGCTTTCCCTTACATTCCCCAGAATGCATTCTTCCACAAGTGTTACAGGCTGGCAATGGGGGTCGAGACTGGTTGGAATAGGACATTCTTGACTTCTGGCCGCTCTGGCTCACATTCATACTCATTGGCCGCTTAAACCCAGTGTTCTTTCCCGGTAGGGACACTGCTCCTCGATTAAATCTAGTTGGGAAGCTCCTTCCTGCGGAACCTCCACCCATGCTCATACTTTTCCTCTTTATTCCCTTCTTTTCTCTTTCCTTCTGCATCTGTTCACTTCCGGCTTCTACAATTGTTTCCTTTTGCACCAGAGTGGAAAATGTGGGTTTGAGCCCCACATTATCAAGTCATGTTTGAACCATATTTGAGTTAGTGAATGTTAAGTGTGCGCAAAACGTGACACTTGCAATGCGTGCTCCTCTGTGAGAGCTTTCCGAGGCACTTTGAATCACTCAAAATGACTTAGAGATGAATAAGATATTAGTATCTAAAGATCATCCCTTGAAAGTGGAAATATTGTTAAGAAACCCTAGCCGCTCTCTCTTCTCTGTATTCTCTGGTAGTAGTTTTCTTACTCTGTTCAAAATCGTTGATAGTGACGCTCTGCTTCACTGCAACTCATTTTATCATGGGAGGCGATTCGCTCACACATGCGGTGAGTGCTAATACATACGTTTTAAGGAGACAGTCGCACACTGGACTCGGGGTTTTGGTCCTTGTCTCCCGTTTCTTTGTTTTATTCACTATTTTACACAAACAAAATTATTTTGTTTACTTGTTTTAATATATTGTAAAACATTAAGCTCATCTCCTTTATTCCACCAAGCCCGAACGGACGTTATGCTCTCTTAAATCTAAATTATATGAACATATATGCACATTCACAAAAAGGAAAGAATATTTTTTAAATACAGCTAAGAAACAAAAAATGATGTGCATTTTATAAATTCTAATGAAAAAAACTAATAAATATAATTGTCCTTCCAACACTTATTGGAGGAATGTTAAATCTTGTATGTTCCTTCTAGTTGTATTAATGTCATTGTTGCATTCAGTAGTTAATAAAATATTATAGCACTGTTACTAGTAGGGTCACGTAAAATATAAAATTAGTTTACACGTACATCTCAATTGAATACAGATATACATGCTGGCATAGCCCCTGCCCCCTAGGCATTATATTGTAGCATTAATCTGTGCTAAAACTTTAGGGCATGTCCAGTGGCGGGGTCACTTCCCCCTTTCCCACTTACACATTCTTGCCTCCTCACACCCAAATGGTTTTATTAAAAAACTGACCCCCATTCATCCAATGCTAGAAGCCCACTTCCCATATTTTATAGGACCCATTATATTATTATTATTATTATTATTATTATTATTATATATTTAATATAATGAATTGAACTTAAATTTTAAATTTAATTTATTAGTAAAACTATTTTAATAATTCTATTTTTATTTAAACTTAATTTTATTTAAATTTAATTTAATGTTAATTTAAACTTAATTTAATTTAATGTTTTAATTTTAAAAATATTATTAAAATAAAACACATGTCTCGTAATTAAAATGCATCATATTATTAAAAACATGAAATAAAAATGCAGCACACAACAAAATATTAAATTTAAACGTTACAATTTAACGATTCTCGTTGAACTGCGAGATATGCTCAACCAAGTCATTTTGAAGCTAACGATGTGCCCGTCTATCACGCATTTGCATACTATTTTGAATATATGTTTCGTGCAGGACAGAGGGTTCTTCACCTAAAGTTGGTTGCGATAGACCATTTGTTGCATCGTCGTAAGTTGGCAGTGGACCAAATTGAGTGGCATATGTGTCCCTCTCGTCTTCAACAATTATATTATGTATTATGATGCATGCCCTCATGATTCTCCCAAGATCTTCTATGTCCCAAAAGCGTGTTGGACCACGTATAATTGTGAAATAGGACTGTAACACACCAAACGCTCGTTCAACGTCTTTTCGTTGGCTTTCTTGATATTTTGAAAATAATTTCCTTTTCTCACTTTGGGGACGGGGTATCGTTTTAACGAATGTTGCCCAGTCAGGATATATTTCATCAGTTAAGTAATACCCCATATTATATTTGTTTCCGTTGATAGTGTAATTTACCTCTAGAGCACGACCTTGTAGGAGATCATCAAATACCGGTGACCGATCTAAAATATTTATGTCATTATTTGACCCAGCAACTCCAAAAAATGCATGACATATCCATAGATCAGATGAAGCAACCGCTTCCAATATAATTGTTGCCACTCCTTCATGACCACTCATGAACATTCCCTTCCATGCTTTTGGACAATTTTTCTATTGCCAATGCATGCAATCAATATTTCCCATCATACCAGGAAAGCCACGAGCATCACCCATCTGTAATAGGTGTTGCACGTCATTCGAGTTCGGCTTTCGCAAGTATTCACCCTCAAATATTGTAATTACATTGGATACAATTTTTTTCAAGCATTCAACGGCAGTACTCTCTCCAATACGAACGTAGTCATCAACAGCGTCAGCAGATATACTGTATGATAACATACGCATTGCCGCAGTGCATTTTTGTAAAGGTGATAAACCTTTTCTTCCCACTACATCAATTCTCTATTGAAAGTATGGATCATAATTTGAAACTGCATCCACAATACGGAGAAAGACATGTCTTCCCATACGGAATCTTCGTCGAAATATATTTTCTGGATATACTGGATTTGGTGAAAAATAATCATTCACTAGACGTTGATGACCTGCTTCACGATCTCTGTAAATACATTTCTGAGGCGTGTATGTTGAACTCTATCCATATATTTTATGAAAAAGTTCGACTCGAAGATTGTCTTCAGTGTCATCACAAAACTCTTCAATAAATTCTTCAATGAACTCTTTAGTGAAACTTTCAGGTGTAGGTGTTTGATTCATGTTGATGTGAATTGAATGAACTGATAGATCTAGTTTATATAGAACATAAAAACGAATATATTCTAACGACAAGCTTACAACAAATAAAAACAAATGCTAGCTTCCAATAGCTAACATACAAACAAATAAAAACAAATGCTAGCATCCAATAGCTAGCTTATAATAGAATAAAAACAAACAAGAAAAAACAAACTTTAGTTTCTTGCCATAATTTTCTCAAGCAACTTTGTATGAGCCTTCCGCTGAGCGTCATTCATTTTAGTAGTATCGGCCATAATGACTTATAAATCCATCTCAGATTGTTTCGCCTCAAGCTCCCTTAGCTAAATGTCATTTAATTTATCCATTATGTCCATTTTTCTTTCGTATTTAATTTGTAAAGATTCCCATTCATCAACTTCTACAGCTCTGGCCTTCCCTTTTTCCTTTCTTTTAGTTGCAGCTTTTGTACCAGGGGGACGAACCGGTTCAAATTCTTCGGATGTTGATGTATCGTTATTTCCTTCAGATGAGTAAGCTCCGGAACTACTTATTTTAGTTCTTTTAGAACTTGCACTAGTTGGAGGAGTTCTCCACTTTGGATGTCTGCGAAGCTCACACCAATGAAGCTCAAAGTTAGACTTTTTCTTGTAATTAATTAAATGATCTTGGTGAGCTTTCTCAATTATGTTGTCCAAATTTGAACTGCTCCCGATTTTTCGCTGAGCCTCATCATAACATGCACCAAATTTCTGAGCACCTTCATTTATTCTTTGCCACCTTTTTTACATTGCCACAACTCCTCTTTTAATGACACCAGGATTATCTTCTTCACAATATTTATGAATTCGCTCCCAAAATACTTCGGCTTTTTGATCAGTACCGACTAGTGGATCAATTGACACACTCAAACATGCACTTATTAAGAGTTTATCTTCAACCCACCTCCACTGACCGGTAATTTCTCGTAAATCTTCAGTTTCTTCACAATCATCATTTAAATCAATAATGTTTTCGTAACCAAAAGTCGGCACTTGCGTACGTGGAGAATTTTGACTATTGGTAGGTGTTTGTTGAGTTTCAAATTGTGGATTTGAAAACGGAGGAAATGGAAATTGAAAATTCTGAGATAATGGAAACTGAGAATTCTGAGAAAATGGAAATTGGTATGGTGAATTCAGATTTTGAGAATTAAAATTAAAATTTTATGGGTTTGCAAAATAGGAATTTGGTTATGGGTATGGAAATTGAGGGTTTGAATTTTGAGAATTTGGAGGTGGAGGATTGTTGGAATTGTTTGGATTCATATTTTCCAATTTTTATTTTATTTTTTTGAGAATATAAAGATTATGAATAAGGTATGAGAATTGAGTATTTATAGGAAAAAAATTATGACCGTTTTAAAATTTACGTTACAAATGTTTACGTTACAAATTTTTACGTTATATTAACGTTATAAAAGCAAAATAGAGCTGTATAAACTGGAAAAGTAAAAACAGTGAATAATTCTGAGTACATCATTTCTATCAACATATATTAAATTAATCAAATGGGACAGTCCCAGCATGGAGGGACTGCCCATTTTGCTTCTGTTTCCTCCAACGGAAAAGTAGTCCCATTTTACATCTCCTGACCCAGTTCACGTGGCCCGAGGCAGAAGCAACCCCGCGTTGCTGTTGCTCTTAAAACTATGATTGTTTTAAAGTAATTTTACCATGCATTCTCTGTGACAACTAAAAACAAAACTTTGCATGTCTTAGAAATCACGAGTAAAAGATGGTGGTTTGTATACTGTAGTGTAATATATATATATATATATATATATATATATATATATATATATATATATTAGTTGTAGGAAATGGAACATAACTTTTATCGTAATCATATATTTTGGAAGGTCTGATCCCTCCAAGCTTAAAACCTTAAAAGAAAAACTAATATGATCCTTGTTAATTAATATAATTGGAAAATGTGTGTCCGCCATTATTGATGACGTGGTATATATATATAATTATAACGGATGATAAATAAAAGCTAAAAATTAAAATAAAAATTAGAAACCAATTTAAGCCATTAAATCTACCTAATCTAATGGTCCCCTAAATCATCCCACTCAACTACTCTGCACTCTCATACACCCAATTTCAGGTTTTTCCCTCCGTTTTTAATTTAATTTTTCCCGTCAAACCGTAAGTTTTTTATAAAATCCGATTTCACTGTATTTTTCTACATCTCTCAACGATCGATTTGCATAATATATGTGTTATATTTTGAATTAATTTTTTAAAAAAATTATCTGATTTCTAGTTTCTATTCTCAATTGGTTTATATTGGAGTAGCCCCTATAACTATATATATAGTTATAAACTTATAACTTGCTCTCTTAGGAATGTTTCACTCCAGCCAATATATAGAAGGTAATGAGTGGTCCCTTTATCCCATTAAATCCTCTACATCATTTTTTGGACCGTTTTTTAATGCTCATTTAAAGTATGACTTCACTATATTTTTTTAAATTTTTTTCTATATAAAAGTTTTATGTTTAAACTTTTATTCAAAAAAAAATTAAAAAAACTTTACGAAACTATATTTTATAGAGGTCTCGAAATACGTATAAATAGTATCCGTGGTGAAATCAATGGGGCGGAGGGAGTATTTTACTAGCTTGTATTTACGTGCGTAGCATTAGGGTGGAGCGCGGTTCGGGGCGATTTTTGGCCAAAACCGAAACCGAAACCGCATGCTCTCGGTTTTTAAAATTGAAAACCGAAACCGCAACCGAAACCATCGGTTCTTTCAGTTGCGGTTTGAAAATCTCGGTTCGGTTTTAATCGGATCGGTTTTAAAACCGTATCACTCAAAATTAACAACACAAATATGACTACTAGATTTTTTAAGTAAATAAATTACAAGGTACATTTAATACCAAAATATACATTTAAATAAATAAATTACAAGGTACATTTAAATTACAAATATGACAAAATGGTCTTAGTAATTTAATATTAACTTGCTATTATGAGATCATATTGTAATTGTTGAAAGTGCATTGGACTAATGCTTGGTGTCACTGTCCTGTAATTTTCCTTGCATACTTCCTCAATATTACTTACTAACATAGCTTCGCTTTCTTGTTAAAGTTACCCAGTTGAATAAAATTCTAAAGTCAATTTTGTAGATATTAAAAAAAAAATAGAGCTGTCAAATTCCTGGACATGCTAATTCTAAAAGAAAAAGCTTCAATCTTTTTCAGAAAGGTTCAGAAAATTAAAGAACAAATCTAACTAGCACAATTCGAACAGAATATATGCAGCTGTACTTAATCTGAGGAGTTTAAGGTCTATATTAATCTAACCTTTCAACCTTCCTGTGCTTGTAGTTTTGTTGATCATATCCAAGTTTGATATAGCTCCATCCATTATTGTAATTCTTTTCATTCCTCCGCAAAGCCTCTATTCTTTTGCTTAAGATTCTTAAGTTGGCATCTACAAAATTATTGTGGGAGTTCCCTATAATTGCAAGGTAATATAACATTGTTAAGTTGGTAAAATCAAAGTATGTGAAAACTAGGCTGGAGAACTTAAAACTACCTTCGTCTTGGAAGCGTTGGGAGACGATGATTTGAATAGGATACTTTCTGACCCTGTTCTTCCCAAATGGTTCGAATGATATACACTTGAAAGATGAAAGAGAAGCAATCATCCCTTCAAATAATTGTAGAAGCTAGCTTTAGATAGTTATAGTGAGCTACGTGCTATGAAGTATGAGAAACAAATGTACGTGTGTATATATAGCAGAACGCACGCATTACTCTTTAGTTTTTAGGAATAGATAGAATGATTTGGCTCACTTGTAAACAGATATTTTAAGCTTAATGTCAACGCTCTAATTTACCCTGTAATTTTGTAAGTGGCTAGATCTTATTTAAAAGTGAATTTTTTAGTTTTATTCTCAGTTTGGCACTGAAGAAGCCAAAACCTAAAACTCATTACTTGACTGAAATATATTTAAGCATGTCAGTTGATCAGTGGGGAAAATGGGGCTATAATTCGAGTTGATGCTCGTTGGCAGCTCGAGCTCAAACCAGTTGACAAGGTTCAATCTGGTTCGAGTTTATACGAGTTCGAGCATAATCTTGAATTATTTTAGTTAAAACAAGTTGAAGTGAGTTTTTATCAAACTTGATTAAAATTCGGTTCGAACTTGTGAATCCGGGTCAACTCGAACTCTTTTATAATTTTAAATAAATTATTATTAAAATTTACTTCTATTTTTTAAGATAATAAAAACTATTTATTTTATAATTTTAATGTTTTTCATTATAAATCCAGCCAGCAAACCCGACTCAGCTCATTTGGCTCACGAATAAACTCAGACTCATTTTTTAAACAAATTGGGTTTGGTCATAAATTTTGAATTTTTTTAACTTAAGGGCATGTTTGGCTGCGTAAGAATAAGCAGCTTATTGAGTTATAAGCTCGTAATTACTTATCGACGAGTGTTTGTCGACCTAACTTATAAGTTGTAAATTTAACTTATAAGCTGAGCAGTTGAATGTTAGTAACGACGCATTTTTTCTCAACTTATTTTGAATTTTCATTTTTTTATAAACTTTAGTTTTAATATATAGGTTTTAAAATATTAATCTAATTTAAAATTCATGAATTAAGATAAAAAAAATTTAAAATTTATTTATTTAAGTAAAAAAAATCTGACTTATAGTAAAATTATCCAAATACTTATACAGATTAAAAGTATTTATCTACTTATCACTTATAAGTCAATTATTTATTTTAATTTATAAATTACTTATTTTAAAATTTTTTAAACGTACACTAAAATACCGACTCGACTTGACTCACTTATTTATTTATTTTTATTTTTTTTTGCCCTAGACTTGACTCACTTGTTAGATGATGACTTGAACTCGTTAAGTGAATAGTACTCTGCTTATCCCAACTGCCCGTACAGTTTGTAGTTTGTGTTTTTGTACATCTGATGATTAAATGCATGATGATTCCCACTGTCCCACCCAAATGTAAATGGGGCGCGGAGGTTAAGGAAAATGATAAAATAGTGGAGGAAAGTTAAGAAAGTGAGTAAAGTATTGGGACCGATTAATATTATATGTATAAAGTGGGTATAGTGGAGAGAAGTAGTGGATGTAGTTATTTTAAAAATTATAAAAACCTTACCATTTTTGGAAAGTTTTGAAATGTAAACAATTGGAAGAGACATCAAAAAAGAAAAGTGTAAACAAATGGAGGGACGGAGGGAGTAATTAACAATGATGAAGATAGCTCTCAATAGCATACTGTAAGTTTATAGTATCAAATTTTCAAAATTTCAAAATTTGAAATTTTAATAAGTATTTGATATAAATAAATCAGGATCCAGGAATTGGACCAGAGTTTCTTAAACTTCAGGCAGACGGTTTTGTATAATAATAAAATAAGCAAAATTACATCTCTCTTGGTCAGTTGGCTTTTTATACGTGGTAAAACTAAAATGTTGTGGAATATTATTGCAGAAGTGTTGTACACCCATAACTGGACGAAGATATTTATTTAAGAAAAATTGAAGGGGGTAAAAATGGGACGAAAAGATACAATATATATAATTATGGACTTGTTTAGCCGTAAGAAAGCTGATAAATCAACCCAAAATGCATGCAATAACATCATCGTAATTAGAATAAGGGAAAAGAAAGCTCTTACAAGCACAGATGTTAGTTACTTATTATAGAGGTGGCCGAGGATTGATCTCCTACTCAAGTAATTAAACCTTTACTTAGCATTATTAAATCATGATTATGAACAAGTGTACCTACTAAGTGTAAGCATTATCATCACCTTTAATACATAGTTAGGCAGAATTACAAAAGCTGCAGTTTAGGATGAATATGCTAATAGACAAAGTATTAAATTATAAGCTTGATACCTGTAAATCTGCAGCCACTTGTGAATGCGACACAAAAAGATATCCAATCTGCAGGATATATTATTAATATTTAAGTCATTTGCAATTTCACCACCGATGTGGCTATATAGATAATCAGTTTGGGTGATCAGGCGATCGTGAAATAAGCTATTAAGTAACTAATCCACCTAAATCTTTAAGGTATTCTGAGCTCCAAGAAGATCTTATACTGGGACAATCAAGTTACAAGGAATATTAAGATCGTAGAACACAAGTAGCTTCTTAGTTTCAGGAATTACAAGGAATATTAAGATCAAAGAACACGAATTGTTGCTTCTTAGTTTCAGGAATCAGGAGGCACGGACTGGCCGACTGCAGCCTAAATAAAATACTCTCCGTAGGGCTTTCCTTCATGCGCTAATGATCAGAATTTAGAAGTAACCAATTATACAAAAAGAACAGCGAAAATTACTTTCATTTGCACAAAAACCAATCACAAAACAAAAATACAATCTAACAAGATGCAGTGCCATGAATGCATACCTACCATAACTCCGGTGAGCGGGCGGCTCCGTCCGACGGCATTCCCGGACCTTCTCTGCATGGGCGAGGCGTAGCTGCTGGTTGGGCGCCTGCAAAACAACACCGGAAGGGGGGTTTGGCTCCCACGGCGCCTCCGGTGTGAGAATAAGAACAGGCTTCGGAGAAGATGAAGGTATGTATATTTATGTAATTTAGAGGCTGCTGTGTGTTTGTGTGTTTATGGATATATGAGAGTGTGTGAGTGTGCAAGAGTGAATATTTTCCAACCCCTAAACCCTTCAGTCTTGGGGGTATATATAGCCCCAAGGTAGGGTTTAGGGGTAGTTACCTCTAAATCTGGGCCGTTGGATCTTGGGAGCGGAGGACGCCTGGCTTGGGCGGATTGCTTACACGTGTCCAGGTGAGGACCATCTCCAGAGTGTCCTAACGGCATCTGACACGCGTCGTGCTTGTTTGGCGTGTTGCTTGTTGATAGTTGTCATAGTCACGTGCCCACGTACCCCTCCTTGGCGGGTTGTGGGATGTGCATGTGTTTGCTGGGACCTCCCTCACGGCGGTCTTGGCCCCGATCCGGGTCCGGGTATGCAGGTGGATCCGGATCCGGGCAATAGGATGGATCCGGGCCTGGACTCTAATGCTTGATTGGCCTGGGAGAGGGGGGTCTTATCAGGTTGGTTGAGCCTATATTCCTTTAGTCCAGGTTGACGCCTATCCGGGTCTCTTATACCCTATCATTTGCCCCCACTCCCTTATGCAGATTTTCTAGATGAGGGAGTAGATTAGGGTTGCATATTTGGCTTAGTAGAAAACTTTCTGCTCCTGGTTGCCTCCCAATCCGGATCCGGTGTGATGGATGCCAATCCGGGTTAAGGTTGAATAGTTGCTTTAGAAAACTTTCTGCTCCTGGTTGCCTCCCAATCCGGATTCGGTGTGATGGATGCCAATCCGGATTAAGGTTGAATAGTTGCTTTAGAAAACTTTCTGCTCCTGGTTGCCTCCCAATCCGGATCCAGTGTAATGGATGCCAATCCGGATTAAGGTTGAATAGTTGCTTTAGAAAATTTTCTGCTCCTGATTGCCTCCCAATCCGGATTCGGTGTAAATGGATGCCAATCCGGATTAAGGTTGAATAGTTGCTTTAGAAAACTCTGCTCCTGATTGCCTCCCAATCCGGATTCGGTGTGATGGATGCCAATCCGGATTAAGGTTGAATAGTTGCTTTAAATCTGTATCCGGTTGTCAAAGGTCCGGATCATGGCCTTGGGTCCGGATCGTGGGCTGTGGAATTTGAAGAGTTTTTAACTTGTAACGTCTTTTAGTTTTTCCCTCCCACAAATTTAAATTTTTAGGCAGTTATTTCCTAAAAATTCGGCCCATAATGATTATGGGTTTTAAATGTGATTTAATATATATATATGCATATATGTGTGTGTATGTATATATAGATTTTTTTTTTGTAACCGTTCCCCAGGCCAATTGTCCTCTGCCACGTGGCCGGGGCTTTTTAATTCTCCTTGCCTATAAAAGGTTGAACCACCTCTTCCAACTTACTCTTTATTCACATCAAGAAAGAAAAAGAATACCAAAAGTCGCCATTTTCTTCTTCTGTTCGAAGTAATTTTCAAGAATTTGGAGTCTTGGGCTTTGTTCTTTGCTTTCTCTGTTCTCCGATTTCTGTCATGCTACAAATCTGTAAGTCCTTATTTTCTTTTCTTCTCCTTTTCTTTTCGATTTTCGTAGTTTTCTCCGAGTTCTATCATGCTTTGGATTAATGGTAGATTTGTGTATTTTTTGGTTTGTTTTGTATTGGGTCTGGTCATTTTTGTTTATGTATGTATAGATC
The DNA here is from genome assembly GCF_009905375.1 of Apium graveolens. Classification (NCBI taxonomy): domain Eukaryota; kingdom Viridiplantae; phylum Streptophyta; class Magnoliopsida; order Apiales; family Apiaceae; genus Apium; species Apium graveolens. The sequence continues at coordinate 226,728,624 of NC_133651.1, read as the reverse complement.
TGTGGATGTTTGGGTATTTTGGTGCGTTTTTGGTTTGATTTTTGTTGTTTTTGTTCGGGATTTTCTGGGTTTTCTTGGCTGTTCTTCTTGTTCTTGATAGAATATAATTGTATGTATATGTAAAAAGTGTGGATTTTGCTGTTTGATTCTTGTGATAACTGTTTGTGGGTAATTGTTTTGATTTTGATCCGGGTTGGGGGTGTTTGCCGTTGGGATCCGGGTATATGGGTTTTGTTTTAAGTTTTTTATTGCTATGGATCCGGATCTGGGTATTTGCCATCAAGATCCGGGTCCATGGTGGTTTGCTTTTCTGGATTGTAGTTAACATGATCCGGATCGTTGATGTTTTTCCGGGTTGGATTTGCATTGGTGGTCCGGATCATTAGGTTATGGTAAAACTAACATAACGTACGTGATCCGGACCACTTAGTAAGATAAATAAAATCTGTAGGGCCCAGGCTAACTGACCTTCATTTTAATAGGTATATGGTCCGAACCAAGGAGCGAGCTAGGAAAGTCTATAACTGCTATCCCAACTTTTCTGACGAGAAGAGTGATCCGGATTCGTCTGGTAGAGAACAGATCCGGGGCGAGATGGTGAGAAAGGGGTCCGGGTCTGTGGGAACGATTACGAGCTTCCGGTTCAAGAGGCTTCCAGAGAACTCTGTTATTTTCACTCCGGATGGTCGTTGGTCCGATATTAAATATCACTTTGTTAGGAAGCCACCCGGGTTTGAAGATAGCATATACTATACCCGGGTCAGATATGAGAGGCACGAGGATGGCCACCCGGGCGTTTATGATCAGGGCGCCCTGGAGGCAGCTTTTGCTTCGTTTGGGATCAGCCGGGATCATTACCAGCTGAAGGATTTTTATGCTGAAGCTGATCCGGGTGATATGGACAAGGCAATCCGGGCTGCTTTTCAATTGACTCATGACATCGCTTGGAGGTGGCCCGAGCCACATGAGAGGATTTTTCATCGTCCCGAGGATGGTTTGTTCCGGTCTGGCTGGAGCATCTAAGGTCCGGGTGGAGTCCCCGCTGCCATATTTTTCTAAAGCACCTGTGCAAGTACGTCTATAGGATATCTCCCATGCAGATAACCCCGAATGGAATCAGGTCTATGACCTGGTTCATAGCTTGCTGCAACAAGGCCGGGCTCATGCCTACCTTCAAGTTGTTCCACCAGATATTTTATCTTTCTAGGTCAAGCCAGAAGCCTTTTAATGAGCTGAGGTTCCGGGCAGCAGAGTGTGGATTTGGTCCGGGTAGGTCCAAACCGGTTATGCACCAGACCTCTTTGAAACATTGAAATGGGGAGATATTGATGTTGAAGGGGTACGATCTGGAGTATCTCCCTTACTTCACAGCTGGGGAAGTTAAGACGAAGTTCAACCCGGAGATCTTAGAGGGGGAGGCTGTAGAACAAATTAGAAAATTTTGTGGTAGTCTCGGGTTCCAGCCAACCCGGGATACCTTTATGAACCATAAACTCCTGTTCCAACTTGGCTGTAAGTTATTATTTAATATGTTTTTTTTATCCGGGTCCCCATCCCCGCTTGGAGATCCGGATCAACGCCTATTTTGGTCTTTGATCCGGGTCCCTCTGCTTTTCCTGATGATCCGGATCAACGTATATTTTAGTTTCTTACTTGTAGCTAATTTGCATAAAACGTCTTCCCATGGTCCGGGCTTACTGCAGTATTTTATTTCCGGATTTGGTAGTCTTTGCATTTGTATCAATCCTGTTCTGACAGTTTTCCTTTTCCATTTTTCAGGTTTGCCGCATTACAACCCTGCATCCCGGGCCATAATGTCTTCTTCAGCTTATACACAGGCTTTTAACTCCCTTAGGTTGGCCTACAAGACAACGAAAGGGGCTCCTGGGACTGGATCTGGGTCCGCCGACGCAGAGGGCGGAGCCGAGTCTTCTGTCCCCCGGAACGTTGCTGATCCGGCTAGTTCACCCTTGGCCGAGGGTCCGGACGTCCAAGAGATTTCAGAGGATGAACCCCCTTCAAAAAAGAGGAAGTCTGCCCCGGGAAAGCCTCCCCGCGGGAAAGCTGTTGTTGCCGACCGGGTCATATGCGATTTGGAAGGGAAGGGCCAGAATGGGGCTCCTATCCGGATAGGGACAAAGAGCCTTATTGACCTGGCCGGGTTCATGTCCAGTATCCCCTCCGAAGACGACTGGGAGGAGGTTGAGGGTTACAATATGGCAGCTGCCTTGAAGAGGGTCACAGGTCAATGGGGGCAGGTGATTTCTGAATTTTTATGCTCTTAGTTCCGGGTTATGCCCCTAATTCATTTTGTGCTTTGCTCATAAGTATGTTTTTTTTTATTTCTCAGCTTTGGAGTGCAATATCCATTTGCTCCGACGTTGCTTTCACTGAGCTCAAGGAGGCCAACAACCGGACTAAAGCCGAGAAGATACTTTCCGATTCCCTGAGGGGAGAGCTGGAGGAGGCCCGGGAGGGATTCCGTGTGGTGGAGTCCGGGTTGAATGAGAAGCTGAAGGATTCTGAGACCCGGGCTGAGGGGCTGGCCAAAGAAGTGGAGAGGCTCAAGGCCGAGCTTGCTGCTAAAGAAAATTTGAACAAGGAGGCTATCATTGCTGAATTCAAGGCTAGTGATGTTTATGACTTCGAGGTTGCTCAGGCAGGGGAGGTTCGTAGGTCCTGGGTCGTTGCTGAGTGCCACATAAAGACCGACCCCTTGGCGTCCTAGGAGAGCTTCATCCAAGAGTTCCTTGCTACAAAGGCTGCAGTTGAGCAGGGTCAAGGGGAACCGAAACCCTATGATGGTCCGAGCCCCAGCTTCCTCTAGATCCGGACCAGCTTTGCAAAGCTTCTCGGGCCCAGCCCATGTAATTTCATTTTCTAGGATTTCTCATTATCGTACTTTGATTTGAACTATGTGTAATATTTGGATTTGTTCCAGGTTGATGGCAATCCGGATTGTATTTTAAACTCTTCTTCCGTTGTAGGAAATATTTGTTTTTCTTCAATCTGTTTTTTTTAGCAATCCGGATCCTGGTTATGGCCCCTAATCCGGATTGGGTTCATATCAGGGTTGGTCCGGGTATGGAACCGTGTCCGGGTTGATGTTTACTTTTTTGCTTTATGTACTTAGAAAATGTGAGTATATAGTGGTTGCTTGCAACCCGGATCTGAGAGCTTCTCCGGGTTGATACTTAATTTTATGCTTAATGTACTTAAAAAATTTATGTACATAATTGTTGTTTCTAATTTACTTTCGATCCGGGTATAAAACCCACCCGGATTGATATTTGCTTTTTTGCTTTATGTACTTAGAAAATGTAAGTACATAATGGTTGTTTGCAACCTGGATTTGAATGCTAATCCGGGTTGTTTTTTGCTTTTAAATTTGCTTTCAATCCGGGTATGTCTAACCCGGATTGGTGATTGCTCCATTTACTTAGAATTTTTCTAAGCAAATAGTGGTTGCTTTTGTTTTTTGCTTCTAACCCGGGTATGAGAACGTACCCGAGTTGTTTTTTGCTTCCATGACTGGTAATTTAAAAGTAATAACTTTCTACGAAAGGAAAATTCTTTTCATTGATTTGCAAATTTTTTCATACAAAATATAGGATCATAGATTGGTTGCTTGCCATAGGCTACAAGTTCTGGTTGCTTTTGGTTGCTTTTTCTACTGGTAAAACTTTCTGAGCCTGAGTCCATGCCATGTATTTGGTATCTCAGACTCATCCATGTGCATTAGCTTGTATGTTCCTGGCCTTAGAACTTCCTTGACTTTGTACGGGCCTTCCCACTTTGGCATTAGCTTCCCAGTGTTGGTGGGGTCTGAAGCTTTCGTGTCTCGAAGGACCAGGTCTCCAACTTGGAAGTTTTTGACCCGGGACTTCTTGCTGAAGTGCTCTCTTGTTTTCTGCTTATACTTTTCCATTCTTGCCAATGCCTGGTCTCGAACTTCATCAATTAACTCAATATTCGTTCTGAGCCCCTCCTCGTTTGCTATTTCATCAAAGTTGATTGCTCGATGGGAGGGGGATCCTACTTCAATTGGTAGCATGGATTCAGTTCCATAAGCCAGTTTGAAGGGGGTTTCTCCTGTGCTTGTTCTGGGGTTTGTTCTGTATGCCCAGAGTACATTAGGTAATTCTTCTGGTCATTTGGTTTTGCTTTCCCTGAGTCTCTTCTCTATCCCCCTGAGAAGTATTCGATTTGTCACCTCAACTTGGTCGTTTCCTTGAGGGTAGGCTACTGATGACTTCTTGTGCCGGATGCCCCTTTCTTGAAGGTAGGATTCGAATTCTGAACCAACGAACCGCGGACCATTATCTGAGACCAGTACTCTCGGGATCCCAAACCTCATCAATATGTTGTCCATGAACTTGATGCAGTCTTGTTGGTTTATTGTTCTCATTGTATTTGCCTCTACCCATTTTGTCATATAATCAATTGAAACCAGTAAGTATCTGAGGTCACCTATGGCCCTGGGAAAGGGTCCCATGATATCAATGCCCCATACGGCAAATGGGATTGGTGATAATACAGAGGAGGGTAGGACTGGGCTCATCCGGGTCACATTGCTGAATAACTGGCATTCCTTATACCTTTTTACGAAGTCTACTGAATCCTGGTGGATAGTAGGCCAGTAGTATCCTTGTCTTATGATTTTGTGAGCTAGTGCTTTTGCGGACATGTGGTCCCCACAGATTCCTTCGTGAACTTCCATGAGGCAATATTGTGCCTCTCCTGAGCCTATGCACTTGAGGATCGGGGAGGAGAAGGTCCGGCGATAGAGTATACCTTATTCGATGAAGAATTTTGAAGCTTTTGCCTTTAACCTTTGAGCCTTCCCTTTATCCTCCGGGTGCTCTCCCTTCTCCAAGTAGTTAATGAATAGAGTCATCCAATTCGGATTGTTTTCGATCTCCATGACTTCCTCAGACTCTATGCTTGGTTTCTGCAATTCTTCGAAATAGACGGAGCAATCCAGGTCTGATGAATTTTGAACAAGCTTAGATAGTGTATCAGCTTCTGAATTTTCCTCTCTGCAGATTTGGATGACTTGGATTTTGGGTATGGAGGCGAGGTAGCTTTGGACCAGAGCCTGGTACTTGGCTAGAACTGGATCCTTGGCTATGTACTCGCCATTTGTTTGCTTTACGACGATCTGGGAATCGCTGTATATTTTGAGATTCTGGATTCTGAGTGTTCTTGCTAGCTTCAATCCTGCAATCAAGGCCTCGTACTCTGCTTGGTTGTTTGTTGCTGAGAATGCAAAGGAGATTGTTGTTTGGATTGTGAACCCTTCTGGGCTCTTTAGGATGAGCTCGGATCCCGATCTTTCATTGGTTGAAGAACCATCAACTTTAAGAGCCCAGGCTTCTGTTTCTTGATCTGTGCTTCTCTCAGGGTCAATGCACATGGGCACGGGCTCTTCTTCTGGGAAATTACATTCTATGATGAAATCAGCTAGAGCCTGGGCTTTGATTGTTGTTCTAGGAATGAAACTTAGATTGAACTGACTTAGCTCAACTGCCCAATTTACCAACCTCCCTGAGACATCTGGCTTGTGTATTATCTCCCTTAATGGTTGATTTGTTATAACTCGTATCTTCCTTCCCTGGAAGTAGTGTCTGAGTTTCCTGGATGCTGTGACTAAGGCAAAAGCAAACTTTTCTAGCCTCGGGTACCGGGTCTCTGCATCTTTTAGCACTTGGCTCACATAATAAACTGGTTGCTGTTTGCCATTCTCTTCCCTGATCAAGGCTGCTCCAACTGCCAGGGCCCCTGCTGACAGGTAAAGGGATAGGGGTTCCCCGGGTTGAGCTTTTGTTAACACAGGGGGTTGAGAAAGGTACCTTTTGATTTCTTCAAATGCGCTTTGGCATTTCGGGCTCCAATTAACTTCTCTCTTGTTGGTTGCTCCTTTTAACAGGTCAAAGAAGGGTAGGCATCTCTCAGCTAGCTTTGAGATGAATCTTCTGAGTGCTGCTAGTGATCCTGCTAGCTTCTGCACATCTTTTTATATTCTGGGAGCCTTCATCTCTTGGATTGCCTTTATCTTTTCTAGGTTGGCTTCAATTCCTCGGTTTCTTATCATGAATCCAAGGAATTTTCCTGCCCCTACTCCAAATGTGCATTTTTCTGGATTGAGTCTGAGTGAGTATTTTCTCAAGTTGTCGAAGCATTCTCTCAGGTCTCCTATGTGCCCGGGGATGCTTGTGGATTTTGCAATCATGTCGTCCACATAGGATTCCAGGTTCCTTCCAATCTGGTCCTTGAAGATTTTATTCATTTCCCTTTGATATGTTATTCCCGCATTAGTCAATCCGAACGACAGCATTACATAGGCATAGACCGCCCTGTGGGTGATGAAGGCTGTCTTTAGAATGTCTCTGGGATTCATCTTGATCTGGTTGTACCCCGAGTAGGCGTCCATGAAACTTAGCATCACGTGCCCAGAAGTCGCATCGATCAATTAATCAATGTTTGGCAAGGGGTAGGGGTCTTTGGGGCATGCGCTGTTCAGGTCTGTGTAATCGATACACATTCTCCATTTTTCGTTTGCTTTTTTCACCATTATTACATTTGCCAGCCATTTCGGGTACTTGACTTCACATATTATTCCAGCTTTCAGTAGTTTCTCAATTTCTTCATCGATTGCTTTCTGCCTTTCTGGGGCAAAATTTCTTCTCTTTTGCTTGACTGACTTCCTTTCTGGGTTGACGTCCAAACTATGCATCGCTATGGATTCATCCAACCCGGGCATTTCTTTCGGGGTCCAAGCGAATATATCAGAGTACCCTTGGAGTAGCGATACCAGGTCTTTTCCTGAAATTAGCCTCGAACCCGGATCCTATTTTTATCTTTTTGGAAGGATCGCTTGTACTGATCAGAATTGTTTCTGTTTCAACAGCGGCCTCTATCTTGGATTGATCCGTATTTGATACCATCTTCTGGATTCGAGCCTCTGTGTTCTTTTTCATATAAATCTGAGCCTGGGCTGTCATCTCTTTATTGTTTCTTTCTCCAATTTTTTCTGGGTTGGTTACTTGCACAGTAGGGTTGGTTTGGCCAAGGCCTAGGCTCAATTCAATCCCTTCTGTGACTTGGTTGCTTTTTCGCTCTTCTGAGCTTGGTTTGGTTGTTTTCATATCTTGGAGGGATTCTATGACCTGAACTTCTTTTCTCGCATCGTCCCTTGAGTGGGGGCGATATTTCTTGTTACTTTGTTATTTCCGGAGCACCACAGCCTTTCTCTTGTTGTCTTGGTGAGTTTCCGCCATTACCAGAGCCTGGCTATAACATCTTTCAGCTACCTCATAGTCTCCCTTGATTTCTCCTACTCCGGTTGGAGTTGGGAATTTGATTTTCAAATGTGATATGGAGGTGATTGCTTGGATTTTGGTCAAGGCCGAGCGCCCGATTATGTCGTTGTAGGATGAAGGGGTATTGATCACATAGAACTTTATCACATGGGTAACTTGGTTTGAGCCCGATCCGAATACGACTGGCAAGTATAAAGTTCCCTGGATCGGGACCAAGTTGTTGCCGAACCCATATAGAGGGTCCTCTTGGCATTCATTGGAGCGTACGCTCCCAAGTTTCATCCTGTCAACGGTGTGCTTGAAGAGTATGTTTACTGAGGATCCATTATCGATCAACATCCTTCTTACTTCGTTGTCAAAGACATCAAGTGTTATGACCAAGGCTTCGTTGTGATTCGGGTTGACCCCTTCATAATCCTTGCTGCTGAATGAGATGATCATCTCCGGGTAGGATTGAATGGAGAACACCTCATCTCCTGAGCCCGGGCTCCTAGGGGGAGAGTGTGAGCCTCCCAGGACCACATTTACCACATTCTTACCTTTTCTTTGTCTTTCTTCTCTCTGATTTTGCTCCCTTGAGATGTATTGATTCAGGTTGCCTTTCTTGACTTGATCTTCAATGAAGTATTTTAAAGAGAGACAATTTTCAGTCTTGTGCCCATGGGTTTCATGATAGTCGCACTGCCTGTTGTAAGGCCTGCTCTCTCGGGGAGTCTGCATTGGCTTTGGAGGATAGTAGAATGGCTTTCCCTTGATCTCCTTCAGTATCTCTTCTCGGGTCCTGTTTAGTTGTGTCCACTCTGGCTCTTGCCTAGGCTCCCTTGCCTGCCTAGGTGGACCGGGATCACTTTTGGATTCTGTTTTAGGGCCCAATCTTTGGAATATTGGGGTGTTTTGTACAACATTTGTTTGCTGGGTTTGGTTGCTTTGTTTGAACTTTTTCTCCTGATGGTAACCCCCTTTCGGTCGGTCATCAGAAGATTTGTTCCTGTTCCCTCCATTCCGAGTCATTTTCATCGCCTGGAGAACATCTGTTTCTTTTATGAACCGGGCTGCCATAGAATAAGCCGTGGCCAGGCTTTGGGGCTCTTTGTTTATTAACTCCACAATATACCTCTCGTTGTGTTCTGGATCCAGGTTTCTTCGAAATATGCTTAGATACTCCCTTTCATCAAGATTCGAAACTTTGTTGATGGCTTCCTGGAACCTCCGCATATAGGCTGAGATTCGAAATATACTTTGTTGATGACAATACTGGCAGATTGTCTCCAGGTGGCACATGTGCATTTCATGTGTTTTATTGGCTCTGAATCTTCTAAGGAAGGCTCCTCTGAATTCTTTCCAGGAGTATATGCTTCTTGATGGGATTCTGGTGAACCATCTTTGAGTCCCCCCTTTGAGGGTCGAGGCGAAGAATCTGGATTTCGTCAAGTCATTGTAATAGTATATCTAAGCTATCTGCTCGAAGTAGTTTAGGTGCTCTTCCGGATCCCCCAGCCCATCGAAAGAATCGAAGTTGTAGTGTTTGAGATTTTTCTGTCGAGAGATGGCTTCTAAGTAGTGGCTGAAGGGCGTGAGGGTCTTCCCAACTTCCACCCCGGATTCTTTCTCCATTTTTCTCTGGAGCTCGTAAATCATGTCCTTGAGATCTTTCTGACCCTCCTCTTCGTCATCAGAAATAAGTTCGGGGGTAGGGTCCCTCCGAGTTCTTTTGCCTCTTGCTTTAGCTAGGAGCCTCTCCTCCTCCAGTTGCATTCTTTTCTGAATTTTTTGCTCCAGCTTTTCTTCCTCCTCCTTTCTTATCTTTTCTCTGATTTCTTCTAACTTTTTCTTTCTGGTTGCTTCTGTCTCCTTCTTGCTAGGCTCCTTTTGATTTTTCTTTGACTTGGCCCCAATTCGGTCGAAGACAGATCTCCTGGATTGCTGAGAGTCCCCGGATTCTTCTTGCTCATCATCTTGTTCAAATTCCATCTGAGCCCGGGCTTGTTCATCTCTGTAAAGCCTGATTGCTTCAGCAAGTTCGTGGCTTGTTAAGTTGGCCATATGCTCCTCTGCAACTGGAACATTGGTATACTTGTACTGATTGAGCTCTATGACATTTCTGGCATCCCTTACCGGGGTATGATGCGTCAGTGGTTGCTCCTGGAAGATCTCTCTGTCTCCTCCAGGTTCTTGGGCTTGAGAGGGGTCTTGATCCAGAATGTGGGTACTGGCGAAGGGCCTACCAGCTGTACTTTTTCCTGCTCTTGCCATTACCACAATTGTACAAACAACTGACCAAGATATGAGGCTACAAATGTCGATTCGAGGTTGCTTTTTTGAATGTTACAAAAAATTCCCAGAATAACAGCAAGCAAACTTTTTGGGTTTTGTTAACAATAACACCAAACAAGAACAACAGGCTCTTGAAAACAAAAGAAAATATGCAAGCTAAAACAGTTCTGGGTTTTAAAATCACCAAGACTATCAAACCCCAGGCTCTAAGATTATCAAGTTTATCAAACCCTAAACAACTAAAACTTAACAAACAAGAGTAGGCTCACACAAACGTGGCCTAAAGCAACAAGCTCACACAAACGTGGCTAAAATGAACATTCATATTCGAGAAAATGTTCGGTTGTTTATGTTCTTACAGGTTTGAAAGTGGACTCTCTCAAGAGTTTGCTGATGAAGATGAATCCAGGGGCACCGAGACCCAAGGATGGAGCGCCCTCCTTCTAGCGCCAAATGGTAACTCCGGTGAGCGGGCGGCTCCGTCCGACGGCGTTCCTGGACCTTCTCTGCGTGGGCGAGGCGTAGCTGCTGGTTGGGCGCCTGCAAAACAACACCGGAAGGGGGGTTTGGCTCCCACGGCGCCTCCGGTGTGAGAATAAGAACAGGTTTCGGAGAAGATGGAGGTATGTATATTTATGTAATTTAGAGGCTGCTGTGTGTTTGTGTGTTTATGGATATATGAGAGTGTGTGAGTGTGCAAGAGTGAATATTTTCCAACCCCTAAACCCTTTAGTCTTGGGGGTATATATAGCCCCAAGGTAGGGTTTAGGGGTAGTTACCTCTAAATCTGGGCCGTTGGATCTTGGGAGCGGAGGACGCCTGGCTTGGACGGATTACTTACACGTGTCCAGGTGAGGACCCCCTCCAGAGTGTCCTAACGGCCTCTGACACGCGCCGTGGTTGTTTGGCGTGTTGCTTGTTGATAGTTGTCATAGTCACGTGCCCACGTACCCCTCCTTGACGGGTTGTGGGATGTGCATGTGTTTGCTGGGACCTCCCTCACGGCGGTCTTGGCCCCGATCCGGGTCCGGGTATGCAGGTGGATCCGGATCCGGGCAATAGGATGGATCCGGGCCTGGGCTCTAATGCTTGATTGGCCTGGGAGAGGAGGGTCTTATCAGGTTGGTTGAGCCTGTATTCCTTTAGTCCGGGTTGACGCCTATCCGGATCTCTTATACCCTATCACCTACAGAACTAAACTTCAGAAAAGAAATTACAACAGAATCATACGAAGTTGGGACAATCTGCAAGTTTGATGAATTTGTTTCGTTAGCTTGATAACATATATAGAGATCCCCATTCTTAAAAATTTATGAGTGTTGGGAAAGATAATTGAACTTATTGCTGTATAACTTATTTTTGACAAAATATCTCATAAAATATATAGTTAATAACCGGTGCTAAATATAGTCAGAGATTAAAAAATTTAATTTATATTTATAGATACTTGATAATTTTAAAAAATTGAATCTAATAATAATATATGATAAATAAATGTGATTATATTATTTAGTTAAAAGGAATCGAACTATATATAGTTGAAAAAGTATAACTTTAGTTCTATACCTAATAATTATTTATTTGTTATAATCTAACATGTTACCTTTACTTTATTATTAAATTCTTTTGTGAAATGAATTGTATAATTATTATACGAATTAAATATTTTTTGTTATTATAGATAATTGGATATTACTTAGTATTAATTGATATTTATCTTTCTAGTACAATTTATTTAATATTATGTAATTATTGATAAAGATTATTTTTCAAATTAAAAGTAATTAATAGATATTATTTTACTGATGTAGGAGGATTTCGGTGTTATTAATTAATAGTATGATGAATCGGAGCAATGACATGATCAGTCTTTGGGATTAGAGGATCATACCAAACCAACACTTGGAGGATGTAGGGATTGTGTCATGGTATATACTGAATGATCATATATACTGAAAAATCATGCTACTTTATGATAAATATTTTATTTTAATTCAAATTTATTTATTTTAAAATTTTATATCCCTACCTATATAAACATTATTATTATGTACTGGATTGTTAATCTTTTATTAAAGATAAACCTTAAGAGTTTTTTTATATTTCTTGTATATTCAAGAAATCCTTGTAAATTCAAGGTTTGTCTCGTGAATTCAAGATATTAAACGATTTTTCTTGTAAGAATTCTTACGATAATTAGCGTTTGCTTATCCTAAACTTTCGTGCTGCGTCATTTGCTTAATTTATTATTACTTAATAAAATCTGAATAGAATTTATAAATTCGTTAGTGTTAAAATATTTTATAACTTAAAAAAAATGGACGCTGAGATTAACACTAACAATTATAGTCGTTGAATCAATAGTTTTTTGTTTAAAAATAAATAATAATCAATAAAGTTATTTATTGTTTTTTAATTACTATTAAAAGATGTTTTCTAGTTTAAAAGTACACAAACTGATATAATTTAAATCTGCAAAAAACATAAGTAAATCCGTGTTAATAGTTGTGATTTAATAGTATAAAATTTTAAAAATAGTTATGTAATGATACAGTAAGTACCAAAATTTATATTTCGATACCTTTATTCTGCAATAAAACATGGTTTTGATACATCAATACTTTAATGTTGTAATAAAACTTGATTTCATTTGTTAATAAAGAGTATAATATTTAACTACTCGTTCTTCTGATATATTTTTTTCCTTAATTAATTACACACGCACATAACAGTAGTCGAACTTCTATTATCTATATTATCTATACTATACTATAATAACAGAAATGGGATATAATTTGATATGTTGTTTTTTGATTGGTTTGGTAATCCTCATTTATGACCATCGCATCATTTTAATCAAGTAATCAGGATCGTTAAATTTAGATACCAAAAGAATATACATTACTCAAACTTACAGTTTCGAACCCGCGCCAACAAAAAAAAATTATATTATTATTTAAACATTATTAAAACTCCCGGGTTCGAACCCACCAACATCAAATATTTATATTATTATTTATACACTACCCAAGATTCAGGTTCGAATCCCGTCGATAACAAATATTTAAATTATTATTTATAAATATACAAATAAGGTAATAATCCAAAAAAAATTATTATAATTTTAAATAATATAAAAATATTAATAAAAACTCATATATTGCCCGAACTCTGAAGCTAGTAATTTGATAATAGGGAATTAAAGGTTCGTGACCATGACTACTATTTTATCATGGCCCATCTATACGAGACGCGGGCTGAACTCTTGAGCAATATTCTGACAAGCTTCGCCCATTAGAGAATTTAGATTTTCAACAGATCTACGAGTGGTAAAAATTTAGAGCAGACGATTTCGTACACGATATAAAAATGATACGAAAATAACAGGTTTGATTTGGCATTTTTGGTACACGAAAGTATACGAATACGAAAGTACACGGATGAATTTAGTGTCGGTTTTAGGCTTACACTTGGTTACACGACACGAAACGAAAGTACAAGAAATAAATAAATATTTAAACAAATTTATCAAAATTATGTGAATACATATATATCTTATAATAATATTTTACTTATAATATTTACAAAATATAGATACAAAATAGATTCAAATTTAAATTTCATAAGACTTGACTGCACTTGAGTCTTTATGATTTATTGACTTAAAACTCGACTAGTAAAAATTTAATATTTAAATATATATTTTATTTATCTTTATTTTTAATATTAATTTTAAATTACACGAAACACGACATGAAACGTAGACGAAATGAAGGTACACGAACACGAACCGAAACGAATCCTTAACGGTTCGGGCTTGGGTTATATATTCATGACACGAAATACGAAAGTACACGACACGAAAGTAAACGAAACGGACGAATTGTCAGCTCAAGGTAAAATGACATTTCAATTTGAATTCTATTCGGTTAAGAAAAATTGTAGTTTGGCAATAAAAAGTAAGAAAGTGGATAAAACGGTGGAATTAATAATATTTAATATATAAAATGAATAAAGTGGAAGAAAATAATAGATATAAGCGAATGAAGTAGTCACTTTTTATAATATAAAATTAGACTATTTTTAAATTGTATAAAATTGGGAGGGACATCCTAAAAAGAGCACTGTATAGAAATGAACGAGATAAAGGAAATATAATTTATTTTTAATAGATCCGTTTCTAAATAATAGTTGCCTTGATTTTTTGGACATAATATAAAGTGTAAGACCAACCTTGACGATCCTTGCAAAAGAAATATTTATATAACATATATATAGGCATTTACTCGGTCAAGAACCATTTTATATGAAAAATTGTGGAAAATTATCGTTTTTATTATAAAATCTCATCATAAATTGTAAAATTTTATTAAAAAAAATATAAAATTCGATGCTAATCTAGAATAATAAATATAATAAAAAAATTAATAATTAAAATTTGATAAAATTACTTGATTTTAAATTTGATTCTACACTGAGATAATTTTTAATAAGTGTGATTTTACTGTGATTCTACTATATAACCAATTTAAACTTCTTCAATAATTGCAATAAGTTTTTAAATAAAAAATTGTGTAATTTCGATTTTTAACTTGATAATTAAAATTTATAATTATATATGATGAAAAATAAAATAAATTATATATTTTATATTTTTTAAATAATAATTTTTAACGATTCTCTATAAAAGGGTATTACATAGAGTATTACCCATATATATATGGATTAAGATAACATATTGATTTTTCATAGATTAAGATCTGCTTTTATATATTCTTGTAGGACATATTGGGAACTCGTCGCCCAAGATTAGTTGATTACTCACGAACCAAGACTTGGGTTAAAATCTCTGTTTCTTCATTCATTGTTCGAGTTAAAAAAAGTTTATAATTCATATTTCACTAATATTATATAGGTTCCTCGTGTCGTGCAGGTGCATGTATACTGAAACTTTTAAAATTGACAATGGCAATTTAAAAGAAAAAAAAATCAATTTTGTCATCGTAACACATTAATTTATCTGCTGAATGGTTTTGTAGGTGAATGGTTGGGAAAAACCAATCTTTGTCCATGAAAGGATTAGATGAGATTATGTATTATCTTAATTGCGTTTAGGTTGCCAACCAAACCAAAGAAACCAAATTCTTGTGAACCGAATACGTTTATTGATGGATTTATTCGTAAATTAATATATATTATTAGCTCATCAACATTTCATACGTGTGCTAAATCATTGTTAAATGTCAATTAAGCGTCTATCTCACACAGTTAGATAATACTCCTACTAATTAAATAGTATTTGGCAGGTCAGGAAGCAAAACCAGGACATAGGAACATCATATGCACACCACATTTATCTTAATGGAAACTGTTCCATTCTTTGAAAATTAGGTAATCATGACTTGGTAGTATACTGTTGAACAACCGTTCCTCTAGCTGTTTCACATTTTTAAGAATTGTATTAATTCATAGTTAAAGTTAAACACTGTTGAAAAATTATGGAGAAGAGATAAAATAAAATAAATTAATTATAATATAATTTATTATCGATTATAATAAATTACGGTTTTACATGGTCAACAAATTAATAAATAATAAAAAAAATACTAACAAAATAATTATCATAATAATAAAATTATTTAATAATGATAATACAATTCATGTTAACAAACGTTTTTTTTAACGGTTTTAACGGTAACATTTAGCATTTACGGAAGCCTAAAGTTACATGTGCGGGAGGCTTAGTGTATGTTTGGGTATTAATATTTTTACCTCATTTAAACTCAAAGCCTGTTATACTTTCGTGCAGACCGTTTGACAAATTAAGAGAAATGAATTATCCAACCCCTAGGATGCACGGGTGCGGATGCGGAGGGTGTGGGTGTGGGTGCGCAGTGCGGGGATACGAGAACTCGCCAAATTTAAAAATATGGGGATACGGGTGGGGGATTCGGCAGTTATTAAAAAATTATAATATATATATATATTAATATATAATAGTAAGAGTGCATTTAACTTAAACTAAATAGAGAAATATATAAGTTTAACATGCTTAATAATTAAATTAACGTATTAAATAATAGAGTCAAACATCAATCATCATTAAACATAGCTTCTATCTCTGGCTCATCAAATGAAAGAGAAGCAATCTCAAACTCCTCGCCTCCATCAAACGGATCAAAGCAATCACCGCCAATGTCCCACAACTTTGTTTCTCCAGTTAAGTAGGCATCACTCTTTCTCGAAAGAAGCCGAAGGTTGTTGTGCACATAAACTAAATTTTCTACCCGAATTTGTAGTATCTTATTCCTTCTAATAGAATGAATAAAGGAATAAGTACTCCAATTTCTTTCGCAACAGGATGAAGAGCAAGGCTGTCCTAATAGCTTCAAAGCTATTTTCTGAATATTTGGAGCCGAAACTCCATGAATAAGCCACCAAATCTTTGGCTCCATAGTACCTCTATCTTCAATAGAATTAGAACTACCAAATGTATCCATTTGTCCTGAAAATCGGGCATATTCAATATTAACAGCTTTCCTTGCCTCCCTGTCCGGAAAATATCTTTTGATGCATTTGTTTCTTTCCTCGGATATCTCGATATCATGATGGGGAGGAAGACGATCTGGAGCTGCACTAAACCATGCATCACTATAATACCTACATAATCAGTTAAAAAAAATTAATTAAAAAACAAGTCCAAGCATAAACTGAAATTCGATAAATGACAATTTAAAGGATATAAATTTACTTTGGGTTGAGTGAATGAGCAAGGCAATGAAGTGGTGAAGAACTCTTAGTCCATCTATCAATAAGAATAGCATAAACCACATCATAAAATGTGGATTCCTCGTGGAGTTCTTTCCTTTCATGCCTATATAAAATATTTTTCACTTTCTCGATCATTTCATCCCACATGTCATAAATCAAGTGAAGTGAGGGCTTATCTGTATCTGCAAAGCGAAGCATATCATACATGAGAGTAGTAAATTGAAGGATATAATCAACCTTATCCCATCACACTTCATCAAGTACTGTCATCCTCAAACTTTGAGCTTTTGAGATATCATAATCACGATAAGTACTCCACTCCTCACAAAGAACCAACCTTTCAAGGGCACGTTTTAGTAGTTTAAACCTCCTTAGCATAACAATCACGGATGCAAACCTTGTTTCAGCAACAGATAGCAATTTTAAAGGAGAAATTTGATTAAACATTGTGTTGACCATGTTGTGCTTAAGAATGAAATTCTTAATCATCATTGCCTTCTCAGCCACTTCCGTGATCCAATGACACTCAATATACACTTCTCTATTGGACTCGATATTCTTGGCATCACAATTATTTTTTAGAGCTAAATTAAGAGTGTGCACAACACACGGAGTCCAAAATATTTGAGGAAAGTAAGTCTCAATGAGCATACCTGCTGTCTTGCAAATAGGAGCATTGTCAGTGATAACTTGGACAACATTTTGAGGTCCTGCCTTCATATTTACCTCTCGGATTATATTGTCAATGTGAAACTTATCTTTGTATTCACCTTCACAGTTAACAGCCTTCAAGAACATGGGACCACTTTCAGTATCTGCCATAAAATTTATCAAGGGCCTTCGTTGACTATCGCTCCATCCATCGGATACTATACTCACACCTTTCTCCTTCCAAGTGGTTTTAATTATTCTAATAATCTCTCCACGTTGGCCCTTTCCTTTTGCAGTAGAGTTGTGCGCAAAGTATTATAACTTGGAGGAACATAACTTGAAAGGTTGAATTCAGAAGCCATTCTATATGAATTGATGTAATGGAGATTTCTTGCATAATGAAATGGCAAGCCCCCAATATAAAATGCTCTTGCTATCTTCGCATCCAATTGTGCTCGCAACTCCATATTATATGTTTTTTGGATCGGGTTATTTATGTCTACTGCCTTTCTTTTTTATCCTTGAATTCCCTGCATTGGCATTTTTTGAACTGTTTCCCAAGCACTAGCACTGGATGACTGAGTTTGAGATGGTGGAAGTGGAATTTCAATGGGTCTCCTTCTCGCTTCAGCCTCTAACAACTCTTTTTGTAGCTCTCTATGGATTTCTGGAGAGATTTTATTACAAATTTGAACTCCCAGCCCTTTTATCTTCATCAAGTGAGCTTTTACCCTTGAATATGATCCGGTGAATTCATAGTTGCAGAAGTTGCATTTGATTCTTGCGTTTCCACCTCTTTCCCTTGATTTTGTCAATTTTGTCACATGCTTCCATAATATATCTGCTTCCCCTGTTTGCTGGCTTTTAGAAGCTGTTGTGCCCGTGCTTGTGGAAGAATTTGAGGATGATAAAGAATCCATACCTACATAAAAGAAGCAGTTGTTCAATGTTTAATGACAAGCAAATTACACAGTCAACAGCAGAAGAGTTGGAAGAGGAAGGCAGAGGAGAGGAAGAAGATATACATACAGAATGCAGAGTAAGAAGATATACATACGATACACACAATCAAATATATATATATACACACATTACACAATAGTATATACAATTATAACAATTTACATACAAGAAGAAAGACATACCAGAAGATTGAAGAAAAATGTCTCTTGACGCTTGACTGACCCGTTGAGATGAGTGACCCGTTGAGATGTGTCTTGGCGGCTTGAGTTTTTTGGGTTATAAGTTATAATAATAATAATAATAATAATAATAATAATAATAATAATAATAATAATAATAATAATAATAATAATAAGAAATCAGAGTTTTAAAATTAAAAAAAAAAGTTTGAAAAATTACGAAAACTGCCCCTCCCGCACCCCCTTCCCGCACCCCCGCCGCACTCATGTTCAGAAATTCGGGGACACGCCATGTGGCGCACCCGGTGCGCACCCATCCGCACCCCCGGGTGCGCAGTGCAGCACTAAACTGCCGCACCCGTGCTTCCTAGTCCAACCCATTTTGGGTCCAAATATGAAAGTGGGAATTCTTAACAATCCACTTTTCATTTTCACTTACTCTTCGGTCTTTTCACTTCTTCATTTTTTTCCTAGTTGTTGAAGATCCTTTTTAGTTTAATTCAAAGATTTTATGATTATCAAAATCTGCCCTTAATGTGTCAATTTTTATTTTCAATTTTGCGTTTATATTATTGGTAATATATATTTTAATAATTATATTTTTATATTTTGTCTTTTTAATTTGTTTTAGTAGAATATATTTTAAAATTTTAAGCCATAATACCTATGTTATTGTGTAGTATAAAAGTAGCATGTACGTTAAGAAAAAGTATAATTTAGTGAAAAAAATAAAAAGAAATGAATAAAGTGATGATACCAATTTATATTTAATGTATAAAATGAGTGTAGTGAAATAAGTAGTGGATGTAAGTGAATATAGTTAATTTTTATATTATAGAACCTTACTATTTTTGGAATGTATATATATTTGAGAGAGACGTCTCAAAAAGGACAATGTATAAAAAATAAAAATGAACGGGACAAATGGGTAGGTTGTAATTTATAATTTATTTATTTTTTAAATTTTATTTTTTGTATAAGTTATAATTTACCATACACATCATCAACTTATAAGTAACTTATACTCCCATGTCTCATTAAATTCTTTACATTACTTTTTGGCACGCTTTTTCAATATTCCTTTAAAGCATAACTCCATTATATTTTTTTTAATTTTTTTTATGAATAAAAGTTTGATGTTTAATTTTTTTTCAAAAAAAAATTAATAAAATATTATGAAACTATACTTTATAAAAGTCTCGAAATACGTGCAGATAGTAAACGTATAGAACCCAATGGAACGAAGGGAGTATACAAAATTATCCAAACACATGAATAACTTATAAGTTACGATATTAATATCACTTATATAATATATTTTAACACTTTTTAACTTTAAATAATAAGTTACATTTTTCAAGAAACATCAAACAGACCCTTATTTATGTGCTACTATACTGATTATTACTCCCTCTATCCCTCGCATTTCTTTATTTTTTTTATATGCTTGACACGTATGTTAAGGTAACCATAAAGTATAGTTTCGGAATTCATATTTTTTTTGAAAATTTCGTAATTCATTTTTAAAATATTTTTTTATGAAAATTTTAACATTATATTTTTATTTAGAAGAAAATTTTAAAAAAAAAATCATGCAACTATATTTAATAAAAGCATTAAAGTGTGTGTCGAGTTCTCGTCCCCCAATGTAAAGAATTGAGGGGACGGAGGGAGTACTTCTTTACGTGGATTTCTTAGAGCAACTCCAAAAGGCTCATAAATCACCTCCTAAATCAAAATTTAGAGAGAATTGAAAATTAACTCCAACAAACTCCTAAGTTATCCTCAAATTTTTAGAGCAATTCCAAGAGTTCCTTACTCCTATCCTCAAAAATAATATTATTAAATACGCTCCTTGTAACTTAAAATAGAAATTTGTCTTTTCAATCCAACAATTCTCCTCAAATTTATCTTAATTTATTTTCTAAACTATATTTTGAACATAGATATTTCACATAGACAGGATGCACATGTTATCTATAATCACACGTTACTACACACTACTATTATATATGGCATATCTTGCATGTTTTTCAACCAATTCAAATACTTTAGTTACATTTTTTTTTCTAATATAATATAAAATGTTGAATCTCTCTTTTTGTAAGGTATAAAATATTGACTTAGGAGCTTAGGAGTTAATTTTCAATATATTCTCTCTAAATTTTGACTTAGCAGGTGATTTAGGAGCCTTTTGGAGTTGCTCTTAGGAGCCACTATTTCCTCCTCAATTTTAGGAGTCTCTCCTCTCCTTACTTCATTTTTTATTAGTATATACATCTTTTCTTAATTTTATATCAATATTATTTTTCTTACTCCATTGTTAACATAGTATATTGAATTCAATTTACTGCCTCGGTGATATTAAGCTGCATTATTTACACAGTAGATTGAATTCAATTTACGGTCTCGGTGATATTAATTAGTAACAGTAGATTGATTTCAATCTACGGTCTTGGTGATATAAAAAAGTTTCCGTGACAAAAAATACATAACCTTTTATATAATTAAAATTCAATATTTTATACCTTACAAGAAGAGAGATTCAATATTTTATATTATTTTAGAAAAAAAATGTAACTAAAGTATTTGAATTGGTTGAAAACATGCAAGAGATGTCATATATAATAGTAGTGCGTAGTAATGTGCAATTATAGATAATGTGTGCATCCTATCTATGTGAAATATCTATATTCAAAATATAGTTTAAAAAATAAATAAAGGTAAATTTGAGGAGATTTGTTGAAGTGAGAAGACAAATTTCTATCATAAGTTACAAGGAGCCCATTTAATAATATTGTTTTTGAGGATAGGAGTAATGAACTCTTGGAGTTGCTCTTAAGTTAACAAAATCCTGAGGACTGGTTTATGTACGGAAGATTCCTCGTGTTTTGATCCGGGAAAAGGTTAGCACACCATCTCATGATCATTATTATGATCAATGACCTAAATTCGAACATTATTTGAAATTAAATTTAAAATTTTGAGATGCTGGATCCCTAAATTTCCGGTCCACGCTGACTGAGCCATTTGAGGTGTGTTAGTTCTCATCTTAAAATGAGGGAAAATATTGTTTTTAGTGTTGATTTTTTAATTTTAAACTAAACCGGACAATTTTGAAAACAACACGACTTACACAACACGGAAATTTTATGTTTATATTTGCCTTTTTAGTATACGACACGAAAGTACACAAACACGAAAGTGCACGGTCGAAATTTAGGGTCGATTTATCACCAACCAGCGGCCAAAGAGCACTCAAGGGACGAATTCCCATGATGTTCAGGAGAGGATTAGGGCTCATGAAGCTGAGATCCAAAGGCTGAAGTGCGACCTGGAGGTGCGCCTGACCTCAAGACCCCCACTTATTGCGAGGCAAAGAGATTTTCGTCCAATCATAGACCTGGATGGTCCAATACCAAGAAAGGTTGTTGCCCCGAGGGCTAAACCAAGTGATTTAATGCCCCTGGGAGATCCTGATGATCCAACTCCATCATTCACTGAAGAAATAATGAATGCCAACATCTCAAGGAAGTTTAAGATGCATACTATCAAAGCATATGATGGTAACGGCGACCCAGCTAATCATGTCAATACATTCTCTAACGCCCTGTTGTTAAAGCCCATTAACGACACTATTTAAGTGTCGGGCTTTTCCTCAAACCCTAGCTAGTATGGCTTAAAGGTGGTACAACCGACTACCCCCAAACTCAATTGGATCTTTTAAGGATTTAAGCCAAGCTTTCATCAAACAATTTATTAGTGGCATAGTGCATGAGAAAAGTTCCGCATCCCTTATGAGTATTGTTCATGGGGCAAAGGAGTCTCTAAGAGACTATCTGAATCGTTTCACAAAGGAAGCCTTGAAGGTCCCCGATCTTGACGACAAGGTACCTATGATAGCACTGCATCAAGGGACTAGAGATGAGTTCTTCAAGATGTCCTTAGCTAAGCGCCCTCCTGAAAGCATGTTGCAGCTCTAAGATAGAGCTGGGAAGTATATCAAGGTGGAGGAGAGTATGAAGAAGACGATGGTGAACAATAACCCTGCTGGTGGCAAGAAGAGAAAGATTGATCAGGTATACAACACCAAGGATAAGTATCCTATTATTGAGAAGGACGTTGACTCAACCCCGAAGAAGGGAGGGTCTGGACAAAAATTTACCAAATATGCAAGGCTGAATGCTCCTAGGACCCAGATCTTGATGGAAATCGAAAAAGATAGGGATGTTCGTTGGCCTAAACCCCTGAAGGCTGTTACCGAAAAGCTAGATAAAAGCAAATGTTGTAGATTGCACAAGGACACTGGTCATGACACCGATGAGTGCTGACAACTGAAGGATGAATTGAATTCCTAATTCGGAAAGGAAGATTGAGTATGTATACTGGGGATGATGAAAAAGCAAAAAGAAATAATAACAAAAGAAGGAATTTTGATGATCGTAGGAGGGATCAAGATGATCAGGGGCGAAACCCTCAACCCCAAGGGCCCATGATAAACACGATCTTTGGAGGACCAACTGCTTCTAGATCGTCTAAAAACTCAAGGAAGGCTTACACTAGAGAAGTCACGCATATAGTGAGGGAAGCTCTGAAAAGGGACAGGATAGGGGTAGCAATGGTATTTGATGATTTTGACTTGGAAGGAGTCAATTTTCCCTATGAAGATCCCCTATTCATAACACCCATAGTAGAGAACAACCCGTTAAAAAGAGTCCTTGTAGACAATGGGGCATCGGTGGACATCTTACTCTATGATACCTTCATAAGGATGGGTTACAATGATTCTCAATTAACCCCAACTGATATGCCGATATATAATTTTGTTGGAGTCGAGTGCCCCGTGGAAGGAATAATTAAGCTACCTTTAGCATTAGGTTAGGTGCCAAGACAAGCCACGCATATGCTATACTTTTTGGTAGTAAAGGTTGGGTCAATATATAATGCGATCATGTGAAGGATAGGTATACATGCCTTTAAGGCAGTCCCCTCGTCTTATCATTCCGTGATTAAGTTTCCAACTAGAGATGGAATAGGAGAAGAAACGGGAGACCAGAAGATGGCTTGGAGCTGTTATGTAGCCTCGCTAAGGGCCGATGGAGTAGGGGGCAGCAGGTCTTGCATATTGGAGATCTGGATATTCGTGAGAATGATGAGAAATGAGGGAAGCCTGCAGAAGACTTGATCCCGGTTCCTTTGTCTCCCGAGGACCCTGAAAAAGTAACTTTCATTGGAGCATCATTGGAGGAGCCCCTTAAAGGGAATTTAGTAAGGTTCTTGCAAGATAATAATGATGTATGCCCGGTATATACCCGGAATTGATCACCCACAAGTTAAACGTGGATCCCGATCGGAAGACCGTGAAGCAAAATAAAAGGAGTTTTGCCCCTAAAAGGCAGGAAGCCATTAAGCAAGAAGTGGAGAAGCTCTTAGAGGCTAGTTTTATTGAAGAAATACAATTTCCAGAATGGTTATCAAATCCTGTAATGGTAAAGAAGGCTAATGGAAAATGGAGAATGTGTGTAGATTTCACTAATCTGAATGATGCATGCTCGAAGGATTATTTCCCATTGCCAAGGATAGATACTCTGATAGATGCAACTGCGGGTCATGAGATGTTAAGCTTAATGGATGGGTTCAGTGGTTATAATCAGATCAAGATGCGTAAGGATGACATCCCAAAGGTATCATTCATCATTGACTTTGGTTTTTTTTTGTTATCTTGTTATGGCGTTCGGTCTCAAGAATGCAGGAGCTACATATTAAAGGTTGGTAAATAAGCTTTTTAAAGATCTTATTGGGAAAACTATGGAAGTATATATAGATGACATGTTAGTCAAAATCCTTGTGAAGACTGACCACATAACCCATTTGAGGGAAAGATTTTTGTAATAACCCCAATTTTTGGGAAATTTTTGAAACCCTTATGAATAGTGTTTTTGCTGAATGAGAAAATTTTTCATGCCACACTATGTAGGGGTTCTGATATGGATATTCTGAGATTTTATTAGTACTTTATATGGGATATAAGTGTATGTAAAGATCGTCAGAATCCAAATCCGAACACTTTGGTTTTTCCCGGAAATCCACAAGATACGGAGAGAATTGAGTATAAGGTAACAGGATAAAAAGGATTATAAGAGAGGATCATAGAAGGAATACAATATATTGAGAAAGGTTAAGGGAACCTAAGTAATAAGATCCCGGGTATGATCCCTCAAACGATAAACGAGAACGAAAGATAAGCGAACCGTAAAACAAATAAGTGACCAAGAGACAAGCTTGTACAAGAAGCCAGGGATTGTGTCATCATCAAATCATAAGGTGTGGACAAGTGGGAGCATTATGACATGTGCAAGGTGACACAAGCATGACATGGGAAGGAAGGAGGTGTGGTGGCTTTT
Organism: Apium graveolens; assembly: GCF_009905375.1. Lineage (NCBI taxonomy): Eukaryota > Viridiplantae > Streptophyta > Magnoliopsida > Apiales > Apiaceae > Apium > Apium graveolens. The sequence continues at coordinate 226,704,060 of NC_133651.1, read as the reverse complement.
TAACCACACAAATTCAAGGGCAACAAGGTAATTAACTAAAGCAAACAACAAAAATCAACCAACCAAAAGCAAATCAAGCCAAAACACAAAAATCTCTCTTCTTCTTCTTCATGCTCTCGGGTGCTTTTCTTAAAAAATGAAAGTCCAATCTCCTCCACTTACTATTTAGCAAGGTAATTATCTAAGCTTCCCCATGGATAGTTACATACTTCCTATAAGTTTAAGCTTCTAATTCCAAGCCAATCTTTTTCTATAAATCATGAAAGAAGATGGTGAATAGTGTTTTCAAGAACTAAAATTTGTGTTCTTGAAGTTTTGTTTAGATTAAGCTTGGATAAGGACTTTAAAGGTGATTCCAAGCCATTCTCTTGATTCTCCACTCTCCAAGGAAGGTATAACTTCTCAAACCCTTAGTAGTAAGTTTTGTTGGTTTGGATTTCATAATGTTAGATGATGGGTTAGTGTAATGAGTGTGTACTCATGATAGAGCTTTGTTTAGTAAGTGGTTTTGTTGATTTTGGAGTTAGGAGTGATGCTTGTTAGATTTGAAGTTCTTGGTCACATTTCTTTTGACTTGGTTTAGATGAATAAATTGGTAATATTGAGTTGATTTGGGACTGTTGTAATGTAGTTTAGATGGAGGTTTGATTGGGTTGTGAATTGGAGTTGAAATTGTGGTTGTTTGAATTGGTTTAAATTTGAGAAATCGCGTAAACATAGCCGTCTTAACGTCCGATTTTCTTTGGACTGTTTTTGTGCATAGCATTAGGACCCGAGAACCCCCTGCTAGATTATGACCACTGCCATGTTTAGATAGCTCATGTTACGAGCTTCGTTTTGATATGTAGTTCGTTCGATTCCGATGCACGGTTTAGGAGAAACGACCGTTTCAAGTAACGGCGTTTCGCGAACAAAACTTTTCCCCTCACCTTACTTTGAAACATAGGTTAAAGACCAATAAGGGTTAATTAATGTATGAAACATTTATGGTAAGTGTGTTAGGCAGTTGGTAAGACACTCGCGAAGGAATCGCTTTAAAACTCGTAAAGGTTAAATTATTAAAAATGGTGGAGCCGAGGGTACCCGAGTGACTTAAGCGAATCAGTGAGCGCAAAACAAGCGTTAGAGTCTAAGTTAGTTAAAGTATAGATTTATAAGTGATTTTGGTTTAATTCCAACTTACTTGTTGTTTATAGGTTACCAGACTCGTCCCGAGCCTTTTATCACCCCAAGTCGCTCAGGCAAGTTTTCTACCAGTTATAACTGTTGTTGTGATGTATATATGTATTTGCATTATCTTGCGATAGATGCATGTTGGTTAATTAGCAAATGTTGCAATATATTGAAGCATGCTGCTATGGTATATATATATGCATGCCTGTTTCGTATTCTTTCCATATATATCTGTTGATTCAGTTGATAATACCTATACTAGAGGATAGCGGTAATTTGCATATACCCTTAGTACAGGGACCCAAAGGTGAAAATATTTTCTAAAACCGGGAGTTGAGGATCCCGAGTAGATTTTGTATATATGGATATAAATATATATATATATATATATACTTATATATATATATGGTCATAGTTTTCAAAACTATTAATCGAATAAGGTTTATTCGATAACTTTAACTTTATTTTATTATTGAATATTATTTCGAATATTATTCGAAGGCGTATGACTCTTTTATATTATTCAATGAATATTAATTTGAATATTCATTCGAGGGCTTATGACTCTTTTATATTATTCAATGAATATTAATTTGAATATTCATTCGAGGGCTTATGACTCAGTTTATATTATTTAATGAATATTATTTGAATATTCATTTGAGGATCTATGACTCCGATTATTTGCTGAGTTATATTCTTTATTTTATTAAAGAATAAGGTGTCAATAATCAAACTTATTTTCGATTATTCAAATAAAGATAGTACTTTCATATAAGTATATCTTTGGTTATTTAATACTCGTTTCAAGTATAAGTTTTAATACTTCTACTTCAATTATTTTTATAAAGATTATTCTTTATGGGAATATTATTTAAATAATAATATTCAGACATTTTCTAAATATTCTGGGGACTGATTTACTTCATTAAATCAGCTTTACTCCAAACACTCCTTAAAGTGTTTTCGAGTCTTCAAAATGATTTTTAAAAGTTAGAGCGGATCCCAAAACTCATTTTTATATTTAAGATCTTCCATTTTAAGGGGACTTGAATACTCGCTCAAAAATCTAAGGGATCCGGCTCTATGGTGTATTTTATATTCGCAACAAGGTTGCAGTTTTGGTTAATGAATTGATTACTTACCCAAGGTTCGGGAAGTAAGTTCATCTATTGAGTCGGCATAAGCAACATGGGCTCAGTGGGCATCCATGATAGTGTAAGTGGCTCAGTGGGAGTCCATCAAATGCATAAATGGCTGAGAGGCAGTCCAGCATATGGTCCTATTGCGACCAGGGTGATGACCAGTGGGGAATTCGTCCATCTACTAGTAGAAAAGGTTACTTATGGGTATCTTTGCCTGATCAGCAAGATATCTGGTTTATGCCAAATTCTTTTCCTTTCCAAATTTATTGGATATTGCAATTCTGTTCATACTTTACATGACAGAGGTTTTCAGGAAATGTATAAAGGAAGATGTATATGTGGATATATATATATATATATATTAGAACTTAATGAAGTATGTCATAACTTCATTTCCTTTAATAATATTTTAAAGATTTAATCTATTCAAATCTTGTCTTGTAGTCTCATCTATGTGATGAACTGTTGAAAGCTCATTATACTTTGAACAGTGGTAGTTCAAGTAGCTTTATAAATGATATAAGTGTAGTGAAGTATTTGGTAACTTCATCTTTTAAACTTATATCTAATTAATAATTGTCTTATGTATGACAAAGATTTTCAGAAAAACGTTGAGACAAGGTTAGATATATGAGATCACCTTGCAACGATATTTTTTATACAGTTATACACTGGGACTTTGTATATATTATGCATGGAAGAGGACTTCCAATATTTTGAAAAGTATATATGTATATATATACTGAATATTTTGCGACTTCATCGCATTAAGATATCAACTTGGTTCATTTCTTTTGACCAAGACTTTCATGAGTATTATGAGTAGGCTCATATATTGTTAATCAATATACATATTATTTTGGTGGGCTTGCTGCTCACCCTTGCTTTCTTCTTTCATCACACAACATCAGATAGATAAGATGAACAGGACCAAGCTCCCAATTCGCAAGCGGATAGGAAACGTTCCGCAGCTTTCTGGAAGCGTTGAGGCCACTGTAGCTGAGGTAGAAATTATCAATAGGCTAAGTTTTCAACTAATAATGTACCAGACTTATGTATCTTTATCAATTGTAATAATGGCAAAGAAATGTAAATCTATTCAGAAACCTTTTTAAGGTGTATTGATATATAATTGTGGAATAAAACGACTTGTGATTATTTTTGGATATTCATCTCTGAGACTATAACTTGTGGTGTGTGTGTTTATTGTGGGGTCACAGTACAGCGTAGTTGATTGTGTATTAAGATTGGGTGTTATTAAGGGAAATGGAACTCGTGACAACCCTGATCCCCGACCCCGGATTTGGGGGTGTTACAATTTTCATGTCCTGAGATACCACAAAATGATGTTAAATCCTGCAAAGTGTGTTTTCGGAGTGGAATCTGGAATATTTTTAGGATTGATGGTCTCCAAAAAGGGAATTGAGGCCAACCCGGAAAAGATACAGGCCATCTTAGACTTGGAACCTCCATATTTCATAAAGGATGTGCAAAAACTCACCGGAAGAGTTGTAGCTTTGGGACGATTCATATCCAAGTGTGGGGATAAGTGTTTTCCCTTCTTCAAGGCTTTGAAGAAGGTGAAAGATTTTTCCTGGACAAAAGAAAGCCATGTGGCATTTGAGGAGCTGAAGAAATATATGGTTCAAGCACCGCTTTTGGCCAAACCAGTTCTTAATGAAGCCTTATACTTTTATTTGGTTATTTCAGAAAATACCTAGAGCGCCGTATTGGTTAAGGAAGAATTTAAAGTCCAGCAGCCCATATATTATGTCTGTAAGACTCTGGCCGAGTTGAATTATTCGACCATTGAAAAGTTTGCTATAGCCCTGGTGATGGCCTCAAGAAAGTTGCGTCCTTACTTCCAAGCTTATAAGATTGAAGTACAGATAAATCAGCCTTTGAGAAACATTATACACAGCCCAAAAGCTAGTGGTAGGATGATTAAGTGGGCCATAGAGCTGGGGGAATTTGACATAAAGTATAAGCCATGAACGGAAATAAAAGTCCAGGCCTTGGCGTACTTCATGGTTGAATGTACCATCCCAACCAAAAAGTTGGGGGGCAGAAAGATATTGTACCTCAGGGCATAGAGGGAAAAAAGGAGAGTGAAGAAAAAGGGGTCAAGGACAAGGAATTCTAGGTTATTTATTTTGATGGAGCATCAAAAATAAATTTGAGCGGAGTAGGGCTAGTTTTATAAAGCCCCGATGGATTCCTGATTGAATATGCTATGAAGTTAGATTTTCCAACTACAAATAATGAAGCCGAGTATGAAGCTCTGATAGCTGGCCTTGGCCTAGCAGGAACGTTGAGGGTTAAAAATCTGAAGGTTTGTGGAGATTCAAAACTTGTGATATCCCAGGTCAAGGGGGAGTTCGAAGCAAGAGACGAAACAATGGCAAAGTATGTACGCTTGATAAGAGCTGTAATGACCCAATTCGATGAGTGCCATGTCGAACACATTCCAAGAGAGGAAAATACTAAGGCTGATACGTTATCCAAATTTGCCTCGTCAAAAATAGAAGAAAGCTCTGGAAGCGTGTACTTCTGTGTCTTAAAAAACACAAAGCATAGATGTTACACAAGTTGCCCCCATAGGACTAGGAGGGTCATGGATAGATCATATTAAGGCTCAGTTATAAACCAGATCTAGTGATGTAGTGGAGGAGAGAAAATTATCTGTACGAGCCCTAAGATATACTTTAATTAATAGAATTCTTTATAATAGGTCTTTTGTAATTTCTTATCTGAGGTGCCTCAGGCCAGACAAGGCCCGACTTGCTCTGGAAGAAGTACATGAAGGCATATGTGGGCAATACTTGGGGGCAGGGCCTTAGCCCACAATATCACTCGTTTAGGCTTCTACTGGCCAGAAATGATGGTTGACGCCAAAGAATATGTGAAGAAATGTGATCACTTTCAGAAACATGCCCCTGTAGTAAGGTACCCACCCGAAATGCTTACTTCCATAAACTCCTTAATCCCGTTTGTTATGTGGAGAATGAATATTCTTGGGCCTTTCTCGATGGCTACTGCTCAAAGAAATTCTTGATTGTTGCAATTGACTACTTCATTAAGCGGATCGAAGCCAAGCCTTTAGCCAAGAATATAACCAAGAAAGTTACATAATTTCTGTGGGAAAATATCATGTTCGGATATGGAATCCCTCGTATCTTGGTAACTGACAATGGAACACAATTCAATGATGAGAAATTTAGGAAGTATTGTGAGGAGAATGAAATTGAGCTGCGATTCAATTCCGTAACTCATCCTCAAGCCAATGGGCAAGCATAAGTGGCAAATCGAATTATTTCGGACATATTAAAGAAGCGGATAGAAAAGTCCAAGGGTAGCTGGGTAGATGAGATACTGCCAATACTTTGGGCATACCGGACCACGTGCAGGGTTACTACGGTAGCAACCCCATTTATGTTGGCATATGGTGCTGAAGAAGTTGTTCATGTGGAAATATCACTTTCGTCTTTAAGAATTCAAGCTTATAATTCAGAAGAAAACGAGGAAGGGCAGAGACTAGCCTTAGACTTAATAGATGAAGTTTGGGATCAAACTCATGCTAAGATCATAGAATATCTAGAAAAAAAGCTTTTTTTTATTATAATATGAGGGTAAAAGAAAGGTTTTTTAAGCAAAGAGATCTGGTCTTAAGAAAGGTTGAAGCATCATGAATCAGGCAGAAAGGAAAACTTGTCCCAGATTGGGAAGGTCCTTACAAGCTTAAGAGCTTGCAAGGAAGGGGACCTTACAAGTTAGAGACTATGGAAGGAGAAGAAATACCGAGGACTTTGCATGCTCAAAATCTAAAGATCTATTTTATATAGCTCGTTGAAAAGGAAATGTTTGCTCAATAAGGCATCAACAAGGTTCAAAAGCACCATAAAGTTTGCTCGCTTAGGATTTATGGCCTCGGTGATATTAATTAGTAACAGTATATTGAATTCAATCTACGGCCTTGGTGATATAAAGAAGTTTTCGTGACAAAAAATACATAACCTTTTGTATAGTTAAAATTCAATATTTTATACCTTACAAAAAGAGAGATTCAATATTTTATATTATTTTAGAAAAAAGTGTAACTAAAGTATTTGAATTGGTTGAAAAATATGCAAGAGATGCCATATATAATAGTAGTGTGTAGTAATGTGCAATTACAGATAACATGTACATCCTATCTATGTGAAATATCTATGTTCAAAATATAGTTTAAAAAATAAATAAAGATCAATTTGAGGAGGATTGTTGGAGGGAGAAGACAAATTTCTATCTTAAGTTAAAAGGAGCCCATTTAATAATATTGTTTTTGAGGATAGGAGTAAGGAACTCTTGGAGTTGCTCTTAAGTTAACAAAAGCCTAGTTAACAAAAACCCGAGGACTAGTTTATGTATGGAAGATTCCTCGTGTTTTGATCCGGGAAAAGGTTAGCACACCATCTCATGATCATTATTATGATCAATGACTTAAATTCGAACATTATTTGAAATTAAATTTAAAATTTTGAGATGCTAGATCCCTAAATTTTCGATCCACGCTAACTGAGCCATTTGAGGTGTGTTAGTTCTCATCTTAAAATGAGGGAAAATATTATTTTTTGTGTTGATTTTTACTTTTAAACTAAACCGGACAAATTTGAACACAACACGACTTACCAAAAATGGAAATTTTATGTTTATTTTTGCCTTTTTAGTATACGACACGAAAGTACACAAACACGAAAGTGCACGGTCGAGATTTAGTGTCGATTTTTTTAGACCTTTGGATACACGATATGACACGAACTATACGATATAAATTAATATTATAATTAAATATTAATATTTATATTAAATATATGTATGTTTATAATAAATATATGCATATGTTTTTGAAAATAATACTTGATTTTATAATTTTATCTATAAGTGATAGGGAATAAAATAAACCCTGATTGCGCAATTAATATCACATTAATTATACCCGATTTGGGCTATCAATGAAGCCCATTTTAAAAGGGGCCCAAAATCCTGAATATTAATTAATTTCGTAATGAATTAATATGGGTAAAATCAACTGATAAGTAAAGTCCAAATAAGCATACAATTCCTTGGAGATTGGCCTCCAAGAAATCTCATGGGATAAGGAATCAATTTCCTGTATTCTGGGACTCCAAAGTCCATTCTAAATCTGAGACTTTTCCAACAATTCTCCTAACCCTAATCCAATTCTAAGGCATCATATGCCTATATAAGGGGCCTCACCCCACAAATCAGAACTACGTTTTTGACTTGATCCTTAGCATACAGCAAGGTACGTAGACACCATGTGAAGGCAGATCGAGTCACGAAATATGAGAGCAGTCAAATAGAGCCTTGAAGCTCATGAACCCTAGTATTAAATACACTCCAGTTTTTTATCCATAACAGTTGGCGCCGTGTGTGGGAGAGCATAACAATAACCATGGTGAACATGCGGAGCAGAAACAACGCCCCGGAAGGAACACCGGCTGGGACGACCCAAACAATCTCCTCGGTGGTGGAGATACCCCTACACTCAACCTATGCCTCCACTCAAGGAAGGATCTCTGCAGGGGGATATGAAGTCCAACCACAAGGGACGAATCCCTCGACTCTTCAAGGGATGAATCCCCAATTTCAGCAGTTACATGCACCTATGAATCCTCAACCTGTTCGGTATGAGTACTCGACAATCATGGCTACTAACCCCCCTTACGGGATGCCCCTATACCCAAGGTTAGAGGAAGTGGACACTCTAACCGAAGTGAAGCACAAGGGCAGACGCCCCAATATATGCGTGGTTTGGCTTCTATCCCCAGATAGTCGAGAGTTCTAAGGACCCTATTCTGCTAGAGAATCTAAATCATCGGACGACGAGATCGCTCCAAGGAGAAGGCACGCTGGAAAAGAAATAATGCCTCTCACCAACCAGCGGCCAAAGAGCACTCAAGGGACGAATCCCCAAGATGTTCAGGACATGATTAGGGTTCATGAAGCTAGATCCAAAGGTTGAAGCGTGACCTGGAGGTGCGCCTGACCTCAAGACCCCCACTTATTGCGAGGCAAAGAGATTTTCCTCCAATAATAGACCTGGATGGTCTAATACCAAGAAGGTATGTTGTAACACACCCAAATCCAAGGTCATGAATTCGGGTCGTTACGATCACTTATTAATTAAATAATTCTCTTTTCACAATATTACTCGACCTTTTATTCAAACTCACACACATACAGGTTATATGCTTGGAAACAGTATCAAATAAATCATCTCCACTTGTCTACCTGACGGGGCTGGCGCATAAAAAGCCTACAGAACTCACGAGCGTTCCTTACCCGCCTACGGACAATAGTCCTGGTCTGATCTATACTGGTAGTCTATTGTGATATGATATATAAAAGCAAGGGTGGGCATTATAGCTCAGCAAGGTATATATCCCCATAATTAAGTATGTAAGGATAAATAAAACCAATAATTATACTTTGTATCTCCAAAGCATTCTGAAAGTTTATATGCTTTTCAAATATATAATATTCTCAAAATCAATTACAATAGTATATCCACTAGATACTTGTATTCATCTCTTTCTCAAAATCATTTTATACTCATACTCATTTTATTTCAAAATCTCAAGATGTTACTCGAACCATGATTCTCAAATGGGTGTGATATATAGTCATCAACATCCCAATTTAAAACTCAGCCTTATTGGCAGATTTCTCAAATGGATTTGATATACATTCATCAATATCCTTATTTAAAACTCAGCCTTATCGGTTCTCAGTTGTATATTTCACAACGGTTTTTCCAAAATGGAAGAAAGGGACTATACTGGAATAAACCACGTATCGGTGATCAGTCGAATACGAAATTTTCTCTACTAGTAGAAGGAATACAAACCTAGCCGCCTTTGGGCTCATCAAGACACTACACGGTGGTTGTCCATTATCGTGCAAGTCTGAAAGTCAATGGTCACATAGACCATATAACCGTACAATGCGCCACTCCGCGTTTGCATAATGCGCCACTCCGCGCCTGGTCACTGCCCGATACCACTCCGTGCCGGGCATGCCACATTCCAGTCCCAAGACAATTATATCTTTTGCTCAAAATCCTTTTTCGAAGGAATAGGTAGTTAAAAGTTGACCTTTAAATAAGATGATTTATTCATCACTTTCAACTCAATTGATCTTTGGGAGTTGTCGGAGTTTTGAATTTAAAATCATTTTCAAATCCCTATCTGTAGTAGGGTGACACATCTATTACTCACTTGTTCTTTATTGAACGAGGAAGCAAAACTATTATGCTTCTAGACTAAGTTCCCTAAGGTTTTGATACGTTTTAAATGATTAATCTCTTTCAAGAGTTTTGAATAATTTAGAAAGTACCTTTGGGAACTATGTCTATTTTTAAATAAGTTTTTAGAAGTCCGAAGATATTAAATATCTAAGGTCTCATAATAATTTAAAAGAGATTCAATGAATTGATAAAATCTTATAAATAAAACATCTTTGTATAAGGTTCAATGAATTGATAAAAACCATATATATAAAATTTCTGAATAAAAACCTTAATCAAATAATCAAAACAGGATTTGGTATCCTATAATTGCTCTTTGAATAGTTAAATCTTTATTAAATAACGTGAAATGATTTATAAACTATTCAGTATATTTTTAAATACTTTCTGGATATTTAATAATCCCTTAAGTATCGCTTTATAAAATAATCAATTAAGTAAGGGTGTTAAACCAATATTTCTCGAAGTTTAAGTCAAAATCTCAATCGTTCGCTTGATATACATATTACGCGAACGTACTTTGTTTATCGAAATAGAAATATTTCGCGTCCGGCTCTCTCCGGAATTAAATCGTTATTAAAATATCTTCGACTCCCATTATCATATATTATATTTGAAATACGTTTCAATTTCTCATACTCGTGTAAAACGAAATTTGTTTTCATAAACAATCGCATAATTCGTATGCATTGATATCATAGACAAGCATATATATTTGAACTGTAAATCATGGCATCAATATCACAACAGTATATATATAGCATGGATAGTATGAGATAGGGTTTCTAAAACTTGCCTTGAATAATCGAAGTGGTATGGTCTCTGGTGTTTGATTGGCGATCTATAAATAAGAACCAACGGTCTAAGTTAGTACGCGATTGTCTCGCTTTTATTAAGCAAATTAAGCAACTTTCGCAACTACTCAAGTATAACGAATCTCCGATCGTCACATTCTCAATACTTATATTCTCACTTTATAACATGGTCGAGTTTTGAAATCGATCGTTCGCTTTAGAAAGTCCATTTCGAATTTTAAGCTCGAACGTGAGAAAACGCGCGTCAAAACTAGGTTTCTATGCGTTTTTCGCTTGCACTCGCTTTACCAAAACATTTTTATAAAATCGAAAAATTAATATTTTCTCAAAATTCTTTTTGTACAGTCTTCTCTACTGTCATATCCATTTTTCATAATTTTTCCAGAATCTCAAAATTATTTTAAGTTCTTCAAAATCACCATGCAAGTGGACTTAAGTGCAGTTGGCTAATCGCAGAAATGTTTTACACTGAAACGACCATAACTCCTAAACCGTAAATCTCCTCATGATGATCTACACATGTATAGAAACTAAAAAACAAGATATATCTAGTAATATCCAGTGGTTTTCAAATTTTAACCATTTTCATGGCCGAATATCCTGCAGAATACAGATCAAGTGCAAGAATGCCCAAACTCAATTTCTACTACTTGATCTTAACACAATCACTACCTATAACCATCATAAACACAAGTACTTCACAAGATCTACCCACATACACCTTATATGATCTATCTAGTACCACATACATGGATTACAACTCAACATCTCAAGCCTTTAGCAAGAACATAATCAATACAAACTCAAACAAACACAATCCTTTGGATCTTAACACTATAACAAACATAACTCTTAAATCTAACCATAAAACCTTAAAGGGTTGAAAGTTATACCTTCTTGGACACTAGGAAGGTTAGTGATAGGATGATTGAGGCTTGGTTTGCTTAGAAAACACTTAGAAGGGCTAGATCCTTAAGAAACAAAACCAAGAAATAAGTTAGAATTTCGGAGTTACCTTTCAGCACCTAATTCAAACATTTTTATAAAATTGACAAAAAATAATTTGAGGTTGAAATTTGGTATGAAGCTTACCGATTATATAGAGAAGATATGGTAAAACTTTCATGATATTTGAATGAGTATATTTTGAGTTATGAATTTTTCTTTCTCCCTTGCTCAGAAAACCCGAACTGCTGGAATGAAAAATGGAAGAGCTTTAAGTGAGGGAAAAGGGGTTGTTTTCTTTTGTGGCTAAAGTGTGGGAGTGTATAATGAACATATGGGATGTATTCCACAGATTTGAAAATAATTTGGCAAAGGTATGGGTTGGTTTGATTGTCTGGTGAAGTGAGAAAAGGGAGAAGTATGGCTTATGTACTTGTTTGTCTCCCATCACTATTCAACACTATTCCACTAACTATTCTAGTTAACTTCTAATCATCTAGTTACACTCCTAACTACTAGTTAGGACTTGGTTATGCATGGCCAACTTGCATGGGATTTAATTTCTCATTCGTTTATTTATCGTAAACGCAATCGTCGTTCCATTCCGATAGTTTCCACGTATAACGACTTGTTTCGTAGCGATTTCTTTTATCGCTTATAATCCTATAACCAATTCCATTCCTTCTCTTGATCATAGAAACACCTTGATATATTATTTATTTCACATAGTATTCCCGGTTCTACGCCATTCTTTACGGATACGAAAACACGTAGTGTAATCATGAATTTTCGAATTCCGACGGCTTTTACATTCACTTATTTTCCTCGATAAACAAGAATATGATCTCGGATTCTCAAAATTCCACTATTCATTTTATGATGATCCCCATACGTATTACTTAATCAGCTCAATTTACTATTCACAGAAGTTTTAAAATATTACAAAAATTAGGGTTCTTCCATATGTTGCCCCGAGGGCTAACCCAAGTGATTTAATGCTCCTAGGAGATCCTGATGATCCAACTTTGTCATTCACTGAAGAAATAATGAATGCCAACATCTCAAGGAAGTTTAAGATGCCTACTATCAAAGCATATGATGGTAACGGTGAGCCAACTAATCATGTCAAGACGTTCTCTAATGCCCTGTTGTTAAAGCCCATGAACGACGCTATTAAGTGTCGGGCCTTTTCTCAAACCCTACCGGGTATGGCTCAAAGGTGGTACAACCGACTCCCCCCAAACTCAATTGGATCTTTTAAGGATTTAAGCCAAGCTTTCATCAAATAATTTATTAGTGGCATAGTGCATGAGAAAAGTTTTGCATCCCTTATGAGTATTGTTCAAGGGGCAAATGAGTCTCTAAGAGACTATCTGAATCATTTCACAAAGGAAGCCTTGAAGGTCCCCGATCTTGACGATAAGGTACCTATGATAGCACTGCATCAAAGGACTATAGATGAGTTCTTCAAGATATCCTTAGCTAAACGCCATCCTGAAAGCATGTTACAGCTCTAAGATAGAGCTGAGAAGTATATCAAGGTGGAGGAGAGTATGAAGAAGACGATGGTGAACAACAATCCTGCTGGTGGCAAGAAGTGAAAGATTGACCAGGAATACAACGCTAAGGATAAGTATACTAGAGTTGAGAAGGACGTTGACTCAACCCCGAAGAAGGGAGGGTCTGGATAAAAGTTTATAGAATATGCAAGGCTGAATGCTCCTAGGAGGCAGATCTTGATGGAAATAAAAAAAGATAGGGATGTTCGTTGGCCTAAACCCTTGAAGGCGGATACCACAAAGCTAGATAAAAGCAAATGTTGTAGATTCCACTAGGACGCTGGTCATGACACCGATAAATGCCGACAACTGAAGGATGAAATTGAATTCCTAATTTGGAAAGGAAGATTGAGTATGTATACTGGGGATGGGGAGAAAGTAAATAAAAATAATAACAGAAGAAGGAATTTTCATGATCGTATGAGGGATCAAGATGATCAGGGGCGAAACCCTCAGCCCCAAGGGCCCATGATAAACACGATCTTTGGAGGACCAACAGCTTCTAGATCGTCTAAAAACTCAAGGAAGGCTTACGCTAGAGAAGTCATGCATATAGTGGGAAAAGCTCTGAAAAGGGACATGACAGGGGTAGCAATGGTATTTGATGATTTTGACTTGGAATGAGTCAATTTTCCCTATAAAGATCCCCTAGTCATAACACCCATAGTAGAGAACAACCGGTTAAAAAGAGTCCTTATAGACAATGAGGCATCGATGGACATCTTACTCTATGATACCTTCATAAGGATGGGTTACAATGATTCTCAATTAACCCCAACTGATATGCCGATATATGGTTTTGTTGGAGTCGAGTGCCCCGTGGAAGGAATAATTAAGCTACCTTTAGCAATGGGTTAGGAGCCAAGACAAGCCACGCATATGCTATACTTTGTGGTAATAAAGGTTGGGTCAACATATAATACAATCATGTGAAGGATAGGTATACATGCCTTCAAGGAAGTCCCCTCGTCTTATCATTCCGTGATTAAGTTTCCAACTAGAGATGGAATAGGAGAAGAAACGGGAGACCAGAAGATGGCCAGGATCTGTTATGTAGCCTCGCTAAGGGCAGATGGAGTAGGGGGCAGGCCTTGCCTATTGAAGATCTGGATATTTGTGAGAATGATGAGAAACGAGGGAAGCCTGCAGAAGACTTGATCCCGGTTCCTTTGGCTCCCGAGGACCCTGAAAAAGTAACTTTCATTAGAGCATCATTGGAGGAGCCCCTTAAAGGGAAGTTAGTAAGATTCTTGCAAGATAATAATGATGTATTTGCATAGTCGGCAGCAGATATGCCCGGTATAGACCCAGAATTGATCACCCACAAGTTGAACGTGGATCCTAATCAGAAGACCGTGAAGCGAAATAAAAGAAGATTTTCCCCTGAAAGGCAGGAAGCCATTAAGCAAGAAGTGGAGAAGCTCTTAGACGCTGGTTTTATTGAAAAAATACAGTTTCCAGAATGGTTAGCAAATCCTGAAATGATAAGAAGGCTAATGGAAAATGGAGAATGTGTGTAGATTTCACTGATCTGAATGATGCATGCTCGAAGGATTATTTCCCGTTGCCAAGGATAAATACTCTGATAGATGCAACTGCGGGTCACGAGATGCTAAGCTTAATGGATGGGTTCAGTGGTTATAATCAGATCAAGATGCGTAAGGATGACATCCCAAAGGTATCATTCATCATTAACTTTGGTATTTTTTGTTATCTTGTTATGGCGTTTGGTCTCAAGAATGCAGGAGCTACATATTATTGGTAAATAAGCTTTTTAAAGATCTTATTGGGAAAACTATGGAAGTATATATAGATGACATGTTAGTCAAAAGCCTTGTGAAGACTGACCATATAACCCATTTGAGGGAAGATTTTGATGTACTGAGATACCACAAAATGATGTTAGGATTGATGGTCTCAAAAAAGGGAATTGAGGCCAACCCGGAAAAGATACAGGCCATCTTAGACATGGAACCTCCACATTCCATAAAGGATGTGCAGAAACTCACCAGAAGAGTTGCAGCTTTGGGACGATTCATATCCAAGTGTGGGGACAAGTGTTTGCCCTTCTTCAAGGCTTTGAAGAAGGTGAAAGCTTTCGTGGTTGAATGTACCGTCCCAACCAAAAAGTCGTGGGGCAGAAAGATACTGTACCTCAGGGCATAGAGGGAAAAAAGGAGAGTGAAGAAAAAGGGGTCAAGGATAAGGAATTCTAGGTTCTTTATTTTGATGGAGCATCAAAAACAAATTCGAGCGGAATGGGGCTAGTTTTACAAAGCCCCAATGGATTCCTGATTGAATATGTTATAAAGTTAGATTTTCCAACTATGAATAATAAAGCTGAGTATGAAGCTCTGATAGCTGGCCTTCGCCTAGCAGGAACATTAAGGGTTAAAAATCTGAAGGTTTGTGGAGATTCGAAACTTGTGATATCCCAGGTCAAGGAGGAGTTCGAAGCAAGAGACGAAACAATGGCAAAGTATGTATGCTTGGTAAGATCTGTAATGACCCAATTCGATGAGTGCCATGTCGAACACATTCCAAGAGATGAAAATGCTAAGGTTGATGCATTGTCCAAATTTGCCTCGTCAAAAATAGAAGAAAGCTCTGGAAGCGTGCACTTCCGTGTCTTAAAAAACACAAAGCATAGATGTTAATCTAGTTGCCCCCATAGGACTAGGAGGGTCATGGATAGATCATATTAAGGCTCAGTTATAAACCGGATCTAGTGATGTAGTGGAGGAGAGAAAATTGTCTATACGAGCCCTAAGGTATTTTTTAATTGATGGAATTCTTTATAAAAGGTCTTTTGTAATTCCTTATCTGAGGTGCCTCAGGCCAGACGAGGCCTGACTTGCTCTAGAAGAAGTACATGAAGGCATATGTGGGCAACGCTTGGGGGGCAGGGCCTCAACCTACAAAATCACTCGTTTAGGCTTCTACTGGCCAGAAATGATGGCTAATGCCAATGATTATGTGAAGAGATGTGATCGGTCTCAGAATCATGCCCATGTAGTAAGGTAGCCACCCGAAATGCTTACTTACATAAACTCCCCAATCCCGTTTGTTATGTGGGGAATGGATATTCTTGGGCCTTTCTCGATGGCTACTGCTCAAAAAAGTTCTTGATTATGATAATTGACTACTTCACTAAGCGGATTAAAATCAAGCCTTTAGCCAAGATTATAACCAAGCAAGTTACACAATTCCTGTGGGAAAACATCATGTGCGGATATGGAATCCCTCGCATCTTGGTAAATGACAATGGAACACAATTCAATAATGAGGAATTTAGGAAGTATTGTGAGGAGAATGAAATTGAGTTGTGATTCACTTCCGTAACTTATCCTCAAGCCAATGGGCAAGCAGAAGTGGTAAA
The DNA here is from genome assembly GCF_009905375.1 of Apium graveolens. Lineage (NCBI taxonomy): Eukaryota > Viridiplantae > Streptophyta > Magnoliopsida > Apiales > Apiaceae > Apium > Apium graveolens. The sequence continues at coordinate 226,687,735 of NC_133651.1, read as the reverse complement.
TTAAATTATTCCGGACATATTAAAGAAGCGTATAGAAAATTCCAAGGGTAGCTGGGTAGATGAGATACTTCCAATACTTTGGGCATTCCGGACCACGTGCTGGGTTACTATGGGAGCAACCCCATTTATGTTGGCATATGGTGCTGAAGAAGTTGTTCATGTAGAAATATCATATTCGTCTTCAAGAATTCAAGCTTATAATTCAGAAGAAAATGAGGAAGGGCAGAGACTAGCCTTAGACTTAATAGATGAAGTTCGGGATCTAACTCATGCTAAGATCGTAGAATATCTGAAAAAAGCTTTTTTTTATATTAAAATATGAGGGTAAAAGAAAGGTTTTTTAAGCAAAGAGATCTGGTCATAAGAAAGGTTGAATCATCAGGAATCAGGCAGAAAGGAAAACTTGCCCCAAATTGGGAAGTGCCTTACAAGCTTAAGAACATTCAAGGAAAGGGATCTTACAAGTTAGAGACTATAAAAGGAGAAGAAATATCGAGGACTTGGCATGCTCAAAATCTAAAAATCTGTTATATATAGCTCGTTGAAAAGGAAATTTTTGCTCAATAAGGCAGCAACAAAGTTCAAAAGCACCATAAAGCTTTGCTCGCTTAGGATCTATGGCCTCAGTGATATTAATGTAACCGTAGATTGAATTCAATCTACGGCCTTGGTGATATAAAAAAGTTTCTGTGTCAAAAAATACATAACCTTTTATATAGTTAAAATTCAATATTTTATACCTTACAAAAAGAGAGGTTCAACATTTTATATTATTTTAGAAAAAAATGTCAGTAAAGTATTTGAATTGGTTGAAAAACATGCAAGAGATGTCATATATAATAGTAGTGTGTAGTAATGTGCAATTATAGATAACGTGTGCATTCTATCTATATGAAATATCTATGTTCAATATATAGTTTAAAAAAATAAATAAAGATAAATTTGAGGAGGACTGTTGGAGTGAGAAGATAAATTTCTATCTTAAGTTATAAGGAGCCCATTTAATAATATTGTTTTTGAGGATAGTAGTAAGGAACTCTTGGAGTTGCTCTTAAGTTAACAAAAGCCTAGTTAACAAAAGCCTGAGGACTGGTTTATGTGAGGAAGATTCCTCGTGTTTTGACCCGGGAAAAGGTTAGCATACCATCTCATGATCATTATTATGATCAATGACTTAAATTCGAACATTATTTGAAATTAAGTAGGAAGGTGGTAAAGCCGAGTGTCCAAATCGGTTCAAGGTCAGTCAGAGGTAGTTGTAAAGCTCTGCAAGGCAAGTACTCCTGACCAATCTTTTATGGTTCAGTACGTATGAATAGACTAGTATTTTATTCTCCTAAAGGAACAGACACGTTTTTAGTTACGTATCCCCTGTAGTTATAAATAATTGTTTTCAAACATGTTTTTGGGAAAAGTAACTTCGAAAGGTACCTATCTCGAATGAAAATGATTTTTGAACTAGTTTTACATGTGTTGTTAAAATGAATTATTTTAAAAATGAGATAGGCACAAGTGTTTTAAAATCAGGATAAAATAATCAGATATGGGATACATAGGGGCTAGAGTGGCCTAGTGAGGTTGCGTAAGAGGCTAACTCGGTTGCGCGCGTTACATAACCGATTAGTCCAGCAGGTCAGAGACCTAGCTAGTCTCCGAGTTCCGGAACAGTTTTATGGGATGGCAGATGGAGCCGTCTGGTGTTGATAACCTGATCAGTTGTCTTCATATATCCACTACGTATCTGATTTGGTTTTGTGGTTCCCGTAACAGAACAAGTGACTTGTACAATGGATTTGGAAATGAAAACAACATGTTAAAATTTGACTCTGATATTTATACACAGCACACAACTGATGTTATTATTTTATAGAGCATGCTAGTTGTTGATATCCAGTTTATACATATTTTACTTATTTTTGTAGCAAGTTATGAATTCTGTTTGTATAACTGTTTTATCATAAACTATTTTACTTGTTATTCATATAGTGGTACTGCTGAGCAATTGATTGCTCACCCTTGCATAATTTTTTGTATATATGTATTACAGATGCCTAGGAGACTCTTCCATCATAGTCAGGGCAGAGTTCCAGTTCTTTCCATGCCAGGCTCCTCAGAGGAAGTTGTGTGAGACCAAAGATGATCTGTTGAGTTGTTGTATTAAGATAGTATTGTCAGGATTGTTGTAATGAGTTAGTTTTGTAATAGTTGTAACCTAAGTCATACTTGAACCTGGAAAAGGTCTTCGTAAAGGGGTCGTGTTTATGTTGTAACATTGGAGTAGATTATATTATGACTATTATTGTTGTGGTTGATGACGTCAAATCCTGACCCCGGGGTTGAGGCCGTCACAGTTGATATCAGAGCTACAGGTTTGAGTCCTTGATTTAGGTTAGGAGTAAAGTTAAAAAAGTGTAGAAAGGTTTATATATAGGTGTGAGTCAGCAACTCAATCAGAGGAGCGAGTAAGAGAGTCAGTCGAGGGCTTCGCAAGCGTAACCCTAACGTCTAGTGATGATTGGCTGGAACTGCCCTAACTTTTAGTATATCTCCCTCATATATATGTGTTGTTGGCAATGCCCGATAGAGGTTTTAGATATCCCTCTCGAGAAAATGAGTCTAATCATTGAAGTTCAGTTTCGGAGCGGACCGTTGATGTTTCGACAGAAGAGACACCCATATTTTCCCTAAATATTGCATTTTCTGTGTTAAGGAATGTTGCTGGACCGAGTGTGCGACCTCGGTGAATTCAGAAATGATAGTAGCTAGCGGCTACTATGATAACCAAATTTCGTAGTGTATATTGTTCTTTACATCTTGAGCCTTTCATGTATTTCTTGGGACACATTTGGGTTCCAGAGTAATTGTTTACCATCTAATAAGTTGCTTGTTTTTCTGTGAGAAAGTCAAATTCGAAGCAAGCAACTTAAGGTTCTGTTGATTTATCATAAATCAGATTTTCCCTTCCTATTTGTGAAATTTTCAATCTAAGCATTGTTTCTTTCCTCGGTGATTCTTTTGGGTAATTGGGGCAAGCAATGCATATGATTTGACTGTTTGTCTGTGTGACAAAGGGTCTGGTGGGACGCCACCAAATTATGTGTTGTGACCGTATGGTACTAGGACTGGCCATCTTATGTATTTGTATGGTTGTTCTCAGTCGTATCTATATCTTCTTCATTTTTTCTTCCTTTATAATTGATTCCTTGATTTCAAAATTCCATTAAATATTCCATGGCAGTGAATTTGTCAGTAACCTTTGTAGTTAAACAGTCTTGGTTAACGAAAGTAAATAAAAGTTGACTGTCAGGAGGAATAGAAGTTTTATATCTGGTTGCTACTTCAGAAATGATGATAGCAGAAAGGATACATGATTCAGTATCGCAGGCTGAAGTTTTACAAAAGTTAACTCAGTGGTAGATGGGTCATTTGCAGAAGATAAGAAATCGCCTTGGGAGGAATGGTTGGTTGAAACTCAGACCGGTATTTCTAGTGGAGTCCAGAGTTCATTAAGTTTGACTTGATATACCAGTTTGCTTTATGAAGTTTGTGGCTGATATAGTCAGCCAAGTTTTGTGGTATATCAGATTAGTTTAGCTGTTGTGAGTGAGTAGTGATGGGAAGTTAGTCAGTTGTTGTTGTATTAAAGAGTTATGCTACGGTGTATAGTTTCTTTATATTCTAGTTTTCATGTACTGTTGTGATTCTGCTACTGTTATTATTGTTATTGTTGCTGGTGATGTTAATCTAGATATCTTTTATAAATGGATCATGATAATAAAGACATGGGTACTCGGGTTGGGCAGCATTTTCCTAACACGGGTGCACCGTTTAAATGGTGATATTTTATATTACGCATTCTCGTTATGTTTTTGAATTAATCCACTGCTATATTTCAGGAAAAAGCCACCCAAGAAAGCTACCCAGTCTAAAGAATAGGGCACTGGTTATGCTGAGGATCCATTTATAAACGAGATTTTAGATTTGTTGGGCCAGTAGCAGCAACAACAAATGCAGTTAATCCAACTGATTCAGGAGCAGCAACTTCTGTTGCAACAAAAACATCAAGAAAGAAACCGTTTTGTTAATTTTGAAACTTTCCAAAAATTAATTTGTGGAGAAAAAGAAAGTAAGAAATGAAAATGGGGTGTTGTGAAAGAAAAAAAGCAAGGGAGATCTAGTCAGAAGTTTCAGAAAAAGTTTGGAAGGAAGAGGGATAAGGGTTTTAGACGGCAAGAGCTTTCTCGGAATAAGCTTAGTAACGCTTCGGTCAGTTCTAAGCAAGTTAAGGCGATCAGGTCATCAGTAGCGGAGTGTAAGCAATGTGGTAAAAGATATAGTGGAAGGTGCAAGAAAGATTTTCAATATTTCAGATGTGGTCATAAAGGTCATTATACGTCAGAGTGCAAGCTAGAAAATCCAGGAGTTACTTATTTCAATTGTGGAAAGGTTGGGCATATTGTGAGGAGTTGTAGAGCAGCTACTCAAGGTACTGCATTCCAAGGACCAGCATCAGATCCAAAACTTTCATAGTAACCAAGAAATCCAATGTCAAGGACATGGACGTAGCCGCAAGTACATTATCTCTCAATTTTGTAACTGTTAAGTCTTATTTGATCCAGAGGCGTCTGAGTTCTTTATATTAAGGAAATGTGTGAATAAAATTGATTTGATGTTGGCAAACTTAGCCGAGCCTTGACCATAGAAGTGGCCAATCAGGATAGAGTTTAGCGAGTCAACTCTGTCTTAAATGTTAATTAGAGACCCGCAGGCAGAGTAGCTATTAGAGCAAAAATGTAAGGTATATCTAGCAAATTTGGTGGACATTAAGAAAGAAGCACCTAAGTTGGGAGAGATTTGGGTAGTGAATCAATTCTTAAAAGTCATTCTAGATGACCTACCAGGATTACCCTAGATCATGAGATCGAGTTTTTCAATAGTTTAGTACACGGAGCCGAACCAGTGTTAAAAGCTCCATATCATTTGGCCCAGTCGGAATCAAGTAATTAGTTAAGCAACTTCAGCAATGGTTGGAAAAGGGGTGTGATTAGGCCAAGTGTGTCTTCTTGGGATGCACTACTGTTATTTAAAGGAAAGAAGGATAAAAGTATGAGATTATATACCGATTATCGAAAGCTTAACAAGTTGACAAATAGGAATAAGTAACCCTATGTAAAACCGATTACTTTTGTGACCTAATTTAAGGAGTGTGTTATTTCTTAAGGATTGACTTAATATCAAGTCTGAAATCATACCAAAGGCTGCAATTAAAGCGAGATATGGGCATTACGAGTTTCTGGTAATGTTATGTGGATTAGCAAATACATATGTCACCTATAAGGATTTATTCAACATAGTGTATAAGGAGTACTTGGATAGTGTAATTATATTTATTGATAACATCCTCGCCCATTCAAGGACTAAAAAAGACTAAGTTAAACACCTGAAGATATGTCTGCGAAGGGTTGAAAAGTAGCAACTGTATCCTAAGCTTTGAAGTATGACATCTGGTCAGAATTGATTATGAGCTATGATTACTTGATTAACTACCACCCAGGCAAGGTCTATTTAGGGACAGATGTCCTGAGTAGAAAAGAAAAATTGAATATCATTAAGATTGTTGAGGAGTTGGTGAAGGAATTGGAAAAATTGTAAATTAAAATTTGGGTGCCAAAAGATAGTAAGGAGCAATTGTATGAGACCACTTTTCCACCAAAGGTGATGGAAAAAAATCATAAAGTGCTAAGAAAAAATCGTGAAACAAATGATGGGATAGTTTGGCTATAAAAGAAATTGTACTCAAAAGAATAGCAAAGGTAGGTTCAGGTACTCCTCAAAAATACGGATATCTAGTGTAACTAAATGGAAGACTGAAGTTTGGCAAGGACCCCATGATTTCAAGTTTTCTATCCATCCGGGAATACTAAGATGTATCAGAATGGAAGCAAGACTTTTGGTAACCAGGAATGTTTGGGAACTAAGTATAAGACGAATATCGCCTACCAGCCTCAGACGGATGGTCAAAGTAGAAGGACAATTTAACCGATAGCAGATATGTTGAGAGTATGTGCTTTGGATTTTAAGAGAAACTGGGATACTCAATTGTCGTTAATAGAATTCTTATATAAAAATAATTAATTGGTTAGCATTAAAATGCTACCTTAAGAAGCTTTGTATGGACGTAAGTGTGGGTCCCCGCTTTATTAAGATGAAGTGAAAAAAAAGAAGTTGCCAAGTTTCAAGTTAATTCAGCACACCAAGGATGCAGTGGTGATGATTTGGAAATGAGTTGAAGCAGTTCATGATAAACAAAGAAAAAGCGCGGACTTATATCGAGAGGATATAGTTAGAGGATGAGATTGTGGTATTGTTGGAGATGTCACCTCTAAGAGGATTAGTCAGGTTCGGGCAGACTGAGTCCTAGATACATCGAACCGTTTGAAGTATTAAGAAAATAGGTCAAATCACCTATGAGTTAGCATTGTTGTCACAAGTGCCACATACACATAGTGTGTTTTACGTCTTGATGTCAAGAGAGTATATTCTTAGTGGACTAAAACAATGGATATGAATCAGTCTAGATCTGAGATTGTAAAGCAAAACCTTAGAAATAAGTCTATTCGTATAGTTAAAGTACTTGAATAAATCCTCGAGTAGAAGAGTCTACTTGGGGGTTAGAGTCAGGTATGCTTCACAAATATCCTCATTTATTTAAATTAGTTCAGATTCCGATGACATAATCTTTTTAAGGGGGGAGGATATAATGAATCGTATATTTTTGTACTATTTAAGTGTGTAATTATTAAATAATTAAGTGAATTGATAGGGATAAGTAAATTATAATAATATAATTTATTTACTGCAAGGTATGGGCTGCTAGACCCAATAAAAAGATATATGACATTCAGACCAGAAAGGTTAAGCCTGATGGACCAGATCAGTCCTGATGGAATAAAAAAGGCCCAAAAGCCCTGATTATTAATTAATTTCGTAATTAATTAATAAGGGAAAAATCAGCTCTTGAGAAGAGTCCCGATAAGGATATAAATCCTTATAGATTAGCCTCAAGGGGACCTAAAAGGATAAGAAATCAGTTTCCTACTATCTAGGACTCCAAAGTCCATTCTAATTATAAAACTTGCCCACCAAGTCTCCTATACCAAAGTCCAATTCAAGGACTCCCAGCATCTATATAAGGGGCCTCACCCCATAAATCAGAACTACGTTTTTTGGCTTGATTCTCTAATTCACAGAGATACGTAGGCATCTCGTAAAGGCAGAATTAAGCTACGATATACGAGAGCAGCCATTAAAGGCCTTGAGCTCCCGAATCTTAGTAATAAATACAGCAAATAATAACCTTAGTTTTTTATCCATAACATTTGGCGCCGTCTGTGGGAAAGCACAACAACAACCATGGCGAGAACACGGAGAACAATTAGAGCTCTGGAGGAAGGAACACCATCAGAGACAACCCAGGTGATTTCGTCAACCGTGGAGGTTCCTCCCCATTCAACTTATGCATCTACTCAGGGGGAAGCCCAGATAGGGGCAACTCAACCTCAGCCACAAGGGACAACTACCCCGACTATTCAAGGTACGAATCCTCAAGTTCAACAAGTACATATACCTGTGAATTCTCGACCCGTCGGGTATGAATATTCAACTATTATTACTACTAACCCCCCTTATGGGATGCCCCTTCACCCTGAGGTTGGAGGAAGTGGATATGCTGGGCGAAGCGAAGCACGAGGGCAGTCGCCCCCTATATACGAGGTTTGGCTCCTATCCCCGAGGATCGAGAATTTTCTGGTCCTTACACAGAGAGAGACTCTGAATCTTCGGATGATGAAGTGGCCTCGAGAAGGAGGCGTCCTGGAAAAGAGCCAATGGCCGATGGAAGGCAACGCCCTCAAAGCACCCCAGGGGCGAATCCCCAAGAAGTGCAGGAAAGGATCAGGGCTCATGAGGCTGAAATCCAAAGGCTGAGGCATGATTTGGAGGCTCACCAGGCCACCAGACCCCATATACCTCCTAGGGGAGAAATCCTCCTCCTGTCATAGACCTGAATGGTCTGGTACGAAGAAGGGTTGTTGTCCCAAGAACTAATCCAAGCAATCTCCTTCCCCTTGGAGATCCTGATGATCCAACTCCACCCTTCACAGAAGAGATAATGAATGCCCATATCTCAAGGAAGTTTAAGATGCCCACTATCAAAGCCTGTGATGGCACGGGAGACCCCGCTAATCACGTTGGGACATTCTCTAATGCACTACTGCTGCAACCCGTGAATGATGCTATAAAGTGTCAGGCCTTCCCTCAAACCCTGTCGGGTATGGCTCAAAGATGGTACAGTCGCCTGCCCCCAAACTCTATTGGATCGTTCAGAGAATTAAGTCAGGCTTTTATTAAGCAATTCATCAGTGGAAGAGTCCATGAGAAAAGTTCAGCATCTCTTATGAGTCTTGTGCAGGGAGCTAAGGAATCCTTGAGAGATTACCTGAATCATTTCACAAAGGAGGCTTTAAAAGTCCCGGACCTTGATGATAAGGTAGCCATGATAGCACTGCAACAAGGAACTAAGGACGAGTTTTTTAAGATGTCCTTGGCCAAACGTCCCCCTGAAAGCATGTTGCAGCTCCAAGAGAGGGCAGGGAAGTATATCAAGGTTGAAGAACGTATGAGGAAGACCGTAGTAAGTAATGAGCCCACTGGAGGCAAGAAGCGGAAAACTGATTTAAAATATATTGCAAAGGACAAATATCCTAGAACCGAACAAAACCCTGATTCAACCCCCAAGAAGGGAGGACCTGGGAAAAAGTTCACTGAATACGCTAAGCTGAATGCTCCTAGAAGTCAGATTTTGATGGAGATTGAGAAAGATAGAGATATTCGCTGGCCTAAGCCCTTGAAGGCTGATCCCGCCAAACTAAATAAGAGCAAGTATTGCAGGTTTCACAAAGATGTTGGCCATGACACCGATGAGTGTAGGCAATTGAAAGATGAAATTAAGTTTTTGATTCGAAAAGGAAGATTGAACAAGTATACTGGAGATGGAGGGGACAGAAACAATAATGGAAGGAAGAACTTTGAAGATCGTAGGAGGGACCAAGATGATCAAGGGCGGAATCCCCAACCTAGAGGGCCGGTTATAAATGCAATTTTTGGAGGACCGCGATGCCCTCAAGGACCTGTGATAAACACGATCTTTGAAGGTCCAACTGCTGCTGGATTGTCCTAAAATTCCAGAAAGGCATATACTAGGGAGGTTATGAATATTGTTGGAGAAGCCCCGAAGAGGGCCAGGACAGAAGTAACATTGGCTTTTGATGATTCCGACCTAGAAGGTGTGAAGTTTTCCCATGACGACCCACTGGTCATAACACCGATAATAGGAAATAGCCCAATTAAGAGGGTCCTTGTGGATAATGGTGCTTCTGTGGATATCTTGCTCCATGACACTTTTCTAAGGATGGGGTATAACGACTCCCAGTTGACACCAACCGACATGCCGATATATGGATTTGCTGGAGTAGAATGTCTTGTGGAAGGGATAATCAAATTGCCGACCACCATAGGTACGGAACCAAGGCAAGCAACGCAGATGCTGGATTTCGTGGTGGTAAAGGCTAGTTCAACTTATAATGCTATCATGGGGAGAACAGGGATACATGCCTTCAAGGCAGTCCCCTCTTCCTACCATTCAGTCATGAAGTTTCCCACCCGAAACGGGATTGGAGAAGAGAGAGGAGATCAAAAAATGGCTAGAAGCTGTTATGTGGCCTCCTTGAGGGCAGATGGAGTCGGGGGGCAGGTTCTTCCTATTGAAGATATGGATGTCCGAGAAAATGACGAGAATAGAGGAAGGCCAGCAGAAGAATTGGTTTCGGTTCCTTTAGACCCCGAGAATCCTGAGAGGATGACTTTCATTGGAGCCACATTAGAGGTGCCCCTTAGAGGGAAGTTAATGAAATTTTTGCAAGAAAATAGTGATGTGTTTGCATGGTCAGCAGCTGATATGCTAGGCATAGACCCGGAGTTAATTACTCACAAGCTAAACGTGGATCCTAGCCGGAAGACAGTGAAACAAAAGAAAAGAAATTTTGCCCCGGAAAGACAAGAGGCTATAAAACAGGAAGTAGAAAAGCTCTTAGAGGCTGGTTTCATTGAGGAGATCCAATTTCCGGAGTGGTTAGCAAATCCTGTAATGGTAAGGAAGGCTAATGGAAAGTGGAGGATGTGTATAGACTTTACTGATCTAAATGATGCATGCCCTGAAGACTGTTTTCCGTTGCCAAGAATTGATACTTTGATTGATGCCACTGCTGGACATGAGATGCTGAGTTTCATGGATGGATTTAGCGGATATAACCAGATCAAAATGCATAAGGATGACATTCCAAAGGTATCATTCATCACTGACTTTGGTGTTTATTGTTATCTTGTTATGGCGTTTGGTCTCAAGAATGCAGGAGCCACCTATCAAAGGTTGGTAAACAAAATTTTTAAAGATCTTATTGGCAAGACTATGGAAGTCTATGTTGATGACATGTTAGTCAAGAGTCTAGTAAAGACTGGTCATATAACCCATTTGAGGGAAGCTTTTGAGGTCCTGAGGTACCACAAGATGATGTTGAATCCTACGAAGTGTGCTTTCGGAGTAGGATCTGGAAAATTCTTGGGATTGATGGTCTCAAAGAGGGGAATTGAGGCGAACCCCGATAAAATAAAGGCGATCCTGGACATGGAACCACCAAAAACTGTCAAGGATGTTCAGAAGCTCACAGGAAGGGTTGCTGCGCTAGGACGATTCATCTTCAAGTCAGGAGACAAGTGCTTGTCATTCTTCAAGTCACTAAAGAACATCAAAGACTTTGTATGGAGTGAGGAAAACCAGAAGGCATTTGAAGAGTTAAAGAAGTATATGGCCCAGGCCCTGTTGTTGGCCAAGCCAGTTCTGAGTGAAGTTTTATTCTTGTACTTGGCTGTTTCAGAGAGCGCCTTGAGCGCAGTGTTGGTTAAGGAGGAACTGAAAGTCCAGAAACCCGTATACTATGTCAGTAAAATTTTGCATGGTGCTGAGTTGAATTATTCAGCTATTGAGAAATTCGCTTTAGCCTTGGTAATGGCTTCGAGAAAGCTGCGTCCTTATTTTCAGGCTCACCAGATTGAGGTGCTAACAAATCAGCCCCTGAGAAATATCATTCACAGTCCCAAGGCAAGTGGGAGATTGATTAAGTGGGCAATAGAGCTGGGAGAGTTCGATCTCAAGTATAAGCCACGTACGACAATAAAAGCCCAAGCACTAGCTGACTTCGTGGTGGAATGTACCATACCCAACCAAGAAGTCGGGGGGCAGGAAGATACCGTACTTCAAGATAAGGAAGTCGATAATGAGCACAAAGATAAGGATGATAAGGAGAAAGAATATTGGGTTTTCTATTTTGATGGAGCATCAAAAACGAATTCAAGTGGAGCAGGTTTGGTCTTGCAAAGCCCTGATGGGTTCCTAATTGAGTATGCCATGAAGTTAGACTTCCCAACCACAAACAATGAGGCAGAATATGAAGCTCTGATAGCTGGACTTGGCTTAGCAGGGACACTTAGAGTCAAAAACTTAAAGGTCCGTGGAGACTCGAAGCTGATCATATCCCAGGTAAAGGGAGAATTTGAGGCAAGGGATGATACAATGGCTAAGTATGTTCGCCTAGTAAGGGCTGTGATGACTCAATTTAACGAATGCCATGTTGAGCACATTCCAAGGGAGGAAAATGTTAAGGCAGATGCGCTATCAAAGTTTGCTTCATCTGAGATAGAAGAAAGTTCAGGAAGTGTGTACTTCCGTGTTTTGAAGACACGAAGCATAGATGTTAAGCTTGTGGTTCCCATAGGCCTGGGGACGTCATGGATTGATCCCATCAAGGCTCACATTCAAACCGGTTGGCTGCCAAGCGATGCAACTGAAGCACAGAAGTTAACTGTTCGAGCACTAAGGTACTCTTTAATAGATGGGATTCTTTACAAAAGATCTTTCGTGGTTCCTTACTTGAGGTGTCTCAGGCCCGATGAGGCACGCTTGGCTCTTGAAGAAGTGCATGAAGGTATTTGTGGACAACACTTGGGGGGCAGGGCCTTGGCTCATAAGATAACCCGTTTAGGCTTCTATTGGCCAGAAATGATGGTTGATGCCAAAGAATATGTGAAGAAGTGTGATCGCTATCAGAAGCATGCACCAGTTGTTAGACAACCCCCCGAGATGCTGACCTCTATCAACTCGCCCATTCCCTTTGCTATGTGGGGGATGGATATTCTAGGACCTTTCCCTATGGCCACGACACAAAGGAAGTTTCTGATTGTAGCCATTGATTATTTCACCAAGTGGATTGAAGCCAAGCCCTTGGCCAAAATCACAACGAAGCAGGTTGCACAATTCCTGTAGGAAAACATTATGTGCCGATATGGAATTCCCCGTATCCTCGTCACTGACAATGGAACACAATTCAACAACGAGGAATTCAAGAAGTATTGTGAAGAAAATGAAATTGAGTTACGGTTCACCTCTGTGGCTCACCCACAAGCCAATGGGCAAGCGGAGGTAGCGAATCGAATAATCCTGGATGGACTAAAAAAGAGGGTCGAGAAATCAAGGAATAACTGGGTGGATGAGATACTTCCAATATTATGGGCCTATAGGACTACCTGTAGAGTCACGACTGGAGCAACTCCCTTCATGTTAGCATATGGGGCAGAAGCAGTTGTTCCCGTGGAGGTATCACATTCTTCTCCAAGGGTTCAAGCTTTCAATGCAGGGGAAAATGAGGAAGGACAAAGGTTGGCTCTGGACTTAATTGATGAAGTGCGAGATGAGGCACATGCAAAGATAGTAGAGTATCAGAAAAAAGCTTCATTTTATTACAACCTAAGGGTTAAAGAGAGGTTTTTCAAACAAGGTGACTTAGTCTTGAGAAAGATAGAAGCTTCTGGTGTCGAACAAAAAGGAAAGCTTGCCCCGAATTGGGAAGGGCCGTACAAAGTCAAAAGCGTTCAGGGTAGAGGAACCTACAAGCTGGAAACTATGGATGGTTTTGAAGTCCCGAGAACCTGGCATGCACAAAACCTGAAGTTTTACTATGTGTAAGATAGTCAAAGTACGATTCTTGCTTGTCATAATGACAAGCAGGTTTAAAAGCACCTTGAAGCTTTGCTTGCGTAGGACTTTATATTCTATTAGAGTTTACATTGTTAAGTTATTATTGATTAGGGTCGAACCCATGCTATGTAAGGTTTTGGAAAACCAGACTTCGTATTAAAGAGTTTGAAATTATTTCAATCTAAGGATGCTTAAAGTTTAAGTGCATGTTAAGTATTGTAAAGAAGAAAGAGGCAAATAAGGAAAACAGCATATCTAATATAGCCCCGAAGGGTAACAACTTCTGACAAACTAAATTCACATATTGTCTCAAAAAAAAAAGATATACAAAAAAACTTAGGCCTCGGAAGGCTGAGATTCTTCGGAACCACTATCCGAGGAACCACTGTCCGAGGTCTCCTCGGACGTCTCAGTGGTCCCTTCAGAAGTCCCTGCTGAAGTTCCGTCAGAACTGCCTTCAGATGCTTTGGAGGATGCGGGAGACACTGGATTCTGAGGCGCAGCCCTTGGAGGCTCTTCCACCCTGATCTTCTTCGTAGCAGGCGCAGGGTCTTCCTCGGATGAAGCCTCCTCCTCCCCAGAGCTAGACTCCAGTTCTTTCCTCTTGTGGCTTGGGCTCCCTGAAGGGCCATCTTTGATCATGTCAGCAAGCTTATTAGTAACGCCCCCAGCTCCGGAACTCGCACAGGGCAAGGAAAGGAGGACTGCTCGAGGACCTCTGGAAAATCATCCTGGATGGCCTCCACAGCAGCATCCCAGCCCTCTTTGTAGCTAACTGGGTGAAGAAGGGCATCATAATCCACCATCAAGTCTTTGAATTCCTGGGTGTCCATCCAGCCATCAAAAGCTTTGTCCTTCTACGCCTTCAGAATAACATTTTCGGCCCGGGCTGTTTCCAGGTCAGAAGTGGAAGAGGCCAGTTGAGCTTCAAGGGCCTCTATTCTTTGGTTGGCCTCCTCCAACTTCTTGTTAGCATCTTCCAGGCCAACCTTCCAAGCCTTAGCTTGGTGAATTGCCCCTTGGAAATGGGCATTAGCCTGCAAGAAAAGCAGCAAAATTATGAGAAAAGAAACATGAAAAGGCAAGTATCAAGGGCATAGGTAAAGGACGTACCGTCGCCAAAGCCTGGGCTCCAAAAAGCTCATTCCCCTCTAAGTCCTGTTGAAGGACAAAGTCTTGATAGTCCACCAGGGAGATGGAATGCTTAGACCATTCCTTGGACAGCGCCGTGTTGCCGACGATTGAATCCTTGCCCCGGATCCCCCAAGCAGGTTGAAAATAAGCCCCTGGCCTCTGCTTGGTGCGCAAAACTTGGCTGGGGCCTTCCTCGCTTGGCTCCATTGCCTGGAGGAGGAACTCAGGGAAGCGGTCCCCAAGGCGAGGGTCTTTAAAGACCTTCCCAGCCCTCTTCATCCTGGTTGTCTCCAGGTCCTTGGGCTTGGTAGCCTCCTCAATCTTCTCAGCCACTGCAACAAACAAAGTCAGTTGAAAAATCAATGGAATAGAAAATGAAGGAAATAAAAAGGAGTTAAGAAAGGGAACTTACTTTTCTTATGAACGGGCGAGAGGCCGCGTTCAACCAGGACGGTCTCCCGGATAAGGTCCCAAGAATGGGAAGTCCCATTGTCTTGCGTAAGGAGGTTGAAAGCTCTAGCCTCCTCCTCATACAAAGTTATATCATTTGGGCTCCCGTCCACGGCCAGCCCAAAGGACGATCGAAACAGGGAGCCCCAATCTCCACCTTCCCAAATAATGAACAAAAAATCTTTCTTCCACCCCAAGTTGTTTTCAAGGATGGACTTCCCATTCACAATATGGGGAATAGTGGGGCGCTGATTTAGAAAAACCCAACCCGGACTTTTATCAGGGCTGTTCTTGAACTGAAAAATCTTTCTGAAGACAGCAACAGATGTGGGGACATTGTGCTTGGCGCATTGCGACAGATAGCACCGAATGAACCTCCAAGAATTAGGGGGGAGTTGGCAAGGGCTGATGCCCACATCAGCCAGTAACAAAGGAATGAATGGATGAAAAGGGAGTCTGATACCTGCCCTTAGAGTATCCCTATAGACGTATAGCGCGTCCTTTTTCCACTGACAGGCCCTGTCGTCCGGACCTGCAAGAACCAGCTTAAAAGGTTCCTTGATTTTGAAGCAGCTGCTTAACTTTTCCAGCTCCTTGGGGTCCCGTAAGGCACTAATATGATCGTGCGCATCCAGATGCGCATCAGACGGGTACTCGTCCCCTCGAGTGTTGATCATGTCGATTAAAGAAGTGTACCTCGATCGGATAGGGAACTCGTTGGACTTTCTAGCCACGTTCATTTTGGCCAAGCGAGTCATTTTCTTGTCAGCCATCTGCAAAAGGGACACATACAGGATATCTTAAAAAGGCACACAATAAAATAGACACGAAAAGAAAAGGGAGGGATTTTACCTGAAGAAGCGTTCCTAAGAAAGGCTTTGAGCTCCGACTTGCTGTTATTGCTCTGAGAATCTTAGCAGGAGGAGAAAGAAGAAAACTTAGAAATGAGAAGGTGAGGAGTAGTAGCCTCTCCTCAGTCCTTTATATAAGAGGAAAAGGAAGTTGAAGGGACGAAAGCCCATTAAGGACAAAGGCCCATGGGAAAAAGCCCAGAAAAAGGAATATTCCAGAATATTCCTAGGTATTCTAGAGGATTCTAAACAGGGAATATTAAGCCCAATAAAAGAGGCCCAGTAAGATTTGGAAAAGCCCAATAAAAGAGGCCCAGTAAGATTTGGAAAAGCCCAATAAAAGAGGCCCAATAAAGAAGGCCCGGCCCAAATCCAATTACGATTTGGAAAAATACAATACCTTAAATTAAAGCCAAATGAAGAAGGCTAGTGGAAGACCAGGATTCAGGTCGAAATCTAGGTCGTGAATCCTGCTCGAAAACTTTCGAGCAGGCACCCGAAAAATAACGGATAAAAAAGACCAGGATTCAGGTCGAAATCCAGATCGTGAATCCTGCCTGAAATTTTTCGACTAGCCACACGAAAACAACGGAAAAATAGGACTGAATTGAGGTCGAGACTTCGACCAGGAATGAGGTCGAATTAGCCAAGCATCTTTCTAGAATGAGGATTAAAAACCCGGGTCGAAGTTCGACTAGGATCCTGGTCGAATTCCAGGTCGTGGATCCTAGTCGAAATCCTTCGACCAGGAAGCAAGAAAACCAAGGAATTTTCGAACAGGATTCGGGTCGAAATGTCGACTAGAATCCTAGTCGAAGTCCTAGTCGATAGGCTCAAGACCAGAAGCTAAAAAAGTGGGGGAATTTTCGACCTAGATCCAGGTCGAAATTTCGACTAGGATCCTGGTCGAATTCCAGGTCGTGGATCCTAGTCGAATTCCTTCGACCAGGATGGCAAGGATGACCCTTATTTTTGACTAGGATCCAGGTCGAAATTTCGACTAGGATCCTGGTCGAAAAAGGGCTGGAAATCTGAAAAATCCAGAAAATTAGGGAAAAATCCAGAAATTAAGGATAAATCCCAGAAAATTAGGGATAAATCCCAGAAAATTAGGGAAAAATCCAGAAATTAAGGATAAATCCCATAAAATTAGGGGGAAATCCAGAAATTAAGGATAAATCCCAGAAAATTAGGAATAAATCCAAGAAAATTAGGGAAGAATCCCAGAAAATTAGGGAAAAATTCCTGGAAATTAAAATAATTCCTGAATAAAAGGAAGATTCATTGTAAATGTGTAGGTCGCTCCACACTTTACGCAAAAAACGAAACCCTGTAAGGGAACGAATATACTTAACTTCTGCGAAACCTAATCGATGTTTCCCAAAAGTTGGGGGGCAAATGATAGGGATAAGTAAATTATGATAATATAATTTATTTACTGCAAGGTATGGGCTGCTAGGCCCAATAAAAAGATATATGACATTCAGACCAGAAAGGTTAAGCCTGATGGACCAGATCAGTCCTGATGGAATAAAGAAGGCCCAAAAGCCCTGATTATTAATTAATTTCGTAATTAATTAATAAGGGAAAAATCAGCTGTTGAGAAGAGTCCCGATAAGGATATAAATCCTTATAGATTAGCCTCAAGGGGACCTAAAAGGATAAAGAATCAGTTTCCTACTATCTAGGACTCCAAAGTCCATTCTAATTATAAGACTTGCCCACCAAGTCTCCTATACCAAAGTCCAATTCAAGGACTCCCAACATCTATATAAGGGGCCTCACCCCACAAATCAGAACTACGTTTTTTGGCTTGATTCTCTAATTCACAGAGATACGTAGGCATCTCGTAAAGGCAGAATTAAGCTACGATACACGAGAGCAGCCATTAAAGGCCTTGAGCTCCCGAATCTTAGTAATAAATACAGCAAATAATAACCTTAGTTTTTTATCCATAACATGAATAAAATATGTGTATGGGTTCTGTCAGCCGTGTGTTATTTTATTATCAGTTATGTGTGGTTAGTGGCTTACAAGAATTATTTGTATAATTGTTTCTTGAGTTGTATTGTCTCGTTATTACTTTTAAAAGTGGTTTTATGGCAGATTTATTTTCATAAATATTTGAATTGTCTCTAAAATTGTTTTTATGATTTTATAATTTTAATAATTATTTTTAGGATTTTATAAAATTGGAAAATCAATATTTCATTAATTATTTATCTTTAAATAATTTTCTGATTGCATTTATTTGTAAAATCCGTATTTAATTCCAAAATTCTTTAAAATCACGAAACTTATATTTTATACAGTTTATAATATTCTGGGCATTTTAAAATTATTCTGGAAATTTTTGGGATTAATTTCATCCGCCCGTCGATTCATTTAATTGATAAAAGCGAGTATAAATTGTGTTTTAGAAATTATTTTAGAATTTCAAAATTTACGTTTTCATTTACTTCGGGATATTTATAACATTTTAAGACTGTGTTTATGATTTTCTGGAACCATTTTAAATGCACCTCTGTTCGTATATGACGAAGCACGGAATAAAATCTAGGCTTTCAGGCAGAATATAGACACATGGCATAAATTTGGGGCTGCATGGCAGTAAGTCGGTGCACGTGTAATGTGCTGAAGAAATAATATGTTTATTTCGTTTTTTTATTTACAACATCCATCTCTCTCCTCCTCCTTCATATCTCCTTCTCGATCTCTTTACCTCTCTCTTAATTCCTCTTTGTAACCTCTGTGATCTCTCAATTATCTCATTCTCTCACTATTCTGCCGCACTTTTCCCCTGATTCCCTTTTCTCGTTAAGTATGTGGCCATTTTTCCCTTTTTCCGGTGACTTTCGCCGCCGCCCTGCTGCCGCCGTTTCAGTTTTACGGCAGGTAACTGTGGTGCGAATTTATGTGTGTGTTGTGTGTGTGTGTAAGTGTGTGTGAGTGTGTGTGTGTGTGTGTAAGCGTGAGTGAGTGTGTTCTGTGTGTTGTGGTATTTGGTCTTGTTCTTTTCTGGCCAATCACGCGCGTGAGCATGTGGAGGTGGTTTGGGTTTCTGATTTTGGCTACGTTTATGCAACAATTCGAATAGTTTATTTGATTGGGTTATTCGATTATTTTTCTAAAAACTTCGAATGAATATTTATTATATTTGTTCGAATTATTCTAGAAAAAACTCGAGTGAATCCCTAAAATTATATGAATTAATCACGAGATTAATTTAATCGGTGAAATTTATTTGGACACCCGAGTGTTTTCGGGCACCAATAAATTTTGCTGCCGTCGACGATGAGCCTTAGTGAGTCGACGGTGGACCGTGATGAATTAATTCTGAGTCCTACGAGTTAAAAATATAAAATACGAATAATAATAATAATAATTGGTTGGTTTAAATAGGTGGTTAGGAATTTGTGAAATCTGGATTGCGTGATTAGTTGGACTGTGATTGATTGGTTATTGTTGTTGATTTGACGTCGAATTGGTTCGAAGGGATAGTCCGATAAATAAAGGAAATGCTGCTCGATTTCCGAAAAATCAAACTACGGAAAGACGGGAGCATATCTGGTAATTATTGGGATGTCGAGCGAATATATAAATATATAAATATATATATATATATTTTATACGAAACTTGATTGTATGTTGTGGTGAAATATTTTGCCCAAACTAATAACCCTAATTTCGTAAAATTTCGAGCATACGTATTTTCTAAAAACGAACATCGAACCGATTTTCGAGAACGTGAATCCTAATTGTTGCGTGTGTTATTATAATATGTATAATATAATTATGAGTCGGGATTTGATATCAAATCGGTAGGTTTGTTAGCGAGGATATGTCAAGCATTACTGGTTGTCTAATATAGAGTAGTTCGACTCTGTAGGTTCTAGTCGGAAGGCCCGAGAGTTGGCATTGGACTAAAGATAACCTAGTGATCAGTCGACAAGCTCCATAAGGTTCCAATCGAAGGGCCTGAGTGTCGAGGTCGGATCCAGGATAGTCAAATAGTAAGGCGATAAAGTCGAGTGTCCAAATCGGTTCAAGGTCAATCAGAGATAGTTGTAAAGCTCTGCAAGGCAAGTACCCCTGACCATTCTTTTATGGTTCAGTACGTATGAATAGACTATTGTTTTATTCTCATAAATGAACATACAAAAAAAGAAAAAATTTAAGTTACGTATCCCCTGTAGTTGCAAATAATTGTTTTCAAACCTGTTTTGGGGAAAAGTACCTTCGAAAGGTACCTATCTCGAATGAAAATGATTTGTGAACTAGTTTTACGTGTGCTGTTCAAATGAATGATTTTAAAAATAAGATAGGTACAAGTGTTTTGAAAATAGGATAAAACAATCAGATATGGGATACATTAGGGGAACAGTGGCCTAGTGAGGTTGCGTAAGAGGCTAACTCGGTTACCCGCATTACATAACCAATTAGTCCAGTAGGTCAGAGACCTAGCTAGTCTCTGAGTTTCGGAACAGGTTTATGGGATGGCAGATGGAGTCGTCTGGTGTTGATAGCCTGATCAGCTGTCTTCACATATCCACTACGTATCTGATTTGGTTTTGTGGTTCCCGTAACGGAACAAGTGACTTGTACAGTGGATTTGGAAATGATGTTATTGTTTTACAGAGCATGCTAGTTGTTGATATCCAGTTTATACGTATTTTACTTATTTTTGTAGCAAGTTATGAATTCTGTTCCTATAACTGTTTTATCATAAACTATTGTACTTATTATTCATATAGTGGTACTGGTGAGCAATTGATTACTCACCCTTGCAAAATGTTTTGTATATATGTATTGCAGATGCCTAGGAGACTCTTCCGTCGTAGTCAGGGCAGAGTTCCAGTTCTTTCTGTGCCAGGCTCCTCTGAGGTAGTTGTGTGGGACTAAAGATGGTCTGTTGAGTTGATGTATTAAGATATTATTATCAGGATTTTTTTAATGAGTTAGTTTTATAATAGTTGTAACCTAAATCATACTTAAACCTGGAAAAGGTCTTGGTAAAGGGGTCGTGTTTATGTTGTAACATTGGAGTAGATTATATTATGACTATTATTCTTGTGGTTGATGACGTCAGCTCCTGACCCCGGGGTTGAGGCCGTCACAGCGGAAGTCTCTGCATGTTTTGCTCGAGATGATGGAGGAGAGTTAGTGATAGGATCGAGCATGCAATCTTCCTGTTAGGGATTCGAGCATTAAAACGCAGCGGAAAAACAAAAAATTTGAATCCCTACCGCATGATCTATGTATAAAGACTGGATGATTACGGAGAATAGGATCATGTACCTTAAATAAAGCTTTCCTTCTAATTGTAGTGGAAGATCTGATCTTTATGAACCACAACATCCCTCCTTGCAAAAGATCTGCTCTCCAAGGTATCCACACGAACGTTCGATCGTCCAATGATCACCGGAGCCGGTACTAGCCGATTTGGTTTCCTCATTCTCTCTCTCTCTCTCTAGCCTCTCTAGGATGTAGAGCTACTAGGGTTTTTCTCAAAAACGTGATTCACTTCCCCTTTCAAAAAATATACATCTTAATGTATATATAGGGAGAGAGGAGATTCGGGCCTAACCCTAATCATAACGGGCTTCTAAAATGACCCATTCTGATTTTGGATTTATATTATTATTAAATTCAAATTATAATATATATACAATTAATCAAGTCTTACTTAATTAATTTAATAATTAAATTCGATTTAAAAACAATAAAAAATATTTAAATTCATAATTTAAATAACACTCCGTTTTAAACGTTCTTTGTGTGTGACCCTTTAGGTTATTATTACGTTGTCAATAATTTTATTTTCTAATAATAAAATTATAAACAATGAGTGGCATCTAGTAATACATCATTGCTACCCAAGTAATAATAATAATTGGTGATTCAATTAAACCTTTCGTGAATAATGTACAATGTAATATAATCCCTTTAGCCTTATATTATAGATCAAACTCGAGGCATGCATTGTGTCATCCTCTGCAAACGTTTAATCCTTCTTTCCTTGATCAAAGAGTAAACTATTAAACAAATCAGTATTTGAGCACGGCCATGCATTTTATAGTTTTACTCAATCAAGAGTCCAATAATATCACTCCTTTAAAATAGGAGGGCTAAATCCCATCTAAATCATTCATATTTCTCATACGATTCATAATATACCCAATGTCTACTTTTATGATTACCCGGTCAAGGATAACTTTCAATAGTATCAAAGTATATTAATTCTCGTTTAGAAATATAATGATTTCAGGTCTAAGGACCAATACATCATTATCACTGTGAGATTAACTTATGACACTTTAAACATGTAGTATCTCACAACGGGTCAATCCAGCACCATATATTTAATACATGTGCCTGTGTTTTGACTTTAGTATCAACATACCTATGATCAATGAGATGCGATCATCAGTCAACAAACACACTAGTCTCAACGTAATTATTATCGTCCCTTACAATAATACTTGGCTAGGGACCTTTAGGAATATTAATACTATTCTCATAATCTCATTTCTAAGTCACGCACTTAGAGATATAAATTTACATATCATATTCCAAAGACATTAAATAATCTAACATTTTATTACAGAAAATAAAGATATAATAAATTCCTAAAGAATAATCCATAGAATCATAATTAATAATCCAAATGTTTTATAACATAAACATAATAGTGTTGTCTCTAGGGCACACACACACTAACACTTCCTACATGGGAGAATCGAAGAGAGCGTCCAAACTATCCTCAGTCTCTGGCTGCTCAGGGCTGATAAAGTCCTTGGCCTCTATTAAGACATGATGTTTATCAATCACCACCTTCACCGCAGCATCCCATCCTTGTGTGAACTAGATGGGATAGAGACCCTCATCATGTATCTCCATTAATTCCTTGAACTTCTGAAAGTCCATGTACTCATCGATGAGAGTTACTTTGTTACTCCGAAGCTTTACCAGCTCAACATGGGCCTTGGACAGTTCCTTGCCCTTGTTCTTCAGCTTTTTATCAAGGGTCTCAGCCCTCTCCTCCCATTTGTTCATCTCCTTCTCAAACTCATCAGAGTTACCTTTTCAGGACTTGGCCTGGTGGAGTGTATCCTGGAAAATTCAGTAAAGGGCAATAACAAAAAAGGGAAATATAAAAGAGAAAAAAAGGGGATAAGGTTTACCGAAGCTTGGGCCTGAGAACCCAGATGCTCAATTGACTCAATATCGCTCCCCGTAACAATGTCTGTGTAGTCCTGGGGAGTGATAGAGTGAAAAGACCCGTCTTTCGCGTGTTTGGTGGACCCAACCACCATGTCGCCTCTCTTAAAGCCCTAGTTGGGCATGTAAGCTTTCCCCTTGATGGGAGGATCCACTTCATCTCCAAGGGAAACCTCGGGAACATGTGGCTTTAAGAATGTCGGGTCATCAGGTTTCCCCCCGGGTCCTTATTGATTTTAGCCCTCTTTTGGCGGGCCGATTCGCCCTCCTTGGGCCGATTGATGTTATTAATGGCCTCACAAGCTAAAACATAAACATCAAACTTATGATTAATTGAGTTATAACAAAGTTTTTTTAAAAAAACAAAAGAAAGAAAGGAAAATGCAGGTAAAGTTACCCTTATCATTGGCCTGAGAAAGACCAACTTTCTTCAAAGAAAATTCCTCTAAAAGAGTCCAAGTGTCTATTTGGCCGTTGTCCATTGTAAGGGCTTGATAAGCGGCTTCCTCCTCATCGGTTAACCTAATACTAGCTGGGCTACCGTCAACTACCTTGCAAAAGGGCCTACAGAATAAAGTGGCCCCATCACCTCCAGCACAAGTCAGTCTAACAAACTCATCTTTCCATTTTGGGTTGTTTTCAATAATGGAGTTATTGTCAAAAATATGGGGACACCTACGACTTTGACGGATTAAAACCCACCCCGATTGGGTTAAAGAGCTATTATAAAATTGGAATATTTTTCTAAAAAGACGAACAGAGAGAGGTGAAATTATTTCTAAGGCATAAAACCATAAAACAAATAATATTCCTCCATACATTTGGAGGCAATTGACAAGGATTTATTTGAACATCTGCTAAAAGACGAGGAATGAATTCATGAAAGGGAAACCTAAGGCTAGCAACTAAGGCTCCTCGATAGATAAAAATGGTGCCCCCTTCCTAATTGTAATTCTTATCATCAGGGGTGGCTGGAGTAATCCTAAGGTAAGGAGAAAGCTTGTATAAAGTATTATAACCTTATATTATACAGTCTAATTCATGAAAAGTATTACCGTGACTGTAAGAATCTAAGCCAAAAAGGGAAGGGTATTCATCCCACCTAGCATGAATCATATCAATAAGAGAGGTATATGGAGAAAGGATTTGAATGAGAGTACCTCGTTTGGAAGTTTTCATCTTGGCCAGCCTAGCAAGGTCGCAATCTGCCATTGAAATGCTTGGGAAGGAAGCTTGAAATGCAGAAAAAGGTTGAAGATGGTGGAGCAACGGTGGAAGGGAGCGCCAGAAATCGCTTTTGCAGAAAGAGAGTTGAGAGAGAGTTGATAGCAATTTTTTGAGTGAGGGTGAAGTGAAGAACTCCACTCCACTCCACCCTTATATAGCGAAAGGAGGGGTAGATGAATCGATGGAAAGCCCACTAAAATGAGGCCCAAAAAGAAAAAGCCCATAAACTGCAATACTCTGGAACAATCTAGAAGGTTCGAGGGAGATGAAAAGCCCCTAAGTCGATCAGAGTCTTGGTCGAAAAGAAGAGGAATTCTGGTTGAATTTCCATTCGACAAGGGTGGTAAAAAAGCCTCTAAGTCGATCAGAGTCCTGGTCGAAAAGGGAAGGAATCCTGGTCGAATTTCCATTCGACAAGGGTGGTAAAAAATTCCCTAAGTCGATCAGAGTCATGGTAGAAATGGGGAAGAACCATGGTCAAATTTCCATTCGACAAGGGTGGTAAAAAACCCCTAAGTCGATTAGTTCTTGGGATAAAAGGGGGGGGGGAACCTTGGTCGAATTCCTATTCGATAATGGTGGTAACAAAACCCAAAAGTCGACCAGAGTCCTGGTCGATTCAGGGTAGAATTCTGGTCAAAAAATTCGTTGGCTAGGGTGTTAGAATTACCCAAAATTCAACCAGAATCCTGGTCAAAATTGATCAGGAATCCTGGTCGATTAACCATGAATCTTGGTCAAAAAAACCAGAATCCTGATTGAAAATATATTTGACCAGAACGTCAAAAGTCGGTATAAGTCGACCAGAATCCTGGTCAAAATCGATCAGGAATCCTGGTTGATTAATCATGAATCATGGTCGAAATCCCAGTTGACTAGAGTATCAAAATTGGTTGTAAGTCGACCAGGGTTCTGGTCGAATCAATCAGGGATCCTGGTCGATTTGCAATGTATCCTGGTCGAAATTATTATAAAAATGAAGGAAAAATCCATAAAATTAAGGAAAATCCATAAAATTGAGGAAAAATACCAGAAAATTCTTAAAAATGAATAAGGTAAGAAAATAAGCATGGAAATTTCAGAAAATATCCTAAAGCCTCGAATAAGGTCTCTCCACACTTTACGTAAAAAAATGATACCCTGTAAGGGAATAAATAAACTTAACTTCTGCGAAATCTTGTACGATTTCCCAGAAGTTGGGGGGCAAATGATAAAGAATAAAATAAATCATGATTGCACCATTAATATCACATTAATTATACCGGGTTTGGGCTATCAATGAAGCCCATTTTAAAAGGGGCGCAAAACCCTGAATATTAATTAATTTCATAATTAATTAATATGGGTAAAATCAGCTGATAAGTAAAGTCCAAATATGAAAACAATTCCTTGGAGATTGGCCTCCAAGAAACCTCATGGGATAAGGAATCAATTTCCTGCATTCTAGGACTCCAAAGTCCACTCTAAATCTTAGACTTGTCCACCAAGTCTTCTAACTCTAATCCAATTTTAAGGCGTCTGTTAGGAAATGAATAACACACAGAGGGGGGGTGAATGTGTTTTACTGTTTTTAAACTTTTCTTGAATGTTTATGGTTGGACAAAGTAAATTAATTCTTGTAGTGAAATGTGTTCATGCAGAATTTAAACTTGCAGAAATATAAAGAACACAGATCTTCAAAACTCACTTAATTTTATAAAAAATTAAGACTGTTTTGCTACAAAATTTCTAGGCTCTTTGTTGATAAAGAGCTTAGCTTCTCCTTGAGAGTGTTACAAGAAATTTGATCTAAATTGTTACAACTGACTAAAGGACTAGTGTTAACTTTATAACTTAGTTAACTGATGGTTTACACAGTGGATAATAAAACATGCTATTAGCTTTTCTAAACTGTCACTTGTCATTTCTATTTATAGAAAAGCAGATCTTCCATTTCTGGCTTAGCATATCTTTAGCATCCTGTGTTCACTTGATCTTCGTTTGTCAGTTAATCTTTGCCATTGATCTTGCACATTCTTCAAGCTACTTTTTGTAGACTTGTCAATCCATCTGTTGGATTGTTTGTTGATTGTTTATCTTGGATATTGAACTGATCTGTAACCTTGTACTTTGAGATTGTACATCGAGATCTCCAGTTTAGGTATATAGAACACTTGACATCTCGATAAGTATAATGGCTTATCGAGATCTCTAGTACTCCATATTTAGTTTGGCTGGTAGAGGTCTTCAGTTTTCTATAGGAAAACTTTGGCTTGTCGAGATCTCTAGTCTTTATGTCTTCACTTTGACTTATTGATAACTCTTAGTTTCCTTAGTGGCTTCTTGACTTGTCGATATCTCGGAGCTCTTTAGTGAATTTTGACTTATCGATATCTCTGAGTTCTCTAGTGGAACTTGACTTATCGATAACTCAGAGTTCTCTACTGAATGTAGACTTGTCGATAACTCTGAGTTCCCTAGTGAAGGAATGACTTGTCAATATCTCCAATCTTCAGTTGTTCAATTTGGCTTGTCGATTTCTTCCTGAGTTCTCTAGAAGCTATCCTGACTTTTCGCTAAGCCATTCTGGAGTTCTCGAATGACTTCTCTATAATATTAAATCTGTGACTTGTAGAGATCTTGACTTAGAGTATTTTTATCCAAACAGATTTATTCAACTCCAAGCTTCTTCAAAATTCTTCTGAGACATGATCTTTTTGATCTTCTTCCAGATAGAATCCTTAGGCTTGATACTATTTCAGGAAAAAGACTCCAGTCTACTCCTTTGCATTTTTACAGACTTTAAGTATTACAAGTACAAAATACAAATTAAGATAACAATACAACTTACTTAGGGTTGGCCCCAAGTTTAACTGATTACCAAAAATAACAGTTTATTAATCTCCTCCTTAGATCAGATGTCCACCTAACTTGCTTCATACTTTGATCAGAAACACTAATGATTTTGTTATCTCCAGTGATCTTTGACATCATCACTTTAATATTACAATCTCCCCCAACTTGTTCATTATGGAATTATGCACAAGTTCTGATTGATGATGTCAAAACTCTAGCTAAATGCAGGATTCAATCTCCCCATCTGGTCTTCTTTTGTGAGTTTGGTCTTCTTTTGTGAGTTGCATTTAGATTTATTCTTATCTTCCCTTATGAAGAATAGAATTTTATTATCTGGCAACATCCATCAGCTGTTTTGGCATTTAGATATATTATCCCCCTTTTTGACATTATCTCCAGGTAGAAAGATCCAGCTAGATGCACATTGTTCAAGCTGTTGTCATTGTCCATTTAGAACACTGTCTGCGGCATTAAGCTTCAGTGATATCTGTGGTGATGAGTTTATCAAGTAGAGTAGGAGTTTCACTTAGATCTGTAGAAGAAGACTGTCAGTAACAAAAGTCCTAAACTCTCTGTTCTTTTGAATAAGTAGTCTCACTACTTCTCACTGCACTAGTCTCATGACTTTTGAGAGTCAGAGTTTCCTCACAAGGATTACTAAATCCAGATACTCATCTACCTCTCCTTTTTCCAGGAAGGATCCTGCATCTCTTACTTTCTGTTTTTCTCTCAATCTTTTCTCTCATTCTCACATGAAAGGCTCAATTGATGTTTGACTTACAGAAATAAGAGGTGGCTAAGAAGAGTTGTCTGTGATCATATGACTAGGGGTAATCCATATAGGTCTAATCATACTCATTTCATCAGAAGAGTAAATACCAGTTTGAGATTGTAAGGTGAATGAATCATTAGAAACACCGGTGACTAAGGTCACAGTTTGACTCACATATTGCTTTGTGGTTTTGACAGTGTGTTGTTCCTCATTTGAAGTGGGAACCTCCAACTGAATTGGAGGGGATTTGACTGGGTTACTATCATGTACACCAGCCTCAGACCCTTATGTGCCTTGCAACACACTGGCACATAAATGTGCTATACTTTCCCTTCTCATGACATTATCATAGGCAATTGTACTTCTAGATTTGACTGCTAAGGCAGCTTCTGCTAGAGTTATGAGGGGAGTTGTTCCTTCTTGAGGAACCTCCAATTACATTGGAGAGGATTTAGATAGCTCCCCCTCAGGAGTACTACCCTCAAACATTTCAGTCTATGAAGACTGTTTTGCACATGAAGGTGCATTTGTGATATTCATGGAAAAACTGATGAATTTCCATGTTTGTGGTGGTTTCTTTTCTCAAACAACAAAACAACTGAAGAGCATTTTGAGGATTCTGTCCTTTTGTAAAACAGGGTTCTTTTGAGAGTCACCTGAGTGGGATTGTGTTTGAGTTTGTGTTTGTGTTGTTGTGCCTGGGTGAACTGCAGTTTGGTTTCAAAATGTTTTAGCTGCAGTTTAGCACAAATACATGTTGATTGATTATTTGAATTTCC
Source organism: Apium graveolens (assembly GCF_009905375.1). NCBI lineage: Eukaryota > Viridiplantae > Streptophyta > Magnoliopsida > Apiales > Apiaceae > Apium > Apium graveolens. The sequence continues at coordinate 226,659,319 of NC_133651.1, read as the reverse complement.
TCTTGTTGTCTGAATAGATTGTGTTGGACTCGTAATGCATTGAACATATTTATCTTCTTGGAGTTTTAATTAGACATATGCATTAAGATATATAGTTGCAAGCACTATGACAGGAAAGATAATAATCAATTGAGTTATTAACACAAGGCAATCATGACATAAGCAACAATCAACAAAAACAAATTGATAGAGAAGAAGAGAATTTTCATTAATATTAAAAAAAAGAGTACATTAAGATATAAATTACACCAAGTGAATCCTAATCCTAACTACTCTAGTTTTGGCTTCTTCTTCTCGGCCTCTATCCTCTTTGCCCGGTGCTACTAAGCTCTGGACATGGAGTGTGCAAGAGAGATGATCCTCTCCTGCAACTCCAGAACAACAAGGCGTTGTTGCTCAGCCACCCTGGCATGCCTCTCCTGCTCCAGAGAGACTTCTCCCTCAAAGAAAAGGAAGTTTATATGATCGTCCCATGAGAGTTCGTCAAAGACATCAAGTGGAACATCAAAGGGGCTACAAACAGCCCCTTGATACGGACACGAAGTCCGATAGGGTCAAAGTAAACTTGGTCATCATCCAAATGATGAACGGGATGATAAACTCCATTTACAAGCCTGTAAAAGACTGGGGCATCCATTGAAGAGAGAGAGATGAAAAAGAAGTGAATTTTGAGATTAGGGTGTTTGATGAGAAAGAAAGTAGTAATGAATAATGAAGAGTGAAAAGTTTGATTTTATAGAGGGAGAAAAGAAAGAAACCAAGAGACTTTTGAATTTTCCGGTTAATAAGTGTAATAATCATACAAGCATACTTTGCGAGAAACTAGACAGTTAGAAATGACTAGTTACTATTCCCCATGCAAGTACTCAGGAATCTTAGTTCACTTTCTAGGTTAACTATTCCCCATGCAAATAAACAAGGACTCCCTACATAAAAAGTAGCCTTTCCTAATCATCAAAATATTACACTAGCTAACTCATGAAAACAAATACTGATAAGGAATTATTTTGAATAAATTCAAAATACATAATTAGCATATAGGCAAATAAATTTAACTATTATCAGCATTCTCAAAACATCACATATAATGTACTAGTCTACTTACATTAGACTAACATATTCCATATTAAAAAAAACTGCACATAAGCACGTAAATGTGACAATAAGTCTGAGTAATTATAGACAAAGTATGTCAAAAGTATTTTGTTGAACATAATTTATGAATTAAATTATTTCAGTTTTTTTCATACTTTTTGCTTCTTTTGATCTGTTACTTATTAACTTCATATATTAAGGATATGAATTAATAAATTCACTCAGTTTGCTTAGAATTTAGAGAAATTCCAAGTTATAATTTGTATCGAGAAGTCTGGGTATTTATAGTAAAAGTGAATGACTTGTCGAGAACTCAAAAATAGACATTTGGAGTTAGTCTATCGAGAAGTCATTGTTAGGGCGAATACACGCGCTAATATTTATGCAAGTATACGCGTTCGCAAGTAATATAAGATATAAATCAGATTCATTCCCACAAAGACAGGTTTAGGTTAAGTTCAATTTATGCACCTATGCAACAATGTATGGTCATCGCTCAATGCTAAGACAAATAACAAATTAAGTTTTGATTAAACTATGAGATTATACTAAATAGCATTAACTAAGAGAATTGAGGTTGAATTACTATATATGACAAACATGGGATTCTAACTTCATTACTACTTCATTCAAAGTCATTGTTCTCAACCTTAGCATGTGATGGTGATGACACTAATCAGATAACACGAAAGTAGAAACGCCAACTTTCGTTGTACGAATACTCTACTACCAAGCATCCACAAAAGAGATAGAAGTTGAACCAATTATGCTTAGTTCTTATATGTCTATAAGAATTGAAAACATAACGGTTTAATGCACAAGTTATCTATCGTGATTACATAGGGCAAGTAAGATGGTTAAAATTACCTACGAATCATGCAAAACAATAACACATGAACCTATGCTAGCATGGCAAGTTCTAAACCTCTATATTCACTGTCGCTTCAATAAAGATTAATACGCTATCTTATATGTTAGCTACGCACATAAGACGAATAAGCAAAACCATAACCTAGGATTCTGGGGCGGCCGCGCTGGTTTTGGCAGAAAGTCAGCGCGGGTGCGTTGGTTTCTAGGGCGGCCGCGCCTGACTTCTGTACTTTTCTGTTGATTCTTCTTTTGGCCATATCTTGATTTTTACTTGACAGAATTAGGCGATTCAATTGCCCACGCAAAGCTAACGAGATTCTCTACAACTTGATAATGACCTAGGATTCCAATTCTGATTTTTTTTAGCATATTTTCTTGAAAAGCTCCTTTCTTTATTTAACTGATGTCTGAAATGTAATAACAAAAAAATACATCAAAAATACCAACAACTTGAGTCCAAAAACACCAACTTAAGCCTGAAATGAAGCATTCCAAGTAGATATAAAATCCACTTATCACACCCCCAAACTTGAATCGATGCTTTTCCTCAAGCATAAACAGACTCGAAACTACAAAACAAACCTAATGCATGAATGCAACTACGTGAATGCAACTAAATGACAATACAATCGATTCCCTCAGAATAACCATAACCAAATAAATAAGCCAACGCCTCTAAGAATGCAAAGACTTTTAATAGAGTTTGAATAAATCCCACAAATCAACTCACAAACCAGAAACGTGCGTGTGTGAATGCTTAACAGACATACTCTTGATACTAGATCAATAACCATAACTTATCTGTCATCGAAACAATCACAAGTTTATAAACAGAATAGACAATAACCACATAATGATTCATAACACCTTCATCCTACTATAGTTATACAAAGATTCACGCTATTATTGAACACATAACAAATATGCTTATTTGATCGTGCAATAAATGAGGTCCCAAAAGACTTATACAATAATACCCATGTAGCGAGCGTTAGGTTAGCAGATCCCAGACTATGAAAAGCATTAGGTCACTAAGCACAAAGTCCCCTAAGAACTTAATAACTCAAGTATTAAAGAGCTCACTCTTGATCAATTATGCATAAACACATACTTTTTTCTTTTTCTTTTTTTTCTTTTTTTCTTTTTTTTTTCAACAATTTCTGAATGAGTGTGTTTCGCTCCATCTCATTCAACCCTAGACTACTCATAAAACTATGATCCGGCTACTAGCTATTTGACGCCTAGCCTTATTCACAACTAGCAATGAAATCCAAGTTTTTCTCCAGTTTAAAAATTTAATGTTTTTTTGTCATTACGAGAATACCAAAAATTCTAAATATAACCAAATGATTAAATCTCAACAAATAAACAAGCATAATTATGATCTAGATCAAAAGCAATTCTATAAGACTTTGTGAAAATATTTGTTTCTGGCATGCAAATCAATTCATTAGGACTTAAACATCCCTTTATTCGTCATTACTACACTCACATCAACATCAACCAATCAATCAGAAATAGCTCAACCTAAGGGATCATGTTATATGCATGCAAATGCAACTATATGAAATCACATAAAAAATAAACAAATATGTCATATATGAACAATCATGCAAAAATATGAATAAAATACAACTAAACATGCAACATGAATCTATATGAAATATATGGACACACACAAACTAATTCTTACATTATCACCCCCAAACTTAAAATTTTTAATGTCCTCATTGAAGGTAATAATAAGGATTTCAGGCATACCTAGTTGTCAGGAGGATCACCCTCCTCGGGTGGAGGATCAGGTGGCCAATCAACCTCTACACCAGTGGCTCAGAAAATGGTGCCCAAAGCCTGTGTTAAATCTACAGCAAAACGATGGTGAATATCGTGCATGGCCTCCATACACCTAGTCACTCGCCTGTACTGCTCATCACCAACGCCAGTCCTATCAACTACCTGCTGCACATGAGAAGAACCCTCTATAGGCACGGGAAGATCCATCCAGCAACTATCTACATCATCAAAAATATATACCAATCCCTTATCATGGGGTGCACCTAAGAATGAATAACTCAAGTGATCTGGCAGTCGGTTGAGCTCAATTGTGGGAGCTTTTTCAATAGATGGTTCAAAACGCTCCTGAAATTTTTTTATCTCTGCTAACCCAAGAGAATCGAATGGCATATCCAACTTCCTCTTCCACGGAGGAGCCTTCAAATACTGCAGTTGCTCTGCCCCTTCTTCATCTTCAATAATTGATTCCCCTATTAAGGTTCTCTCTAAGGTATCTGACTTTGGCAATTGCTCAGGCTCTGAATTTATGATAGAGTCGACCCACTCTACTTTAAAGCACTCCTCTTTAGCTGTGGGTAACTTTATTTCCTTGAACACATTAAAAGTGACCTTTCGATCATGATTTTTCATCGTAAGCTCTCCTTTTTGCACATCAATTATAGTTCGGCTAGTAGCTAAGAATGGTCTCCCTAAGATAATGGGTATCTTCTTATCCTCCTCAAAGTCAAGAATTACAAAGTCAGCAGGAAAGATATGTTTGTCCATCTTGACCAACACATCCTCCACAATGCCTCGTGGATATATAATAGAATGATCGACCAACTGTAAGGACATATATGTCGGCTTCAGATCAGGTAGACCAAGCTTCTTGAAGATAGACAAAGGCATCAGATTGATGCTAGCTCCCAAATCACATAAACACTTGTCGAACGACAAGTTTCCGATGGTACAAGGATTAGTGAATCTTCCAGGATCTTTAAGCTTCAGAGGCAACTTCTGCTGCAGCACAGCACTGCATTCCTCCGTTAGAGCAACAGTCTCTAAGTCATCGAGCTTCACTTTCCGAGAGAGAATACCTTTCATAAACCTTGCATAGCTAGGCATCTGTTCAAGAGCTTCAGCAAAAGGTATGTTGATATGAAGTTTCTTGAACACCTCCAGAAACTTCTCAAACTGCTTATCCAGCTTTTTCTTCTGCAACCTCTTAGGAAAAGGAGGTGGAGGATAGATCTGTTTCTCCCCTGTATTACCCTCAAGAGGAGTGTGCTCAACAGTAGTCTTTCTTAGTTCCACTTTCGCTTCCTTCTGCACATCTTCCTCAGCTAAAACTTCTGATTCTAGAACTTGAGATTTTTCAGGGCTTGCAATCGTCCCAGACCTTAATGTAATTTCCTTAACCTACTCTTCGACTTCCCTCTTGCCTGGAACTTCTGTATCACTAGAAAGCGTTCCTGGTAGTCGATTCAATAAGGCATTAGCAATTTGTCCTATCTGGTTCTTCAGAGTCTTGATAGAAATAGCCTGGCTTTGGCATATAAGAGCCTGGTTTTTGCACATAAGCCTCAACTCCTCCAATTCAGATTTTTCATTCGAAGATTGACCTGCATCATGAGTTTGTTGTTGAAGTTGGAGTTGTTGTCTTGGTGCAAATTTTTGCTGAAAACCAGGAGGGTTGAATTGTTTTGCTCCAAGCTGCTTGAATGGCTGTTGCATCACATTCTGATTGTTGCTCCATCTGAAGTTAGGATAATTTCAGTTGTCAGGATGATAAGTGTCTGGAACTGGTTTCTGCGATCTCTGAAAGTTGCTCCCAAACTGAGTTGATTCACTAGATATAGTGCAATGCTCCGTCGCATGCGAACCTGCACATAGCTCAAAAACACTGGTTATCTGATTAACACCATAGTTAGCCAAAAAATTGATCTTCATAGACAACTCCTTTAGTTGAGCAGTGATAGCCGTATCTGTATCCACTTGAAGAACTCCTGCTACCTTGCCCTGTGGCAATCTCTGAGTTGGATACTGATATTCATTAGCACTCATCAGTTCAATTAGATCATAATCTTCCTCATAGCTCTTTTCCCATAATGCTCCACCTGATGCTGCATCGAGCATGGGTCTTGACTGTGCTCTCAAACCATTATAGAAGCAATTGATGATCATCCAATCAGGCATGCCATGATGAGGACACTTCCTAAGCAACTCCTTGTAGCGCTCCCAAGATTCACATAGAGTTTCTCTCGATTGCTGCATAAATTAAGTAATAGCATTCCTGATTGCAGCTGTCTTTGCCATAAGGAAGAATTTAGTGAGAAATTTTTGAGCAAGATCTTCCCAAGTAGTAATCGAACCAGCCGGTAGAGAGTGTAACCAGCTCTTAGCCTTGTCCCTCAAAGAGAATGGGAATAGTCTCAGCTTCACAGCATCTTCAGAAACACCGTTGAACTTGAAGGTGTCGCATATCTCAATGAAATCCCTAATGTGCATATTGGGATCTTCCTTTGGAGAACCCCTAAACTGGATTGAATTTTGCACCCATTGAATAATGCCAGGCTTGATCTCAAAGTTATTAGTTGTGATAGCTGGCCTAACAATGTTAGATTGAATGTCATTGATCTTGGGTTTAGAAAAATCCATCAAGGCTTTCGTTCATGCTGTTGGATCTCCCATTGTAACGAGTACCTGAAACACAAACAAATAAACCGTGAAAGTAAAAGAATCCGAGTCAGTGAACTTTAATGACCACTAATGACAAGCACATAAACTAAAAATTAACAACACTGAGTCCCCGGCAGCGGCGCCAAAAACTTGTTAGGGCGAAAACACGCGCTAATATTCACGCAAGTATACTTCGCAAGTAGTATAAGATATAAATCAGATTCGTTCCCCCGGAGACTTGTTTAGGTTAAGTTCAATTTATGCAACAATGTATGGTTATCGCTCAATGCTAAGACAAATAACAAATTGGGTTTTGATTAAACTATGAGATTATACTAAATAGCATTAACTAAGAGAATTGAGGCTGAATTACTATATATGACAAACACGGGATTCTAACTTCATTACTACTTCATTCAAAGTCATTGTTCTCAACCTTAGCATGTGATGGTGATGACACTAATCAGATAACATGAAACTAGTAAATACCAACTTTCGTTGTACGAATACCCTACTACCAAGCATCCACAAAAGAGATATAAGTTGAATAGACACCAATTATGCTTAATCCTTATATGTCTATAAGAATTGAAAACATAACGGTTTAATGCGCAAGTTATCTATCGTGATTATATAGGGCAAGTAAGATGGTTAAAATTACCTACGAATCATGCATAAAAATAACACATGAACCTATGCTAGCATGGCAAGTTCTAAACCTCTATATTCATAAGTAAATCCGTTAGAACCCCACGATAACGATTAGTTCATAACCGAACTCATCGTCACCATGGGTTCCAATGAAAACATGATATAAAAGAATATAAGAGTACTAGGGTTCAAGAACAAATCGAAAACAAGCATTCAAGTATCACCTAAATCAAAGAAAATAAAAATCTTCTTCTCCGTAACCTTCTCGTGCTCTCTAGGTTTTCTTATTGCTCTCACAGGTCTCCTTGTTGTTAAAAACGTCTTTTTATTGGTATATATAGGCCCCGGATGATCTGGACCCTCAAAATCATCAAATTCTAATAAAATCATGATTCTGGGGCAAAAAGGGCGGCGCGGCCGCGCTGGTTTTGGGGGCGGCCGCGCTGGTTTTGGCAGAAAGTCAGCGCGGGCGCGCTGGTTTCTGGGGCGGCTGCGCCTGACTTCTGTAATTTTCTGCTGATTCTTCTTTTGGCCATATCTTGAGTTCTACTCGTCAGAATTAGGCGATTCAACTGCCCACGCGAAGCTAACAAGATTCTCTACAACTTGATAATGACCTAGGCTTCCAGTTCTGATCCTTTTTTCAGAATATTTCCTTGAAAAGCTCCTTTCTTCATTTAACTGATGCCTGAAATGTAATAACACAAAAATACATCAAAAATACCAACAACTTGAGTCCAAAACACCAACTTAAGCCTGAAATGAAGCGTTCCAAGTAGATATAAAATCCACTTATCATTCATTTTGAGAAATAAAGTACATATCGAGAAGTCAGTTTAAATTACTCTTTTAGAGAACTCAAACTTGACTTATCGAGATGTCAAATAAATACCCAGTTTGTCCTAAAGGTGGACTGAACTAATTCTAACTTTTATTTAAATAAATTTAAAATAAAGTTAGACTAGATTTTCCAAAAGTATTTAACCTAAATAATATATTAATTTAAATTATCTCAGTTCTGAGTTATTAATAAGTCAAAAATTGTACTTGTAGAGAACTCTGTGAATAAACACTACTAGAGAACTCTACAAGGACTTATCGATAAGTCATTTTTAAGCCTATCGGGAAGTCACTCAAAAAGTCAGTGAATGTACTTGTCGAGGACTCACTCGAGAAGTCTAAAAATGACTTGTCGAGAAGTCAATTTTTACTTATCGAGAACTCAGTTCTCTATATGCTTTTTGGTTTATGTAATTCTGCCTTGTGTTAATTTTACATATTAAGAATGTAAATTAACAACTGAGTAGTTTAATTAGAGTTTGAAAAATTCCAAGTTGAATTTGAATTTGAAATACAAATATGGAGAGAATTCTGAAATATTTATAATTCATATTTCAGTTAACTTCCAATAAAATCAAATTAATATTGATTTACTGGAGATTAATCTGCTGCAAAACATTAGCTGAGTTCTTGCCTTAGGATGAAGAGTTAAGCATTCCGATTTCACCTACAAGTCTAGTGAAAGTTGCTTCATCCAAAGGTTTAGTAAAAATGTCAGCCAATTGTTTTTCAGTTGGTACAAAAATGAGCTCAATGGTACCATTTGTAGCATGTTCTCTAATAAAATGGTACCTAACATCAATGTGCTTTGTCCTGTATTGATTAACTGGATTAGCTACTATAGATATAGCACTAGTATTGTCACATATAATAGGAATTTTATGTAACACTAGGCCATAATCCATTAGCTTATTTCTAATCCAAAGCACTTGAGCACAACAACTTCCTGCAGCTATGTATTCAGCTTCAGCTGTAGAAGTTGATACAGATTGTTGTTTCTTGCTATACCAGGATACAAGTCTTTGTCCAAGAAATTGACAACTTCCACGGGAACTCTTTTTGCCAACCCTACATCCAGCAAAATCTGCATCTGTGTAACCAACAGCTTCAAAAATAGTTCCCTTAGGATACCATAATCCTAAGTTTGGAGTTCCCTTCAAGTATCTGAAAATCCTCTTTACAACCATCAAATGTGATTCTTTTGGATTGGCTTGAAATCTTGCACATAGACATGTTGCAAACATGATATCTGGTCTACTTGCTGCTAAATAAAGCAATGATCCAATCATCCCTCTATAGCTTGAAATATCTACACTCTTTCCCTTCTTATCTTCATCTAACTTTATTGCAGTAGACATAGGTGTAGATGCAGGTGAACAATCAATCATTCCAAACTTTTTCAATAGATCCTTGACATATTTAGTTTGGCTGATGAAGATACCATCACTTCTTTGATTGACTCGAAGTCCAAAAAAGTAACTCAGTTCCCCCATCATACTCATTTCATATTTACTTTGCATAAGCTTGGAGAATCTTTGGCAAAGCTTCTCATTAGTAGAACCAAAGATGATATCATCCACATAAATCTGAACTAGGATCATATCTTCACCATGTTTCTTGTAAAAGAGAGTCTTGTCTATGGTTCCTCTAGTAAAACCATGCTTCAGTAGGAAATCTGATAGTGTGTCATACCAAGCTCTAGGTGCCTGTTTTAGTCCATATAGAGCCTTGAGTAACTTGTACACAAAATTTGGAAATTTTGGATCTTCAAAGTCAGGTGTCTGTTGCACATAAACTTCTTCTTCTAGATCACCATTCAGAAAGGCACTTTTGACATCCATTTGATACACTTTGAAGTTTGAATGTGCAGCAAATGCTAGGAAAATTCTTATAGCTTCAAGTCTTGCAACTGGAGCAAAAGTTTCATATAATAATGCCAATTTTTGGAATTTTTTGAAACATTGATGAATAGTAACTTTGCTGACTATGTTGATTAAGGAAAATTATCAGACCACACTATATAGGAATACTTTTATGAAAATTCTGAGATCGTATTGGTGTTCAATAAAGTAAATGAGTGTATGTAAAGGTCGTTAGAATTCGAATCCGGACACTTTGATTTTTCCCGAAAATCCACTAGATACCGAAAGAATTAAGTATAAGGTAACATGATTAAAATGATTTAAATTCAACAATTATAAGAGATGATCATTAAAGGAGTATAAAATATAAAGGAAGGTTTAGGGAAGCCCAAGTAATAAGATCCCGGATATGAGAAAGTGTTTGTCCTAAATTCAATCATGTATGATGAGTTAGGAAGAACTTTCTTGTATTCCTATTTGATTTTATTGATATTAATAAAAGACTTGTTATGTTTTTATTATGGGCTTTATCTATTTAAAGTGTTTTAAATAAGATGTTCCATAGTTTAGAGTAAAGCTTCTAGAATTATAATGAGATTTTAATAGTGAGATCTAGAAAATGATAACTCTAGACTTAAACAGTTCCTGATCATAGGATAACTAATCGAATGTTAGTGGATCCGCAAAGATTGGTACATAGTACATACTATGCTTGCTCCCTTGAGTAGGATGTCTGTTCTCATAGGCATTTATGTGGTGACACTATAGCTAGTATATAGCTGCTTATTAGGGAATAAGTTCACTGAACATGACTCGATAAGTTGAACAACTAATGGAGATTATTCACGTGTCAATAGTTATTCACTAAGTGATAGTTATACAAGTGTCCTTAGACTTGAGATCGCTAAAGTTATCTTATATATAATGAACTGTGCTTTGGTTTAGTCCTTAACCTCAAGGACATCCATTAGGTCTATTTTGGGCATAGGGATTTGTGTATAGAGATAGTTAACGTCAATAGAGGATCTACCCCTTCCAGTATAGGAAGAGAATATCCTATGTTATTCTTAGTATGCAAGTTCTGGAATCTCTGGCCAGAGTTTATGAAATTAGAAAGGAGTTTCCAATTTGCATTAATATGAACTTTGCATTATGAATAAGAACTCATATGATTAAATTTGATAGGCCTGACACGAGATCCATGCCTTGTATTTAATGAGGATATTGTAAGGGTAGAAGGAATTTATTATACGGTAACTAGTCACTGACAGGTTCTTGGTATTCTAAGCAGTGATTCATATTATCCGGATAGTCGCGATATGTTGAGAAGCATCACTCACGATGTAGAATAAATATAATTAATCAGTTAATTATATTTAGTGAATTTTATTATTCATGTAAATAATTAATAAAAGTTTATTATTATTTATTTCTACTACCGGCATAATATTGAACCTATAGGGTCACACCATAAAAGAATATTTTCTTTGATGAAATAATGAGAGAGAGAATTATTTTCTAAATAGTTTAGAAAAAGAAATAATGATTAAAATAGTTCTAATTATTATTAGAGCATTTTATAAAGATAAAATGTGGGGGTTAATATATATATAACGATATATTTTATAACCCTAGGAGAGCCCTATAAATAAAATGAGATGGCTCATTCTATTCACACAATTTTGGTTTTGTGAAAACCCTAGCCTCCATCTTCTTCCTCCCTCTCTCTCTCCCAAAAACTCCATTTTTATAAAAGGTTCATCGAAGAGGATCGTTCTTGGTGGATACCGGTAGAGTGGTTCACATACTGAGGAGCAACTGCTAGCACTCCATTTTTATAAAGCTTCGATTCACAAGATATGGTTACGATTCCTCCGGTTTTCTGTTTTATATGTTTTTCTATATGTGCGATACATGGTTTTTATGGAATAATTGTTATATCACATTTCCGCTCATCCGTAAATTCCTTCGTTGGCATCAGAGCTAGGTTCTGCATATAGAGATTCATATAAAAAATTTCAGATTTTTTTATGCATGTATGGATTTATTATGATTTTTGCAAGTTTATTTAGATTTAATTATGAATTAATTCGAAATAATTTTTGCATGACATTTTGACTACTGATTTGGGTTCTACAAGTGTTGTAGATCATCTAGGTATTTTTTTCATAATTTTGTGATGTGTAGGTTATTTGTTATGAATTTTTTAAAATTGTTTTAGTTAAAAATTCATGAAATAATTATGCATGTGAATAATTATGATTAAAATTTGCACAAGGACCCATGGCTGATCTGGTAATTTTCTGCTACTCCCTGATTTAAGAAATCATATTATTTTGATTTTTATTAATTTATTAATTAAATGTTAATTAATTTATTAATAATAAAATTAAAATAATAAATTAATAAAGAGTTATTAATAAGGGAGTAAAGGGAGTAAAGGAAAAGGGGGTTTCAGTTTTTTTTTGTAACGGTTGTACGCACTAACGGTTGGAAGGAGATGAAAACAAAAAAAAATACTGAACAGCCAACGCAACGGTCGGCCATGCGCGTGACGCTAACGGGGGGGGGGGGTGTTGCGCATTCCGAGAATGCGTTACACCCTGTTGCGCATTTCCGGGATGCGTTACACCCTTTAATGGCTTAAAAGGGTTGTAACGCATTACCATAATGCGTTACAGGGCTTGTAACGCTTTCCTGTAATGCGTTACAGTCCATCTGTCTTTTTAAATTTGATTTTTTGGGAGTTTCGTAACTCCATTTTGGGCGTGCAATATATCGTTGGATTCGTTTTTCCGAGAAGGATCTAATGGAGTGGTCAAATATTTTTTATATAAAAGTTTTGAACTGTTTATATTCCCGAAAGTGTTTTAAAGCATGTTTTAATTGTTTTAATTGCTTTTAAATGCTATAATAAATCCATACATCATTATATCAATGTGTGACATGATATTGCTTGCATGCTTACTTGTTTATTTATTTTTATATATGAGATATATGCCTATGTTTACCATGCGATGATAGATTTAGGTGAACTTAAATCAATATAAGGCGTGCTCTAGAAAACCTAGAATAGGAATCGTTTCTTGCCTTGACAATAATATTATAAATACAATCATGAGATTCTTGTGTTTATGAAACACGTAATTAAATATGAATTTTCAATTTTGAGAGAAAGGATGATTCTGTCAAAAACAGATTTCGATCTGTAAGAAAGGGGTATTAAGTGACGCCTCTTGACAATGCTCCCCGATCTAAAATCATCTGATTATCGATTATTGATTTAAAATATTTAATTTAAAAGGAAGAATCTTTTTATAATATGATTATGATTGTAACATAATATAATCCCTCTAAAATTAAATAATATCAAGTAGTGACTGGCCAATGACACAACGAGCTTGTGTCGGTCATAGCCTTCCAACATGGTAGAAAATTGTTCTTATTTTAAAATCATTATCATTTCGTGCTACAGCCGAGGGCTTTGATTTTGAAATAAGAAATACTTGTCTATTACATAGAGATGTGTACATTGAATTAGAATCTAAAGGTCGTTAGAATTAGAATCTAAAGGTCTTTACGTGTTGCAGTCGTGGGCCGTTGGAAACTGATTCAATTATACGAAATGTTGGGTTAGACTTGACTTAGAATATTGAGTCTGTCGTGCTACAGCCGTGACTCAATTATTCAAGAGTCTAAAGTTTTATTAGGGAATAACATAAGATATAATTGACAAGAGTTGTCTGCCTATTGAACATCATATGACGTTTCGCGCTACAGCCGAGGTTGTGTGATGGAATGTAGGATCCCTATTCCCACTAGCATTATGAATGCTTAATTTTTCACTTAAGGGGGTTGTATAAATTAGATAAACTAGTGGGAGCCACTTATGAATAAAGACCCGATTCATATAGTGTTTTGAAATGAAATTGAAATTTGCTAAATGTTGTTATGTGTTCATCATTTACAGATTTACTATATATGTTATGTCTTCTGCACTATCACTCTGGAGCATACTAGATGCTCACAAGTTGACTGGTCCTAATTTTGCTGATTGGCTTCGAAACTTGAGAATTGTTCTCAAGGTTGAGAAGCTGGAATATGTGCTTGACTCACCTAAGCCTACTGAACCTGCTAACGATGCACATAATGATGAACATGTTGTGTATCGTAAGTGGATAGATGATGCAAATGTTGCTCAATGTATCATGCTAGCTTCCATGAACATTGAGCTACAGAAACAACATGAGCATATGGATGCTCACACTATCCTTATGCATCTACAAGAGTTGTATGATATGGCAGGGAGGACAGCTCGATATGAGATATCAAAGGAGCTGTTCGATTGTAGGATGTCTGAGGGATCATCTATGAATGACCATGTACTTAAGATGATCAATTTGATTGAACATCTTGGACAACTTGGTTTTGCCATGGATGGGGAGCTGGGCCAAGACTTGGTCTTGCAATCACTTTCGGATTCGTTTTCACAGTTTGTTGTGAACTTTCACATGAATAAGCTGGATGTCAGCCTGGCTGAACTCCAAAACATGTTGAAGAATGCGAAATCGAATTTCCCCCTAAGAAGAGCTCTGTTCTTCTAATTGGTGAAGGTTCCAATCCTAAGAAAAGGAAGAAGAACCCTTTCAAGAAGAAGAAAGTGGGTGAAAAAAGCCTGTTCCACCAAAAGCTGAAGACCCCAAGAGCAAAGCTGTTTGCTTTCACTGCAACAAGGTGGGGCACTGGAAGAGGAACTGTAAGGTTTACCTTGCAGAATTGAAGAAGAAGAAGGGTAGTGAGACTACTACTTCTGCTTCAGGTATGTTCATGATTGAAGTGAATATGTCATTAAATCAAATTTCTACTTGGGTATTAGATACCGCCTGTGGTTCTCATATTTGCAATTCGTTGCAGGGACTAAGGAGAAGTATGACTCTTGAGGAAGAGGAGGTGATTCTACGGATGGGAAATGGAGCAAGAGTTGCTGCTGAAGCTGTAGGATCATTTCATTTACATATGCCTACGGGCAAGACTATTATTTTAAATAATTGTTATTTTGTTCCCTCGATTGTGAGAAATATTATTTCTATTCCCATGTTAGACTTGGCTGGATTTTCGTTTGTTATTCAGAATAATAAATGTTCAATTCTTAGAGATAACGTTCTTTATGGAAGTGGTATTTTAAATAATAGTCTATATGTATGTGACGTAGAGCATGATTTACTACAAATTGAACATACTAATAAAAGAAAAAGGGATGATGAAAATCTCACCTTTTTGTGGCACTACAGACTTGGTCATATTAGTGAAAATAGACTGCGGACATTGCATAAGGAAGGGTTACTTGACCCCTTTGATTTTGAATCATATCCTACATGCGAGTCTTGTCTATTGGGTAAAATAACCAAATCTCCATTTAGCGGACATGGAGAGAGGGCTGCAGATTTTCTAGGATTGGTACATACAGATGTATGTGGACCAATGTCTACGCAAGCCATGGGTGGATTTTCATACTTCATTACTTTCATAGATGATCGATCTAGATTCGGATATGTGTATTTGATGAAACACAAGTATGAAGCCTTTGAAAAGTTCAAAGAATATAAGCATGAAGTGGAGAAATAAACCAAACATAGTATTATAACTCTTCGATCAGATCGAGGTGGTGAATATTTGAATGGAGAGTTTCTAGATTATCTCAAAGAAAATGGTATAGTCTCCCAGTGGACTCCTCCATATACTCCACAATGAATGGGGTATCTGAAAGGAGAAATCGAACTTTGTTAGACATGGTTCGGTCCATGATGAGCTATGCGAATCTTCCGGTATTCCTGTGGGGTTATGCATTGGAAACCTCAGCATATTTACTGAATAAGGTGCCTTCCAAATCTGTTCCTCAAACTCCATATGAGATATGGAAAGAAAGGAAACCGAGTCTTAAACACGTTAAGATTTGGGGATGTCCAGCTTATGTCAAGAAAGTTGACCCAGATAACCTGGAATCTCGATCCATAAAATATAGTTTTGTAGGATATCCTAAAGAGACTTTAGGGTATTACTTTTACACCGGTGTTTGTCTCCAGACATGCTACCTTCTTGGAAAAGCAGTTTATCCTTGAAGGAAACAGTGGGAGCAAAATTGAACTTGATGAAGTTCAAGAAGCACAAACTACTACGAATCAAGTGGAAACACCTGTTCAGACTGAACAACCTTCTGTGGAACAGTCCATTCGTAGGTTAGAGAGAGTGTCTCGCCAACCTGAGAGGTATTATGGCCTTGTCATTGAGAATGAAAATGAGTTGTCAATCATTGATGATGACGACCCTATGACCTATAATGAGGCTATGAGTAGTGTTGACTCAGAGAAATGGGAAAGTGCCATGAAATCCGAAATGGAATCTATGTATACCAACCAAGTATGGACTTTGGTTGAAGCACCTGAGGGTGTGAAGCCTATTGAGTGCAAATGGGTATACAAAAAAAAGATTGGAGCAGATGGCCAGGTGGAGACCTATAAGGCTAGGCTCGTGGCAAAAGGATTCAGACAAAGGCAAGGGATTGACTTTGATGAAACTTTTTTGCCTGTAGCCCTGTTAAAATTAATTCGGATTTCGCTTGCGATTGCTGCTTAGTACGACTATGAGATCTGGCAAATGGACGTGAAAACGGCCTTCCTCAATTGGAAACTTGAAGAGGAAGTATATATGACACAGCCAGAGGGTTTTCTTTCCAAGGGAAATGAACACCTAGTGTGTAAGCTGCTACGAACCATATATGGTTTAAATCAAGCTTCTCGTAGATGGAACATCCGTTTTGATGAGACAATCAAAGAGTTTGGTTTTATCAAAAATATAGATGAACCATGTGTCAACAAGAAGGTTAGTGGGAGCGCGGTAACATTTCTTGTATTGTATATGGATGACATACTTCTTATAGGAAATGATATACCGATGTTGCAATCAGTCAAAGTGTGGCTATCGAAGAACTTCACTATGAAGGACTTGGGAGAAGCATCCTACATTCTCGGTATGAAGATCTATAGAGATAGATCTAGAAGAATGATAGGTCTTACCCAGGGTACATACATCCAGAAAGTGCTTAAAAGGTTTAACATGGAAAACTCCAAAAGAGGTCTCATACCGATGAGCCATGGAGTGTCCCTTTTCGAAAAGATGTCTCCTAAGACACCTGAGGAAAGAGAGCGTATGAGTAAGATTACTTATGCTTCAGCAATAGGATCTATCATGTACGCGATGTTATGTACTAGGCCTGATGTTGCTTATTCAATCAGTATGACGAGCAGATATCAGTCCAATTCAGGTGAAGACCACTGGAAAGCAGTGAAGAACATCCTTAAGTACTTGCGAAGGACTAAGGATATTTTTCTTATTTTTGGTGGTGGATCTGAGTTGAAAATAGAGGGTTATACTGACTCTAGTTTTCAATCAGAAAGTGATGATAGTAAATCCATGTCAGGGTACGTGTTTACTCTGAATGGTGGTGCGATTAGTTGGAAGAGTTCCAAACAGTCTACAACGGCTGACTCCACAGTGGAAGCAGAATATATAGCTGCAAGTGAGGCTGCAAAAGAAGCTGTTTGGATGAGGAAATTTGTTTCTGAATTGGGAGTTATTCCTAGCATTGAAGAGCCTATTGTGTTGTATTGTGATAACAACGTAGCAATAGCACAAGCCAAGGAACCTAGGTCTCATAAAAATTCCAAACATGTTTTGCGATGCTTTCATTTGATTAGGGAAATCATTGAAAGAGGAGATGTCAAGATTGAGAGAGTTGACACACATAACAACATAGCAGACCCACTCACAAAGTCATTATCTCAGATTCACTTTGATCGTCATAAAGAAAAGATGGGTATTAGATACCAGGGTGATTGACTTTAGTTCAAGTGGGAGATTGAAAGTGTTTGTCCTAAATCCAATCATGTATGATGAGTTAGGAAGAACTTTCTTATATTCCTATTTGATTTCATTGATATTAATAAAAGACTTGTTATATTTTTAATATGGGCTTTATCTATTTAAAGTGTTTTAAATAAGATGTTCCATAGTTTAGAGTAAAGCTTCTAGAATTATAATGAGATTATAATAGTGAGATCTAGAAGATGATAACTCTAG
The DNA here is from genome assembly GCF_009905375.1 of Apium graveolens. Taxonomy (NCBI): domain Eukaryota; kingdom Viridiplantae; phylum Streptophyta; class Magnoliopsida; order Apiales; family Apiaceae; genus Apium; species Apium graveolens. The sequence goes on along the minus strand of NC_133651.1, from coordinate 226,641,413 downwards.
ACTTAAACAGTTCCTGATCATAGGATAACTAATCGGATATTCGTGGATCCACAAAGATTGGTACATACTATGCTTGCTCCCTTGAGGAGGATGTTTGTTCTCATATGCATTTGTGCGGTGACACTATAGCTAGTATGTAGGTGCTTATTAGGGAATAAGTTCACTGAACATGACTCGATAAGTTGAACAACTAATGGAGATTACTCACGTGTCAATAGTTATTCACTAAGTGATAGTTGTACAAGTGTCCTTAGACTTGAGATCGTTAAAGTTATCTTATATATAATGAACTGTGCTTTGGTTTAGTCCTTAGTCTCAAGGACATCCATTAGGTCTATTCTGGGCATAGAGATTTGTGTATAGAGATAGTTAATGTCAATAGAGGATCTACCCCTTCCAGCATAGGAAGAGAATATCCTATGCTATTCTTAGTATGTGAGTTCTAGAATCTCTGGCCAGAGTGTATGAAATTAGAAAGGAGTTTCTAATTTGCATTAATATGAACTTTGCATTATGAATAAGAAATCATATGATTAAATTTGATAGGCCTGACACGAGATCCATGCCTTGTATTTAATCGAGATATTGTAAGGGTAGAAGGAATTCATTGTACGGTAACTAGTCACTGACAGGTTCTTGGTATTCTAAGCAGTGAATTCATATTATCCGGATAAGCGCGATATATTGAGAAGCATCACTCACGATGTAGAATAAATATAATTAATCAGTTAATTATATTTAGTGAATTTTATTATTCATGTAAATAATTAATAAAAGTTTATTATTATTTATTTCTACTACCAGCATAATATTGAACCTAAAGGGTCACACCATAAAAGAATATTTTCTTTGATGAAATAATGAGAGAGAGAATTATTTTCTAAATAGTTTAGAAAAAGAAATAATGATTAAAATAGTTTTAATTATTATTAGAGCATTTTATAAAGATAAAATGTGGGGGTTAATATATATATAAAGATATATTTTATAACCCTAGGAGTGCCCTATAAATAGAATGAGATGGCTCATTTTATTCACGCAATTTTGGTTTTGTGAAAACCCTAGCCTCCATCTTCTTCCTCCCTCTCTCTCTCTTAAAAACTCCATTTTTATAAAAGTTCAGTTTTATAAAAGGTTCATCGAAGAGGATTGTTCTTGGTGGATACCGGTAGAGTGCTTCACACACTGAGGAGCAACTGCTAGCACTCCATTTTTATAAAGCTTTGATTCACAAGGTATGGTTACGATTCCTCCGGTTTTCTGTTTTATATGTTTTTCTATATGTGCGATACATAGTTTTTACGGAATAATTGTTATATCACGTTTCCGCTCATCCGTAAATTTCTTCAATATGGTCCCCCAAATTATTAACCGGAACGAGAGTTAAGAGAACCGTAAAATAAATAAGCGACCAAGAACCAAGCTTGTACAAGAATCCAAGGATTATGACATCATCAAACCACAAGATAAAGACATGTGGCAAATTGATGACATAAGAAGGGTGATGTAAGCAAGATTAGTAAAAATTTTGCCTAGGTTGAATTGTGGCCACACAAAGTTAACCAAAGCTTACATCCACCGCACAATTAATCAAAGACAAAAAAAAAGCATTTTCATTTCTCATTTCTTCAATATTGCTCTCGGCCAAAACAATACCAGAAACTTCAAACTGCCATATCTCCTTCAATACTCACTCAAATATTATTTTCTATAGCTCTTTGGAAAGGTATTGAGATGGCCTACAACTCATGTTCACAAGTCTCGTCCAACTAAGCATGGGAAGACCCTCATTTTTATAGTTCTTTTAATCAGACTTTTAGAAACTTTAAAACCTAACTTTATGTTTTCTTGATTGTTTGTGAGATCGAAGCTTGTATAAGGATTAATCAAGGTTTTAAGGCTTCCTAGCAAGTTTCCCCTCACAAATAAAGGTATAAAACTTCTGGACCTTAAAGTACTAATTTTGTTTGCTTGAATTTTGGGATGGTTTGGATGGATGATTAGTTGTTTGAATGCTTAAGTTTGAATTGATCTTTGATTGTTAAGTAAATTAGTTGATTATGAAGATGGTATAATATTGAATTGAATTGAGGATCGTGAGCTTGTTTTGGCTAAGATCAGTAGCCTAGGTTTGAATCTTACTCACTATAAGCTTCTGACCTTTTCCATTTTTAGATAGTTCATGTTACGAGCTTCATTTTGATATGTCGTTCGCCTAAATCCGAGTTACGAGCGATGAGAAATGACCGTTTTAAGTAACGGCGTTTGCGAGCGAACCCCGAAACCTCGAGTAACTTTGAAACCATAATTGAGACCCTTAAATGATTAATCGAAATACGAAACAATTATGTAAGGTGGATTAGGAAGTTGGTAAAGTACTCGTGAAAGAGTCGCCTTAAAACGTTTAATGGTTAATTTTATAAAAATGGTGGAGCCGAGGGTACTCGAGCGACTTATGTAAATCGTCAAGCGTATAAGCGACCGTAAGCGACCGTTAGGGTATGAGTGAGTTTTGACTAGTTTCATAAGCGACTATGGTCTAATTCCGGCTTATGTTGTTGTTCATAGGTTACCGGACCCACTGTAAGCTTAAGTCTACCCCGGAACACTCAGGCAAGTTTTCTACCTGTATAACTGTTGTTGTGATGTATATATGTATATGCATTATCTTGTGATAAGTGCATGATTGTTATTAGCAAATCTTGCGATATATTGGAGCATGTTGATATGATATATATGCATGCCTGTTTCGTAATCTTGATATCTTGTTATCGATTCGATTGTTTATAAACTGCATAATACCTATGCTAGAGATAGGCACTATATGCGTATACCCTTAGTATAGGGGACTCAAAGGTTAACATTTTTCTAAACCGGGAGACGATGTTCCCGAGTATATATATATATATAGTTTTCAAAACTATTAATCGAATAATGTTTATTCGATAGTTTTAAATTATAAGTGAATATTAGTTTGAATATTCATCTGAAGGCTATTGACTCCGTTATTTTATTGAATAATATTCTTTATTTTATTAAAGAATAATGTTTCGTTATTCGCCAAGTATTCGAGAAATGATTGATATCGTCAATCATTCTTACCTTAAATATTTTCATAAATTTATTTTCAAAACTTTTACTTCATTTTTTTTGATAAAAGCTATTCGTTATTTGAATATTATTTATAGCATAATATTCAGATATTCTTTGATTATCTTGGAATTGATTTATTCTACCAAATCATCCTTATTCCAAACACTTTCAAAAATATTTTCGAGTCTTCACAATGATTTTAAAGGCTAGAGCGGATCCCAAAACTCGTTTTTAAATTTAAGATCTTCCTTTCGAAGGGGACTTGAATACTCACTCAAAAATCTGAGGGATCCAGCCCTGTGGTGTATTTTATATTCGCAACGAGGTTGCTGTTTTGAGAAAACAATTTGATTACTTGCCCAACGTTCGGGAAGTAAGTCCATCTAATTGAGTCGGCATAAGCGACAGGCCGGGGTACGGTCTATGAAGGTGTAAGAGGCTGGTTGACAGTCCATCCACGCGTGAGTGGCCGGGTAACGGTCTAGCACGAGGTCCTAATACGGCCAGGGCGATGACCGGCGAGGAATTCATCCATCTATAGTAGAAAAGGTTATTTAATGGGTATCTTTGCCTGGTCAGCAAGATATCAGGTTTATGCCAAAGTTTTTCTTCTTTTCAAATTCATTGGGTATTATAACTCTCTTTATACTTTTCATAATATAGGTTTTCAAGGAAAGTATGAGATATATATTTATATATATAGGTGTATATATATATCGGGACTTAATGAAGTATCTGATAACTTCATTTCTTTTAAATGATATTTCAATGATTGAATCTATTCAAGTCTTATCTTGTAGTCTCATCTATGTGATGAACTTTTGAAACTGGTTATACCTTGAACGGTGGTAGTTCAAGTAGTATTCGGAAAAGATATAAGTATATTGGAGTATCTTGTAACTTCATATTTTCAACTTATATCTAGTTAATGATTATCTTATGCATGACAAAGATTTTCTGAAAAACGTTAAGACAAGGTTAGATATATGAGATCACCTTGTAAGGATATTTTTATACAGTTATAAACTGGAACTCTGTGTATATTATGCATAGAAGAGGATTTCAAAGATTTTCAAAAGTATATATTTACATATATACTGAATATTTTGTGACTTGGTCGCGTTAAGATATCAACTTGGTTCATTTCTACTTGACCAAGACTTTCATGAGTACTATGAGAATGCTCATATATTGTTAATTATTATACATGTTATTTCGGTGGACTTGTTGCTCACCCTTGCTTTATTCTTTCATCACACAACAACAGCTAGACAAGATGAACAGGACCAAGCTCCCAATTCGCGAGCGGATAGGAAATGTTCCGCAGTTTCCTGTAGGCGTTAATGCCGCTGTAGCTCAGGTAGGAACTACCAATAGGCTAGGTTTTCAACTGTTGATGTACCAGACTTATGTATATTTATGAACTCTAATAATGGCAAAGAAAATTTAAATTTATTCAGAAACCCTTTTGAGGTGTAATGGTTTATAATTATGGAATAAAATGACGTGTGTTATTTTTGGTATTCATCTCTGAGACTATAACTTGTGGTGTGTGTGTATATTGTGGGGTCACAGTACCCAGTAGTTGGTTGTTTATTAAGATTAAGTGTTATTAAGGGAAAAGGAACTCGTGACAACCCGGATTCCCGACCCCGGATTTGGGGGTGTTACAGAAATGGTATCAGAGCTAAGCGTTATAAACCTCAGAGATGATGCGGCGTTAAAATAATAAGTTCACTAAGATAATAAGAACTCTTGCCAAGTTCATAGTCGTACTACCTAACATAGTACTGACAGTTGAAACCCTTAAGGGAACCCTTATAAATATCATGTTAGTAATATAGATCGTTATCGTATAAGGTAGAGGGGCTCCGAACCCTGAAGTTCAAGAGCAATAACACGATGATGTTTTACTACATATTGGGGATCAGATAGTGGATCCAATGGAGCACCTTAACGAGGGACCAGATGATGTTCATATTAAGGATGTAGCGGTTGAGGATGTTGTCCTAGAAGGGATTGTTGTTGAGGAGGATCCCATGGAGGATTCTGACAAGAATGAAGAAAGGACCGCTGAGGAATTGATGACCGTAGTTAGGGCAACTACCAAAGGTAGGATTGGCTGGTTACTACCATGGTTCGTTCAAATTTGCAAAGATAGCAGCCCCTTTAACGTGGCTTACTCGTAAGACTGAGAAGTTTGAATGGATAGAGAAGTGTGAGAATAGCTTCCAAGAACTAAAGAAAAGATTGGTGACGACCCCTATGTTGGCATTTCCGGATGGAAAAAGAGATTTTATGATCTGTAGTGACGCTTCGCACAAGGAATTAGGGTGCGTTCTTATACAGCACGGCAAGGTAATCGTGTACGCGTCAAGATAATTAAGGGAAGATGAAATTCGATATCGTACCCATGAGTTTGGGCTCGTGGCAATAGTTTTGCCCTAAATATTGGAGGCACTACTTGTATGGAGAGAAGTGCGAGATTTACACAAACCATAAGAGCTCTAGTACATTTTCACGCAGATAGAGCTCAACATGCGCCATAAGAGGTGGTTAGAGCTAATCAAGGATTACGATTATGAGATTTTTTTATCATCCAGGGAAAGCCAATTTGGTGGCTGACACCCTTAGTAGGAAGGAAAGACTCAAGATGATAATGTCTTCAGAAGAGTTGATAAGAGATTTTGAGAAAATGGAAATAGAAGTGAAGGTAACCGGAGCCGGTACCTGAAAAGCTGTTTGAGATTGTAATACGGCTCGAATCATTGGAAAAGATCATATTGTGCCTAGAAAAAGTGATGAATGAAGGAAGAGAGCCAATGAATAGAGAAGAGATTAATACCTAGAAAGATGATAAGGGAATAATGAGGTATTCCTACATAATTTGGGTTCCAAATGTTCAAAAGCTTAACGACGGGATCTTAGATGAAAGCCATGGTTCGAGGAATAAGATTTAGGGAAAACCCTGAATATGATAGTCAGGGAGGTCGCCATCAAGAAAGAGGGAACCCATAACATAATGAAGTGGAAAACAAGTTTAACGTATAAGATAACCCCGATTATGGGAGAAGGATCAAACATTTCATACTGAGAAAACAGAAGTCGAGCAAGATAGGGAGAACCAGGACGGTAATCCTATGGGGCAATTCATGGACCTACCTAAACAAAACCTATACTTTTACCCCCAACCACCACCCTGAGGAAACAATGCGGTGGGAAATTCTTTCAGGACCTTTAAGTCGCTAATCTCTCAGAGTTCCAAGGAACAAGCTGACCCAGTCAAGGTGGGAGCCTGGTTAAAGGAAATAGAGGAATCATTTGAGATCTAAATGAATGATAAAGCGCAAAAGACTAATTTTTTTGCCACTTACATTCCAAAGAGAAAGGCCAACGCTGGTGAGAGGCTTTTAAATAATGAAGATAACATAGAGGATTAAGAGCCAGACCAAAGGTGGATGAGTATGATGAAACATGAATCTAGGTTGTGAAAGTCGTCAAGATTCGTCTGACGGACACGAATCCAGAATGATGCGACGTTTGAAATCAACGCTTATGTTGTATTGGTTCATGAAATGGTTGTAATAGAAATGAAATTAAAAGACTAAAGGGACAAGGAGTATAAAGGGATTATAAAAGAAATAGAGTTGAGAAGTAATAAGGGAGTTAGGTATGTGAAACCCTAAAGAACCCTGGCAATAAATAAAGAGAAGTGTGTCATCATCAGCGCGATAATGATGGATCATGAGATAAAGTCAAGGTTTAAAGATGTAAGTGATACGTATAATTAATCCCCTTTAAGTTGAGAGTATTCGATGAAACTTTGAGATAGACCGATGGATTAATAAGGAAAAACGGATGGAGGAGACAGGATAACAAGAAATTAGGAAAATGGGATGAAGGAAGTGACCTTCAAGAATGTGAAGTGTATGTAAGACCGGTGGCTTGATACTCAGAAAGGGAGACGCTAGGTATAAGAGATATCCCAACATTGAGATGACGGTTGAGATAAATAATGGAGATAAATGAATAGTTAGAACTAAAAAGGTTCACATTGAACATGACCAATATCTTCCAGAACATCCCTGTTATCATTACCAAATCAGGAAAGAAAAGAGGATAACCATTGTTATCTTTTAGAGGCCATATGCATTGACTTTTTTTAAAATAAGGATGTTATTGTGAAATTAGGCATAGACTATCGAGGTGAGAATGATTTAATAAGATACCCTTATCAGGGATATATGACTTGATTTATCTATGGAAGGATGCAAGTACCTTTTTAAAAGGTCGAATTAAGGATGGAACCTCGATAACTTGAGATGAACCATGGGGGAAGGCATAAAGGTTGGCCTTTCACCCTTAATAGGGACATTATGAGTTTGGGTAATATGGAATGAAGGATTAGGGCAACAACAACCTTTAAGGATCAGTGGAGAAATTATACAGAAGTACATAGATAATGGTTCTAGTATTAGTAAATGGTATCTTGATATGCCCTATACCTAGGGAGTATAGGAGGAATGATTTAAGAATAAACTTGGAGAAGTTACAAAAAGAGTGGTGATACTTAAGTTTTTACAAATAGAAACTTTGGTAAAGGAAATATGACGTAATAATAATAATGCCAAGTGGGGCACGTGTTAAATCATGAGAAAGTATGGATCGAACCAGTAAAGGTCGAAATTGTTTAAGGCAATTAGGACCTAAGATAAAAGACGTCCTAAGTATGATCAAAAGTCAGTCGTGACAATGTTAATCTCTAAAGACCGAGGCAATAACTTTTGGAAAAATGATGATTTTTTTTCTCACCAAAGCATAAGGAAAAGCATTTTCACACAAGCAGTGATTGGAAATGAGGTAGAAAATTTAGTTCGAGATCGTTTAAAAGACATTGATTATAAGAAACTATTACTATCAGGAAAGGCCAATGAGATGGCCGACACTCTAAGTATAAGAGAGCAATTATAGGTGCTTGTGCTAGAGGAATACAGTGATGATGGTTAAAGCCGTGAAGGTTGTATTATGGTGAAAGATTGACATTCCTTCTGATGATTGTGTGATACTCAACCGTAATAGTAGTTTGGTAAAGATTTAATTCATGTAATCGCTCTGAGCGGGCTATCTATCTTAGAAGGTCATATCTTGAGATAAGCCAGGACCATGTTATGAAAGGACTAAATGAACCTTTGAGCTTCATGTCTCCCAATAAAGACATATGGTTAATAATGGTATTAACCTGCTATCGTTGCTTTTATTGAAACTCTTCTGCAATTTTATCTGCTTCATGTTATATGTATGTCAAGTTCAGGAGTGTTCTTCATGAATCATGAATGGTGATTATGTTACCTCATTAGACGAATTTGATACGGTAGGTATGGACTTTGTATGGTTAGATATTAAGATTTCTTGGAAAATGAATGACTACAGTAGGTCAGCGGTGGACCATAGTAATGCAACAATGATTCTGCGAGTAATGAGCCGATTAAAACTGTGAGAGTTGTATTGGAATGGATGTTGAGATTGAGTACCACTAATCGGGCCGTGGTGATGTATAAGTTATTATTGATAGACTAACTAAGCCGAACATTTAACTATGATATATTTATTCCTTCTTATTAATAAAGAGTAGTATTACTATACGAAGAAGGTTGCGGTGTAGTAATGGATTCTAGTAACGACGATGTCTTGAATGAAATCTTATATTCGATGTTCAATGTCGAGGGAGTTTCAAAGGTGATTGTTTATAAGTTCGAGCAAGAGCATGGGTCCATAGAATGATGGACGGAATAGTAAATATTCAGGCACGTGAATTATGATGCTATAATACTTGATGTTGAGATATATATATATATATATATGTTTTGTTCTCCTGTGATAAACCTATATAGTTCAGAGGTAGACTCTAAGCCAAATATTTTGTGGCAATATTTTTATATAATTCTCTTAAATTCTTTCTTTTCTCTTCTTTTCATTTTCATGTAAACTGAGAAGAACAACCCTTCCAAAAGGGGAGGTATAGCCGAATGACTATCAATCTGTATGATAGAAGCCTAGTAGGATACCACATGTTTAAATTGCTTATCAAGTACTAAAGGCTGGCCACCTTCTGTACTAACTATGCAATAGAACAAGTGTTCATGATCATAGTGATCTCTCAATAAATTATTTTACTTCCATATGATGGATCAAGCTTTCAAAGATGGAAGCAGCTAGAAATGAAGTAGTATTAGTGTGGTGGTATTTCGATTCTAACGCGTTCGTGATACTAAGGTTGACGCGTTTATTAAAAGGTTATAAAACTCCAGCAAGTAAAATTATAGACCAAATAGTATTATGAACGAAAGATAGTAACACTTACGAACAAGAAAAGAATGAGTATTGAGAAGCGAAAGCTGTAAAGCTAGATGATATAATGAGAGTCTGTGCGATAGACTTGAAAGAAATTTGGAATGATCACTTAGCACAGATTGAGTTTTCTTACGATGATAGATGATATGACAGTGTCAGAATGTCGCCTTACGAGGCTCTGTACAGAAAAAGATGCCGATCTCCCCCGTATCATAATGAAGTTGGAGAGCGCAAGATGCTCGGACCCGAAGTGGTCCAAAGGGCCAAAGACATAGTGGATCTAATCAGAGGATGGCTGGTAGCAACCCCGGGATGGACAGAAAAAGTATACTGATTTGACTCGAAAGGACAAAGAGTATGGAATAGGGGACCTAGTGCTGTTAAAGGTATCCCCTTGGAAAGGATTGTTGAGGTTTGGAAAGAAAGGAAAGCTAAGTCCACGATTTATTGGACCCTTGGATATATTAAGACGTATTGGGAAGTTATCAAATGAACTAGCCCTACCCCGAGCCTGTAGCAAATTCATAACATGTTCCATGTATCAATATTAAGGAAGCATAATCCGAATATCGGACATATAGGAGAATACGAGCGCATGGACATGCAACCAGACTTGACCTATATGGAGCAACCAGTAAGGGTTATGGACTGAAAGGAGCAAGTGTTTCGGAACAAGGTTATATAGTTTTCAAAACTATTAATCGAATAATGTTTATTCGATAGTTTTAAATTATAAGTGAATATTAGTTTGAATATTCATCCAAAGGCTATTGACTCCATTATTTTATTAAATAATATTCTTTATTTTTTTAAAGAATAATGTTTCGTTATTCGCCAAGTATTCGAGAAATGATTGATATCGTCAATCATTCTTACCTTAAATATATTCATAAAGTTATTTTCAAAACTTTTACTTCATTTGCTTTGATAAAAGTTATTCGTTATTTGAATATTATTTATAGCATAATATTCAGATATTCTTTGATTATCTTGGAATTGATTTATTCTATCAAATCATCCTTATTCCAAACGCTTTCAAAAATATTTTCGAATCTTCAAAATGATTTTAAAGGCTAGAGCGGATCCCAAAACTCGTTTTCAAATTTAAGATCTTCCTTTCGAAAGGGACTTGAATACTCGATCAAAAATCTGAGGGATCCGGCTCTGTGGTGTATTCTATATTCGCAACGAGGTTGCTGTTTTAAGAAAACAATTTGATTACTTGCCCAACGTTCGGGAAGTAAGTCCATCTAATTGAGTCGGTATAAGCGACAGGCCGGGGTACGGTCTATGAAGGTGTAAGAGGCTAGTTGACAATCCATCCACGCGTGAGTGGCCGGGTAACGGTCTAGCGCGAGGTCCTAATGCGGCCAGGGCGATGACCGACGAGGAATTCATCCATCTATAGTAGAAAAGGTTACTTAATGGGTATCTTTTCCTGATCAGCAAGATATAAGGTTTATTCCAAAGTTTTTCTTCTTTCCAAATTCATTGCGTATTATAACTCTCTTTATTCTTTTCATAACAGAGATTTTCAAAAAGAGTATGAGAGAGATATATATAGGTGTATATGTATATCGGGACTTAATGAAGTATCTCATAACTTCATTTCTTTTGAATTATATTTCAAAGATTGAATCTATTCAAGTCTTATCTTGTAGTCTCATCTATGTGATGAACTTTTGAAATTGGTTATACCTTGAACGGTGGTAGTTCAAGTAGTATTCGGAAAAGATATAAGTATATTGGAGTATCTTGTAACTTCATATTTTCAACTTATATCTAGTTAATGATTAACTTATGCATGACAAAGATTTTCTGAAAAATGTTGAGACAAGGTTAGATATATGAGATCACCTTGCAACGATATTTTTATACAGTTATAAACTGGAACTCTGTGTATATTATGCATGGAAGAGGATTTCAAAGATTTTCAAAAGTATATATACTTAATATTTTACGACTTGGTCACGTTAAGATATCAACTTGGTTCATTTGTGCTTGACCAAGACTTTCATGAGTACTATGAAGATGCTCATATATTGTTAATTATTATACATATTATTTCGGTGGGCTTGTTGCTCACCCTTGCTTTATTCTTTCATCGCACAACAACAGCTAGATAAGATGAACAGGACCAAGCTCCTAATTCACGAGCGGATAGGAAATGTTCCGCAGTTTTCTGTAGGTGTTGATGCCGCTGTAGCTGAGGTAGGAACTACCAATAGGATAGGTTTTCAACTGTTGATGTACCAGACTTATGTATATTTATGAACTATAATAACGGCAAAGAAAATGTAAATTTATTCAGAAACCCTTTTGAGGTGTAATGGTTTATAATTGTGGAATAAAATGACTTGTGTTATTTTTGGTATTCATCTCTGAGACTATAACTTGTGGTGTGTGTGTATATTATGGGGTCACAGTATGCAGTAGTTGGTTCTTTATTAAGATTAAGTGTTATTAAGGGAAATGTAACTCATGACAACCCGGATCCCCGACCCCAGATTTGGGGGTGTTACATTTCATCATAATCAATTCCATCTTCTTGTGAGTAGCCTTTTGCAACTAACCTTGCTTTGTTTCTAGTAACTATACCATTTTCATCCATATTGTTTCTGAACACCCATTTTGTTCCAATGATGCTTCTATTCTTTGGCGCAAGAACTAATTTCCAGACTTTGCTTCTTTCAAACTGATTTAGTTCTTCCTGCATAGCAGATATCCAGTCAGGATCCAGAAAAGCTTCATCAATTTTCTTAGGTTCTACTTAAGACAGAAAATATGCATGTAGGCACTTATTAGCAGTTGCACTCCTATTCTTCATACCAGCAGTAGGATCACCAATAATTACATCTCTAGTGTGACTCTTATCCCACTTCCTTGTATGAGTTTGTTGACTGGTGCCTTCATTATTTTCTTCATTATTGGTATGACTTTTGGATCCTTCTTCCCTTTCTCCTCCTGAGTTTGTGCTCTCAAATTCAGGTGTTCGAGATGAGTTTCCATTTTCATAATTTTCATGTTGAGTAGTCTCTTCAATTAATATCTGTTGTGCATCAACTTCAACTTCTCCATCAGAGTCACTATCAATATTGAGGTTTTCAAATGCCAGGGCTTCAGCTTCATTATCATCAAGGCATTTCAAGCCTGGACATTTGTCATCATCAAAGATCACATATGTGCTCTCCATAATCTTCTTTTGATCAGTCATATAAACTTTGTAGGTTGTTCTTTCCAGTGAATATCCCAGAAAAATTGCTTCAAAAACCTTTGAGTCAAATTTTCCCACATATTCAGAGTTGTCTTTCAAAATGTAACACTTGCTTCCAAACACATGAAGATGCTTTACAGTAGGATTCCTCTTAGACATGATTGAGTAGGGTGACTTTCCATGTGCCTTGTTAATGAGATATCTGTTCTGAGTGTAACAACCAGTGTTAACAGCCTCTTCCCAGAAACTTATTGGCAACTTGGCATCTTGCAGCATTGTTCTTGCAGCTTCAACCAATGTTCTATTCTTTTTCTCAACTACTCCATTTTGTTGAGGTGTCCTGGCAGCTGAGAATTCTTGAACAATGCCTTTGCCTTTGCAGAATTCACTTAATGTAATATTTCGGAATTATGTTCCTTTATCACTTCTCAGTCTTTTCACATAATTGTATTCTTCAGCCTATTTTTCTATCTTCTTGATGTGCTCAATTATGATGTGTGGAGTTTCATCCTTAGAGTACATGAACTCTACCCAAATGTATCTTGAGAAATTATCCACCATCACAAGTGCATATCTGTTCCTTGAAATTGATAAGACATTCACTGGCCCAAATAAGTCCGTGTGAACAAGTTGCAGGGGTGCACTTATAGAATTCACAGTTTTTGACTTGTGACTAGATCTTTTCATCTTTCCTTTCTGACAAGCTTAACAAACTTCAACTTGAGCAAATTCCAGTTTGGGCATGTCTCTCACTAACTCCTTTTTGACTAAGTTGTTATTTGCCTTGAAATTCAAGTGAGACAGCTTCTTATGCCATAGCTTACTTTGTTCTTCTGACGCCTTGGTGTAGAAGCAAAAAATACCATCCTTATTTGTTGAGTCCAAGTCTGCAACAAACAAGCTTCCTTTTCGTACTCCTTTCAGAGCAACTTCACCAGTTTTCTTGCTGATAAAAGTGCATTCTTCTTTGTTGAATAAAACTTTAAATCCTTTTTCTGCAAATTGGTTAACACTGAGAAGATCCACTTCAAGACCAACTAGTAGTGCTACATCATCAATGACAACATTTTCAGAAATAATCTTGCCATATCCCATTGTGAATCTTTTGTTGTTATCTCCGAAAGTCACCAATGGGCCAGCTTTCTCCTCAAACTGTGATAGCAGGGCCTTATCACCTGTCATATGTCTGGAGCATCCACTGTCAATAATCAATATGACTTTCTTCACTTTACCCTGCACACAATGAGATTCAGGTATGTTTAGTGACCCAAGCAGTGTTGGGTACTTTCTTCTTCTTAACTGATTTAGCAGAAGTAGAGTGAGTTGTTTCAGATAAAATAGAGTTCAATGATTGTTGTGCATTTTCCCTTTCTGATGTAGACTCAATTTCTGTTTCTTTAAGGTCTACTCTCAGTTTGTGGCAACTCTTCATCACTTTCAAGTTGCAAGGGATGCAGTCAAACTTATCGCAGAATGAGTAGGGATCAATTAAATCTACTTCATTGTATTTGCAAGCTCCTTCAATTGACTTACTAACAGCCTTTTTACAAAGATGAGTTAGATGATTTGCAGAGCCATATTTTTCACACTTCTTTCCAGGAGCATCTGCAACATAAGCCAGATCATTGCTTTTGTTTATCCCTATTTTCCCATTTCTATTTTTCTTCTTCTTCCTTGCATCTTCAATCTTTATTCCTTTGACAGGAGTCTTGGTGCTTTGATTGTCCATGATATTTTTTTCCGCCATAGAAGATTGAGTTGAGTTTGCATTTTTCTTTTCATTATCCTCATCTACAATTTCTTTCTTGATAATCAATTCTTCTTCAATGAGGTCTACTTCACAAGCCTTGAACACAGGTGACCCAACCTTTTTCAGCATTACTGGAACATTTTCATTCTTCGTTGCTTTTTCTTTGTCCCTTATGTTCTTCTTTTTGCTGTTTAAAACATCATAATCAAGACCAATAGCAATGTTTGCACATGGTTTGATTTTCTCATGGTATTGACCAACCAATTCAGATACATTACTGAACGACTTCAACTTTACTTCATTTTTCTCCAGTTTTTCCCTTAACACAGCCTCAATTTCATTTGCACACTTGAGCTTGTTCTTCAGATAACCATTTTCTTGTTTTAAAACTTCAAGCTCCATTGTCAACAATTTAGTTCCTTGTTTTTCATTCTCAAGCTTCTCATTCAACTTTGTTAATCTGCTAACTTCTTCATTAGCAGCAACCATGCTTGTGTGGATGTGAAACAATTTTGTGCTTATCTTCTCAACAGTTTCCTTATATTGATTCACATTTAAATAAGTGGTGGTAAGAGTTGGTACCTGTGATTTAGATGAGGAGAGTCCTCCAAATCCATGAGTGCATAGTTTCCAAGTTCTTTATCTTCATCTTCATCTTCATCAATTTCATAGTCATCCCAACTTTTACCTTCTGCAATATAAGCTTTGCTTTGCTGTTTCTTCAGAAGAGCTTCATACTTTGCTTCAAGTTCAAGATAAGCTTTATATTTTGTTGGCTTCTTGGGTTTCCTGCATTTTGTAGCAAAGTGGCCCAGTTCATCACAATTGAAGCACCTTATCTTAGATCTGTCAACAGATCCAGTTTTGTAGTCATTCTTGCTATCAGAATTGTACTTCCCTTTTTCCTTCCAGCTGTTGTCTTTGTTGAAAGACTGTCCTTTATTCTTGAAGTATCTTGGCTTCTTTACTCCAATATTAGAGAATTTCCTAGCCAAATAGGCCATTGACTGATCTAACTCATCCAGTTCTTTAAGAATATAGAACTCATCTTTTTCCAATTCCAGAATGACTTGTTAAGGTGAATCATTTGTTCTTTGCTTACTTGCTGAGGCAACTGGAGTTTGAGATATTGGTTCATCATTGGATGTTTGACTTTCATTTATAATTAAAGCACTTGAGCCATCCACAACATGTCCTCGACCAGATCTTAATGATTGTCTTTGAATCATTTCTAGTTCATATGTTTTGAGAATTCCATATAGAAATTCCAGTATTATTCTGCTTAAGTCTCTCCATTCCCTGATTGCTGAGATTTTATGTTCCAAATGATCAGGGAGAGTAAGAAAGAACTTTAGATTCACTTCTTCAGCTTCATAGTATTTCTCATGAAGTTGCAAGTCATTTATCAGCTTATTGAATCTTTCAAACACATCAGTAATGCTTTCCTTTGGCTTAGCCATGACACCCTCATACTGTGGAATCAGTATTCTTCTTTGGTTTGACCTAACTTCTTCAGTTCCTTCACAGAGTATCTCAATCTTTTCCCATATTTTCTTAGCAGTGTCACAGTTGACAATGTTGTACATCACATTGTCAAGTGACTCAATCAATATTAATTGCCGCTACTATCCATTGAGACTTTCTCTTTTTCAGGATCAGTATACTCAGCAGGATCTTTTGGAGCATAAAGAGCTGGGATAATCCTGTCTCCATCTGTAGATTCCTCAATTCTAACCATAGGAATGAAAGGTCCATCCTTGAGGATCTGAATGTAGAGTGGATTGGCCATCTTGATGAACAGCATCATTTTCTTTTTCCAAAGAGTGTACTTAGCTTTTTCAAAGGTAGGAATTTTGATGCTACTGATTTTCTGTGTATTCATTCTTCCAAGATCTTAAATCTGTTTACTTTCAGATTTTGCTCTGATACCACTTGTTAGGAAATGAATAACACACAGAGGGGTGGGTGAATGTGTTTTACTATTTTTGAACTTTTCTTGAATGTTTATAGTTGAACAAAGTAAATTAATTCTTGTAGTGAAATGTGTTCATGCATAATTTAAACTTGCAGAAATATAAAGAACACAGATCTTCAAAACTCACTTAATTTTATATTAAAATTAAGACTGTTTTGCTACAAAATTTCTAGGCTCTTTGTTGATAAAGAGCTTAGCTTCTCCTTGAGAGTGTTACAAGAAATTTGATCTAAATTGTTACAACTGACTAAAGAACCAGTGTTAACTTTATAACTTAGTTAACTGCTGGTTTACACAGTGGATAATAAAATATGTTATTAGCTTTTCTAAACTGTCACTTGTCATTTCTATTTATAGAAAAGCAGATCTTCCATTTCTGGCTTAACATATCTTTAGCATCCCGTGTTCACTTGATCTTCCTCTGTCAGTTAATCTTTGTCATTGATCTTGCACATTCTTCAAGCTGCTTTTTGTAGACTTGTCAATCCATCTGTTGGATTGTTTGCTGATTGTTTATCTTGGATATTGAACTGATCTGCAACCTTGTACTTTGAGATTGTACATCGAGATCTCCAGTTTAGGTATATAGAACACTTGACATCTCGATAAGTATAATGGTTTATCGAGATGTCTAGTACTCTATATTTAGTTTGGCTTGTAGAGGTCTTCAGTTCTCTATAAGAAAACTTTATCTTGTCGAGATCTCTAGTCTTTACATCTTCACTTTGACTTATCGATAACTCTTAGTTCTCTAGTGGCATCTTGACTTGTCGATATCTCAGAGTTATTTAGTGAATTTTGACTTATCGATATCTCTGAGTTCTCTAGTAGAACTTGACTTATCGATAACTCGGAGTTCTCTACTGAATGTAGACTTGTCGATAACTCTGAGTTCTCTAGTGAATGAATGACTTGTCAATATCTCCAATCTTCAGTTCTTCAATTTGGCTTGTCGATATCTTCCTGAATTCTCTAGAAGCTATCTTGACTTCTCGATAAGCCATTCTGGAGTTCTCGAATGACTTCTCTATAACATTAAATTTGTGACTTGTAGAGATCTTGACTTAGAGTATTTTTCTCCAAACAGATGTATTCAACTTCAAGCTTCTTCAAAATTCTTCTGAGGCATGATCTTCTTGATCTTCTTCCAGATAGAATCCGTAGGCTTGATACTGTTTCAGGAAAAAGACTTCAGTCTGCTCCTTTACATTTTTACAGACTTTAAGTATTACAAGTACAAAATACAAATTAAGATAACAATACAACGTACTTAGGGTTGGCCCCAAGTTTAACTGATTACCAAAAATAACAGTTCATTAATCTCCTTAGATCAGATGTCCACCTGGCTTGCTTCATACTTTGATCAGAGACACCAATGATATTGTTATCTCCAGTGATCTTTGACATAATCACTTATATATTACAACATCCCATGCCTATATAAGGGGCCTCACCCCAAAAATCAGAATTACATTTTTGACTTGATCCTTAGCATACAGTAAGGTACGTAGGCATCTTGTGAAGACAGATTGAGTCACGAAATACGAGAGCAGACAAATAGAGCCTTGAAGCTCACGAGCCCTAGCATTAAATACACTTCATTTTTTTTATCAATAACAATAAGCGCAGTCTAAATATACATGTTTCATATATTTTGTAAAAAAATTTATCAAAAAATCTTATATTTTTATTCATTTATTTATTATTATATTATTTTTCAGTTTTACACGAAAAACACTATACAAAACGAAAGTACACGAACACGAAATTACACGAACCCTTAACATGTCGGTTTTGTGTTTGGAATTCAAGAACACGAAACACAAAAATACACAACACAAAAATATACGACACGAATGATTTTCCAGGTCTATTTCAAGAAAAATGTATATATAAAGATAAAATTGTCTTAGAAAGTACATAGCAATATATATGCGGACAATTTTATCTTTTCACTTTCATTTTTACTCTCAACTTTGAAAATGACATTTTTAAAACATATGGATCAATTTTATTCTCCAATAATATTATTTTATTATTTTATGTAAGGATTGTGGTGCCCCTTAGGGGTGAACGCGGGTCGGGTTAGGCGGGTTGGCCGGGAAAAAATAACCCGACCCGATAGGTTAAGTTTGTAAATTTTAACCTGCTAAGCTAAAAATATTTTTTTAATCCAACCCTATTATCGATATATTGGGTTGGGGAGTAACAACAAAAAATTATTGTGTTAAACAAAGTAACACTCAACTAAATATAAATACCACATATAATTGGAATTTATAATCTAAAGTTTAACTTCCACCTCAATACTTCATCAGATGCCAAAATAGAAATATTACATCAGTCCAAAAATATCTACTTAGTCATAAATATTAAGTTCAAATAGCAGCAACTTAGTTTTAAATTCTAACATCAAAGTTCAAACTTCAAATAACCTCATAATTTTTAATAGAATTATTTGTAGATAATATCAAACGTCGTCTTGAATTTTTATTGTGTCTTGAGGTGCCATGCCCTTGTCCATAATTATCTGTAGATAACATCAAACGTCGTCTGGGATGGTGTTTAGGGAGGTAGCAATCTGAGTCGGTGTTTAAATAACATCCGGAATATAATTTTCAAAAAACTTTTCCATTTTTTTCTCCTGAAATAATATAAATTAAGATCAAAATAATTAACCAATTGTATAAATGAAGATTACAACAAGTTTGTGGTTTATACTTTATATTAGTATGGTAGTACTACCCATACAAAAAATATCCCATCTCATAAAACGGATACTAATTATAAGCAATTAAGTTAAGAGATATTCAATAGCATAGCAGGACGTATACATTTAACTAATTAATCATATATAATTCATTTATGTGATAAAACGGAAATAAAAGAACAAGTAGGAGAACAAGTAACAGAACAAGTTAATAATTAACAGAATACCATCAAATAATTAACATAAACAAGTTAAGAGATGCGAATTAGGAATAGAATTAAAGATACAAAGAGGGATGAATCTTATGGAATCAAATATATGAAGGAGTGAGGAGGTAAATCTTGCGAGATGAATCTTGCAAATTAGCTATGAGAGTGAAAAGTGAAGACTGAAGAGTGAGAGTAAGAGAGGCGCGCCTATATTTTTAGTTTCACTAAACCTAAATTAGGTTAAACGTGGCAACTATCAAATGATGTACCGGAATTAGATTCACTTAATGGAATGGGCTAAAATAATGTGTAATGGGCTAAACCTAATATATAATGGGCTTGTAATTTAATTATATGCAAGTTGGGTTGGGTTTGGTTGGGTGAGGGTTAAAATTGGTTAAACCCTGACCTAACTCATCAGGTTATAAAAATATTAAACTATTTAAACCTAGGTTTTTCATGTATCGGCACGTGCGGCCGAATTATTGGTTGGGTCGGTTTATGCGGATTAGTTGGTTTTTTATTCACCCCTAATGCCCGTTATCGTTATGTTTAAAGTTTACGGCACCTATGGGTGATTTTACAAGTCGTAGATGATTGTTCGCGCGAATCGTATTCAGATTTATTAGCAGATGATATAATGCTAAGTTAAAAATATATAATATTGTAAAGCAGATCTATGAGTGACACCCTCTTATTATAAAATAAATAACTCGTATGAAATATGACTGATATTAAAATTTTAAATTAGTATTTATAGAGAGTTAAATCTCATAACTCAGCGAAACACGAATCAAAATTAAAATATTAATATGAAATACCAAACTAAAACTTGTAAATAGTTAAATCTAATGAGAATGCAAAAAAAAATTAAATGCAATAAAAGTATTTAGTTAAAAGTAGATACATGGGTAGTTAAAATTTCACGGTATAATTCTAGTTCTAATAATTGTTTTACTTGTTAATAAAATCTAACATGTTCACTCTTTTACTGATAGGATTCTTTTATAAAAATGTTTGTATAATTATCACATGAAACAAATATCTTTGCTATTAGATAATTTAATATTACTGAATGTCACTTGATAATTATCTTTTTCAACAATATTAAAAATATTAAATTAGTATTTGCAGAAAATTGAACCTCGCAATCTATGAAACACAGATTAAAATTAAAATATTAATATCAAATATTAAAATTAATACTTGTAAAAAATTGGATCAGATGAGAATATATATTAAATAAATATGATTAAGTTATGTAAATTAAATGAATTCAATATTTATGAAATTTCATTATATAGTTCAAGTTTCGTAGTTGATTAACCTGTCTAAGAAATATAACATGTTAGCTTTGTTAGTAATAAGATTTTATTGTGAAATCAATTGTATATTTATCTTATAAATCAAACATCTTTAATATTTTAGATTATATAGTATTATTTGATAATTATATTATAATTATCTTTGTCAATATAGTTTATTTAATTTTAATTAATTATTGATAAAAATTATTTTTGAAATCAAAATTAAATGAAATATTATTTTACTTAATTTAATATCAATTAATAAAATCTATACGCAACTCATATGTTCGTTGATGTTAAAATATATTTTTAATCTAAATAAATTCATACGGGGATGAACGCTAACATATACAATTGTTAAATCAATGATTATTTATTTTTTTTTAAAAAAATAAATATGAATAACGTCATTTAATATTAATTAATTATTGTTAAAAAATAGTTTCCAATTTAAAAGTAAATAGACGCTTAGATGGACACTAATTAATAGGAAAAAAATTGGAGAGTAGAAGTCAAGCATGTTAGTAATTGTGATTTAATAATATTTTTTTTAAAAAAATAATTATATAATTATCTAATGATTATCAAATTTTCGGTATTTTGCTACTTTAGTATTTTGATACAAAATGATACTTTTTGTGATGTAAATAAAACTTGATTTCTGTTATTAATAAAGAGCATAGATGGCTCCGTTAACTTTCATATATGCTCCTTTCTTAAGAGATTTACTAGGCTTGTTTTATTTTAACAAAGTAACAAATTCAAAAAGGAAATAAAAGCCCGCAAGGGTTGGTAGCTGGTTAAAGAGGATAACTATCCTCTTGGTCACATGTTCGAATTTCACGGGAGGAGAATTTATGATTATATCTTCTGAGTCAGAGCCTATCGCTAAATGCGGTTTATCTTAGTTCACGTGGTTTGCATACGATTTACCTTGGTTCACGTGGTTTGCATGCGATTTACCTTGTTTCACGTGATTTGCAGGCTATTGCGTGAGCTCATAGGATTTATCCAGTACGCACCCGAATGGTAGCGCATGCGGGTTACTTACGATAAAAAAAAAAGAAAATAAAAGGACTCATTTTATTTCAAATTTTTTGTACTTTAAAATATAAAAAATTATAACACCCTTATTTTTCAATTAATTTTAGTTTATTTTAATAAAAATTTACATGTTATATTTTTTAAAAAAAAGAAAAAAAATATCTAGAAAAAAAATAAATGTTATAGAATTAATATATAAAAATTGTAAAAATTATTATATAAAATTTATTTTGTAACACGGAGGAATATGAAAATAGCATAAATAATAAAAAATTGAAAATTAAAAAGGTGGAAACGGGGTTGTTAGTGACCGGCTTGGCCGTTAATCCCTCTCCTCTTTCTTCTCTCTTCCCTTATTCTTCCGGCTAACTATACATAGAACACAGACATGCACACAAACAACAACAGTGCGTGTATACATATTGTTGGACCAAGACAAGATGGCCCAAAGGAATTATAGTTAGAATAATTGTAACACATTATGTAAAGCCCAAAAAGGCCCACTTTGTAAGAAAAAAGCCCATTTGGGACATAGTATAAATAAAAGACAACAATCCCAGTTGAAGGGGGTTGGCAAATTATAGCAAAGAGACAATCTCCTAAAATTAGAGTCTAATAATATTATTGGATCATCATTTGGTGCTAGAAGGAGCTTTGCTTTAACAAGATCCAACCAGAAGATGATTGTAGAAGAGCTTGATCCGGGAACCGCCGGACCGACTCGGGTAAAGGAGTTGACGGCAGAAGTTGCCGCCGACCCCTCGACCCACGGCGATCGCGAGCTTCCTAAACAACCGGCCTTGAAGATGAAGTGTTTGTTTCCTCCCCCCGAGGCTCCTCCGGAAGATCAATCTCTGGGCTTGAAAGACACACTTCAAAGGGACAGAAAAAGAAAAACTGTTTCAGATCAGCGTTTTAGAGTTCAAACATCTAAAGGAAAGAAAGTCCTCTCGAGCGACATTCGACTACATTTGGAAAGGAAAGAAAGGCTAAAATCCCAAAACCAAGAAAATCCAGACGACCCATTTGATTCAGATGAGGAACTCGAGTTTCTAGAACACGAAACTCGGAGATTGCAGGCTAAACTTGAGCGAAAACGTGAGATTCACCGTCTCCGTCGAGAGCTCCAACAAACTCCAGTTCAAAATGAAGAACAAGACGATGAATTTTATGATGGGGACAATGCTGAGTACGAATATGAACCGTCGGCAGAGTCGACATATTCACAGTCGCGCGAACGTCGATAGAGGACAGTGTCATCTGCCGATGTCTCGCGTCAGACAGAATCCACAGAATCTATATCTCACGAGGAGTTCGCTAAAATGCAGGAGGAAATCGTCCAGATGCGTATCTTGATGAGAAACCAGGCAGGGTTTGAAACCGTTTCCGAGAGCCCCCTATCATTGGTGCTTGAAAAGGAACACATCGACAGGACACTTAAAACTTCGGCCCTCGATCATTTCGACGGATCCTCAGACCCGTTAGCATTCCTCAATACCTTTGACGGACGTATGGCCTTCTTCGTCCACTCAGAGGTCGCTCGATGTCAATTCTTCTCTAATTGCCTACAGGGTACCGCCCTTCGATGGTACAGCAACTTGCCCCCCGGTCTATCGACTCTTGGGCGGCCCTAAAAAGCAAGTTTCAAGCTCATTTTTCCAGTAACTACAAAGGAATAAAGGTCACAGCTTCCCTTATGATAATGCACCAACGCTCAGGAGAAAGTCTCCGAAGTTTTCTAACACGATTCAGAGAAGAAATAGCAGAGATTCCGGATTTAATCGAGCAAATGGCAGTCAATTTTCTGACAGCAGGCATTGATAAATCTCGCCATGGTTTGCTCTTAGAGGAGATCTTTGAAAAAAGACCCAAAACCTTACAACCAGCATTCCAAATTATAGAACATCGCATGATGCTCCAAGAGGCAGTAAGCTGCATATAGTCCCCCAAACGCTCCTCCAGGTATGAACGACGACGCAGCTACAGTCCGCGATCTCCCGCGCGTGACAGACGTCAAGAACGTCACCGTTCACCACCTAGTCATACCTTCGAGTATCAACCAAGGGACAGAAGAGAGAGAGACTGGAAACCCCGTAGTCGTCCAGAAAAAGAATTTACTAAGCTTAACACTCAGAAAACGACCATCTTAGCGGTCCTAAAGACAGAGTCGGACTATCGTCCTCCAAGACCCATGAAACCGGGTCGTCCTCCAAGCTCTAGATATTGCGATTACCATGAGGATACAGGCCACACAACTGAACAATGCTTTCAACTAAGCAACCTCATCGAGGGCAAAATTCACCGAGGACAGCTAGTGCATTATGTACAGCGGGAGGATTCTCCTCGACACCATAGACGAGTTGAAGAAGATCGGGTAATTGACGTTATTTTTGGTGGTATGGCAGCCGGGGGACTCTCTCATAACTCCCGAAAAAGCTATGCTCGTGAGGTTTTTAATGTCAACCCATCGACATACAACTGCACCCGGACAAATTCGTCCCCTGTCATTTCCTTCTCAGATGATGACTACCACCCTGGTCTCATCGAAGGCCATCAGGACGCCCTTGTCATCACGACTCGAGTGGGAAATAACACGGTAAAAAAATGCTGATCGACAATGGCAGCTCCATCGACGTCCTTTACCATCATGCCTTCTCCCGAATGGACCTCGGAGATCGACGCCTGGAGAATGCCCGAATGCCTCTGTATGGTTTTACTGGGAACGAGGTACATGTAGTGGGGACAGTCGACATGCCGGTGCTTTTTAGTTCTCCCCCATGTCAGATTTGGAAGATGGTCAAGTTTCATGTGATCAGTGTATCCTCGAGTTTCAATGCCATATTGGGACGAACAACGATCACCGCGCTTCGGGCCATTACTTTCATCTCCCATTTGAAAATGAAGTTCCCCACAGACTTTGGTGTAGGAGAAATGATTGGTGATCAAGCGACGGCTAGGCAGTGTTACCTAACCACTGTTTTTCCAACGAAAAAGACAGATGAAGAGTTAGAAGTCAATGAAGTACTTGACATCGACCCAAGAGAATTGATCGACACATCCACAAGCAATTCATGTTCCCCTCTCGAGGAAACAGAAGATATAGAAGTATTTAAAGGAAACCCCGATAAAACAACAAGAATCGGCAAGAATCTCTCATCAGATCTCAAAAAAGAAATCACGAACCTCATCCGGGAATTCTCTGATATTTTTGCTTGGGTCCCGAGGGACATGCCCGGCATCCCAGAGGCCATTGCTCGACATTCGCTGCACGTCAGTAAGGACACCAGGCCTGTGTGATAGAAACAACGCATATTTTTGGCCGAGAAAAGAGCAGCCATCGACCATGAGGTCGACAGACTCCTCGACGCCGGCTTCATCGAGCCTGTGTAATTCCCCACATGGATATCGAACGTGGTTCTGGTCAAGAAAAGCAATGGGAAGTGGAGAATGTGCATTGATTATTCAGATGTTAATAGGGCGTGCCCCAAAGATTTTTACCCTTGCCCAATATCGACCAACTCATCGACGCCACAGCGGGAAACGAACTCCTGTCCTTTATGGATGCCTTTTCGGGGTATAATCAAATTAAAATAGATTCCCATGACTGGCAACAAACCACTTTCATCACACATAGGGGAGTCTTTGGTTACAAAGTAATGTCCTTCGGATAAATCAATGCGGGCGCTACTTTTCAGCAGACGATGGATAAAATATTCTCCTCGCAGATAGGAAGAAACATGCTAATATACGTCGATGACATGATTACAAAGTTAAAAGTTACCTCCGCCCATGTGACAGACCTTCGAGAAACGTTCATCAACGCAAGGGCAAATAACATGCGACTAAACCCTGCAAAGTGCTCATTCGGCCTTACTGCAGGTAAATTCTTGGGGTTCCTGGTCACCCAGAAAGGCATCAAGGCCGATCCAGCTCAGACAAAAGCTATTCTAGAAATGAGCAAACCAAGATCCATTAAAGACTTACAAAAGCTCACAGGGTGTATAGCCGCTCTTCGAAGGTTCATTCCTCAATCTTAAAAGAGGTGCCTCCCATTTTTCTCTACAATGAAGAAAGCTTCCAAATCATCACAGTTTGAATGGAACGAAGATTGTGAAAAAAAATTCACGGAGTTAAAGATATTTTTGACAAATCCTCCAGTTTTAACTCGGCCCTTGATAGGCGAACCGCTACGAGTATATCTCTTAGCTTCCGATAAAACTGTCGCAGCAGTGTTGGTTCGTGTCGATGAGGGAAAAGATGTCCCTGTATATTACATCAGCCACTCACTCCGAGACGGGGAAACAAGATACCCACAAGTCGAGAAACTCGTATACGCTCTCGTTGTCGCGAGTCGTAAGCTCCGTCATTATTTTCAAGCGAGAGAAATCCATGTTCTCACCAATCTACCTCTGAAAAGAATCCTGCACAAGCCCGACATAACAGGCAGGCTCGCAGCTTGGACCGTCGAGTTAAGCCAGTTCTACATCGAGTACAAACCTCGAACGGCGATCAAGGCCCAAGTTCTCTCGGATTTCATCGCTGAATGCCAGTTCAAATCCAAGACACATAAACCTGAAGATGACCAGTCTCGCCCGTGGCTTTTGTTTGTTGATGGCTTTTCAATATCCAACTCTGGAGGAGCAGGGGTCATACTAATCAGTCCAGGAGGATTCAAAATCCAACAAGCTCTCAAGTTCGGGTTCTCCGCTATAAACAACGTGGCCGAGTACGAGGCACTCATCGCCGGACTAAAGCTCGCATCCGATCTCGAGGCAGAGGTCATTGACATATTTGGGGATTCTCAGTTGGTTTCCAAACAGATAAGTGGCGAATTTAAGACGCATAATGAAAGGATGGCCCGATATTTAACAAGAACACAAGAGCTTCTTAGTAAATTTCCTTCATGGAAAATGTCAAACGTCGACAGGGAGGAGAACCAGTGGGTCGACTCTCTAGCCAAACTGGCCTCTTCCAACCTCCCTACTAATCTAAGCCCAACATACGTTGACATTTTGGAGACCCCCTCCATCGACGAAGTGTCAGTTAATCAAATCCAGGCTAGGCTCGATTGG
Organism: Apium graveolens; assembly: GCF_009905375.1. Taxonomy (NCBI): domain Eukaryota; kingdom Viridiplantae; phylum Streptophyta; class Magnoliopsida; order Apiales; family Apiaceae; genus Apium; species Apium graveolens. The sequence continues at coordinate 226,614,688 of NC_133651.1, read as the reverse complement.
CGCCAACCCTTCCTTAAGTACATTATCGACAACAAGTTGCCTGAGCATAAGTCCGAAGCCCGCACTCTTATGTTCAAAGCCAGGAACTACTGTGTTGTGGGTTCAGAGTTATATCGACGTGCCCTCTCTGAGCCTCTACTCCGTTGCTTGTCTCCAGAAGAGGCCCTCCATGCGATCGTAGAAATACATACGGGAATCTGTGGTGAGCATCTAGGAGGGAAAACCTTAGCCCTCAAAATTATCCGACAAGGTCTATTTTGGCCCACAATTCGAAAGGATTGTGAAGATTACGTCAAAAAATGTCAAGCATGCCAGCTTCATGGAAATGTAAACCGTCGACCCACGACTGAGCTAAACTATATTCTCAGCCCGTGCCCCTTTTTCCAATAGGGAATAGATATTGTGGGTCCCTTTCCAAAATCCAAGAATCAGTGCCAATACATCGTAGTCGCCGTGGATTACGCAACCAAATGGGTCGAAGCAAAACCCCTTACTAAAATTCGAGAAAAAGAGATGACAGAATTCTTTATGGAATACATCGTCTTTCGCTTTGGGATCCCCAGAATCTTACTTTCTGATAACGGCACTCAGTTCGTAGGGAAACGGTTTGAGGAAACCCTGCTCGAATTAAAAGTCCAGCACATCAAAGCATTTGTAGCATACCCCCAAGCTAATGGTCTAGCAGAAGTAACAAATAGAACCATCCTACAAGGCTTGAAGAAAAGAATTGAAGAAATACCTCGGTGCTGGGTCGATGAACTCCCGAACGTGTTGTGGTCGTATAGGATGACTCCCCGAAGCGCGACGAGTGAAACTCCTTTTCGTCTGGCTTATGGGGTTGATGCTGTCACACCTATTGAGATAAGTCTCACTTCACCACGTGTCGATGTATTTGATCCTGCTCTTTCTCTCGAAGGCCTTCGCCTTCACAATGATTTGTTAGAAGAAATAAGGGAAGAAGCCCGAATGCGGATGATCGCCCAGCAAGAGAAAACCGCAAGGTACTTCAACAAAAAGGTCAAACCCAAAAACTTCAAGGTCAACGACCTCGTCTTAAGGGATTCCGCGGCATCCCAACCCACTATTTCAGGAAAATTCAAACCAGCATGGGAAGGCCCTTATCGGATCTCGAGACTTGTAAGTGCGGGGACCTATGAGCTTGCACACCTCGACGGGAAACCCATCAAAAATGCCTGGAATGGGATTCATCTCAAAAAGTTCTATCAGTAATTTGATCTCAGTTGTAACCTGTTATCTTGAGGCAGCAAATGCCATACCAAAGACAAACCCTCGATGCAATGAGGGTCGTTATGAGACCCCCATCGAGGGGTGATCAAGTTATAATGAACAAATTTCTTTAATTTAGTCCAAGTAAGGAACATAGACTTTCGCTTTCTTCATTCCTTACATAATCGGCAAGAACAAAAGGATAACCTTCGAAAACTTTCATCGACACAAACATTTCAAAAAAGAGATTAAAAATAAGCTTTGGCTCACAGATTAATCTGAAAATACCCAAACAAACAATCGGAGACTCGAAACCATTCATCTCTAGGCAAATATTTATACAGCCTCATCACGTCGATGAGCTGGGCTATAAAATCTCTCTCATAGTGTAAACACTCGACCACAAACTTAATAAACGGCTTAATATTCCAGACTCGAGACAAGTAGATAATAAAACCAGCCAATATGCAACTACTTAAAAGATGGAAGTAAACTTAACCATGGATCGTGTATCCAAAACTTGCTACAAATCCATCATCCGGTGTTATCAATAAAATTCTTAAGTACATAAAAACATTCAAATCCAGTTACAAAGATCCACATGGCATACCCCGCCTTCATGCATTATCACCCTTCGACGATAGATCCCGAAGATAATCATCGAAGGCATGACCCTCGACGGCAAAACCAGCCTCTTCCATCCTTCGGAGACATCGTCCGTAACCATCGCCCAAAGCATCAGCGATATCTTCAACAGCTTTCTCTACTTCTTTTTTCAAGTCTTCATTTTCCTTCACTATCAACTTGTAAGAGCCATCCATTCCCTCGACCTGTCGATCCAAGTCTTGGCGCTTGCTCTTCTCCTCATCAAGCTCTTTTTCAACCTCGAGAAGTCGACCCTCGAGTTCTTGCACCCTGCCACTCGATGCCATCTCAGCAACTTCCATCTCAGCAATCTTCCTTGAAAACGCAGAATTTGCCTTAGCCAAATCACCCACCCTATGCTCGAGTTCTGCAAAACCCGCCACGATTTTCTTCTTTTCCCCCTTCAGGGCAACAACCTCAGCTTCGAGCTTAGAACAAGCCTCACCATCGACATCAGCCTTGTAATCCTCTAATATGTGCATAAAATCGGAAAGAAACTTCAAAAAAAAGGGGGGTGAATGAATGACGATGAATGAACATGAAGGTAAAAATATATGCACATAAAAGAAAAGAGAGAGAAGGGAATGCACGTACTCGCCCAGCCCGACTTTTACATCGGTCAACAAGATCCTCATGCCTCCGACCATCATAAGCAACTAAATCTTGAGGTAGATTAAAAAGATTAAGTGCTCTCAAGGGCACGGTGGATCCACCCGTCCATCGCTCCGTAGGCTGAATCTCAACCCTCACCACCTCTTTCTTAGAACGAGGGTCGACAGTGTTTCCCATATAAACCCTATTCCCAGTAACGGTCACAGTCTTGTTCACTCCCTCGACATCAGCCTCCCGTCCACCAACAACTACCTCATCATCTTCCCTCCGAAGTCGCTTTCGAGGGTTACCTTCCACGCGGACGAGGTCTGACACAACCCTCTCATTGTCTTCAATCACCTTGTTCCCCTGATCATCGAGCAACTCAATTGAAACCGAATGAGAGACCCCCGACGGTCCAGGCCTGGCCGCATCGGAAGGCTTCCTCGAGGCACGTTGCAACAGCAGCATCATTGCCTTATCCATCCCTCCTCGAACCCCGCCGTCTAAAACCTTTTTCAGAGAAGCACCTCCCACTACAACACAAAGATAAAAAAAAATAAGTCAGTCACCCTATATATAGACACATACGAAAATAGATAGACAAGAGTCAACAATGACAGCTACAAAAACTAAGTACATAAACAAAATAAGGGCAATAACAAATAAAACATCCCTCTTACAATCGTGCATCTCTAAAAAACCTGAGTCCTTCAAATCTAAATGCGTATACCACGTCCTCGACCCATGAAACTCATCGAGATAAGCAGTATCGTGCTTCTCCAAGTTATTTAAATAATCAATCGTGCCCTGACTAACTTTCCCGCAAGGCTTTACAAATTTCAAATCAGGACCCCCAACGAATAGCCATTGGGAGTGGTAACCGGAGTTCGATGATCTAACGCTAACAATCTTCATCCTTCTATGTCGTGAGTCGAAATATACTTGACCACCATAATACCGCACACCGTAAATAGAGAAAAACAATTTCAGAGTCGGCGATCGACCCTTATCATAGCACAACGCCACAAAACCACTTAACTGAGCAATGGAATTCGGTGTCAACTGCCCTAGGCCACAACCGATAGCCTCATACATCGTCAGGAAGAAAGGATGCATCGGCAAACGAAGACCAAACTGAAACATAATCATCGCAACCCCATGCATCCCGAACTCGGGCATCATCCAAACCCTTTCATCTGCGGTCGGCACTCGATATCGGTAACCGTTAGATAAGTCGATGTAACTCTCCAACTTACTCACGGGGGGGTCGACGGTGATATAGTAACTAAGATAATTTAGACTAGGTTTGCTCTCAAATTCGATCCTACCTAACCGAAGACTTTCCTCGACCATTCTGTTTCTGAATTCTAGGGCACGAGGGCTTAGGGGAGGAGAAGGCAAAGGTCCGGTAGGAATCCCCTTCAAAAACTCATCGCTCCCTAAGAATTCAAAAGGTCCACACTAACCTAGATCCGGGATCTCTAGATTATCCAAGTTTAAAACAGACTCTTCATCACCCTCCTCTAATGGTCGCTTCCCGGGGTCTCGATTGGAGGCACTATGCGATGACGACGATGAAGGAAAGTCGGCCATTCTAAATTCGTTAACTATAGACAAACACGACCGATCCGCAGATAAAAAAGGAAAAAGAAGGGAGAGAGAGAGAGAGAGCGGATAACTTACAATGTGAACCAAGGACGTACAGCAAACACCTTTTAGGTATCCTGGGAGGAAGCCGAAGAGGTTAGCCCGCTAATCTGCAAAGAAACCTGTAAAAACAAATTCAAAAACGCACATGAACGGATATATATGTCTTCAAAAAAAGGGGGGGGAAAGAGAAGAGAGAGAAAGAGAACAACAACAAGACAAGAAAGCATTGCGTTTAATTCTTTTCTTTTTTCAGGCACACACTGTTGACTCCTATCTCGAATTTACAGTTATTTCTTATTCTTCTTTTGCTCTATTTATTCGTTTTTTCTTTATTATTTCCCTTCATTTTATTATCCTATCCGGCCACTAACTTTATTCAGGTATCAAAACAAAAATCTCGAAATTCAAAACGCAAGGGCGAAAAAGCAGGAAAACGCAAATCTAAAGATATTGCGCAAAACAAGGAGGGGGACAAATGTTGGACCAAGACAAGACGGCCCAAAGGAATTATAGTTAGAATAATTGTAATACATTATGTAAAGCCCAAAAAGGCCCACTTTGTAAGAAAAAACCCCATTTGGGACTTAGTATAAATAAAAGACAACAATCCCAGTTGAGGGGGTTGGCAAATTATAGTAAAGAGACAATCTCCTAAAATTAGAGTCTAATAATATTATTGGATCATCACATATGTAATCTGTACATAAATACCAAGTTGAATACCAAAATTATACATACAGTTTAGAATTATTGGATCATCACATATGTAATGTGTACATAAATACCAAGTTGAATACCAAAATTATACATACAGTTTAGTGACAGATTGTGAGCTTCACTTATGTTTAAATTGTAAGACTATGGTAATAAATATATTTTGTCTATGTTAGTAGGGCTTTTAAAGACACTCCATCTCTTGCCTTGATTACAAAACTACACATTTTTACGCTGCAAGAAAAGGAACCAGAAGAAACTCATTTTTAGCTTCAAGATATCCCATCCTCTTATTGTAAGTCTTTTCTTTGCTTCTCTTTTTGTTCATTGCATCTTCTTTTTTTCATTATATTATCTTTATTTTATCATGCTTTTCATTTGTATAGTCTTTAATCCAATTTATTTCAGTTTTTATAATCCGGGTTAGTTCCATTTTCTTCTATTTACAATTTTACATGCATGATGCATGTGCTGAATTTTTTTTGTTGTAGAAGGTGTTTGATATTTGTTTGTTATGGTTTTGGCTAACCTGTTCACAAGTAATTTCAAAAATAAAAATGAAAAGTTAACTACTCTGGTACTTTTGGTCAAAATTCATTCTTTTTCTTTTTTTCTACTTGGATTAGTCCTTTGTTTGTAATGTGCTTTGATCTAATGTCCTAATGAAGCTTCACCTTAACTTTAGATTTTGTGTCGTTTGTTGTTTCTTCTTTTTTTTGTAATTCATTCACCTTGAAAAGTTGTAGTATAAGTTATAACTGATGCCTAGCATTGTAGCATAGGAGATACCCTCTTCGCGTGGTAACAAATTGTCAGGGTTCATGCATTAGTAGAGGGTATTGTGGGAGTATATAAATTTTCGCAACTGATCATTACCAAAAGAATGGTAGAAACTGTCAGCAACACTGAATTTATCTTGTTGCAGGGTAATCTGTGTTTTCCACTTTGTTTAGGCTTTTCATTGGCGTACTAGAGACAAATTTAAAAGTTCAATTGATATTCTGGCTGCTATAGTTTGTATGATATGTTTTACTTCACAGGGGTTCTAAAAAACATGAATATTTGTATATTTTGTTCTTGCAACTATTTTTTCTGTGACGCACAAGTGACTTGGTATTGTGTTTCAATTTTATGGTGGAAGACGGGGGCTTCATTGACTGCACGGTGATCTTTTGTAGGTGTTATCTGAACATGGGGGACCATTTTGTATTGCTTGATCGCTTGCTTACTGAATCTACTCTGGAGGCAACAATTGAGAGCATGAACCCATCAAAACAATTAGTGCCTGCAGATACTGATGACGTGATGATAGATTGTTCTTCCCTTTCAGATTCTGAAAATGAATCATCTCCAAGAAAAGTGGTCGAATGCAGGATATGCCAGGATGAGGATTTTGATTCAAAAATGGAAACACCTTGTTCTTGCTGTGGCAGCTTGAAGGTCAGTTACACGATACATGACAATTAGTGTTGCTGCATTATCTCCTTAAGACAATGTGCAAGTAAGTACAGTGTACAGCATATTGATTCAAACAAACCATGGAGGTGCCAACAACAAAATTTAGAGTAATAGACATCCCTAACTATTGAAAAAATCAACAAACCTTCATCCCAAGATGCAAATTTCACATCCAAAGGACATGGAATATTCTTCGGTTCTCAAAAACTATTGATCATCATTTCATCAGTAAAGTTTTGTTACATTGCCTTGTCAACATCCCTGAAATGCCAAACTTTACTGAGTTCTCATCGAGAACTTACATATGCCAACTCAACTATTAAAAAGTGATCTCCAGCATTTTTTTGCTTTTTATGACTGATGAATCACCTCAAACTGCCTCAGCTTTCTTACAAAAAGGATAAATTAAGTTTACTTTAAAAAATGTTAATTGTTTCTTGCTTAGTTCAATTCCTTGATCTACATGTGCATGCATAAGGATCGTGATTGACAACTTCAACAATCGTGCATGTTTTATTTTTGTAGTATGCTCATCGCAGATGTGTACAGAAGTGGTGTAATGAGAAGGGTAACACTAAATGTGAAATATGTCATCAGGTATGGAATTTAAATCATCGTTTTAACCATTACCTGTACAGTTGTAGATACCCTAACTATTGATATTCATGGTACATCAGCAATTCAGGCCCAACTATACAGCACCACCTCCTCTATTTAGATTTGGGGGCATTCCGATGAATTTGAGGTACGTTATTCTATTCTTTATTCTATTCTTCATTCCCTAATTAAATTGGCGATCTCTACAATTGCACCAGGAACTTTAAGAAACACTCTGTGTGTTTTGTTTGCCAGGGGTAGCTGGCAAATTAGCAGGCACGGCCTGAATAATCCTCGTTTGGTTGCAATGGTTTCAACTGACCGTAATCATATAGGTCCTACATATGATGACTATTCAGATTCAACTTCAAGACGTGTGGTGTGCTTTCGTTCACTTGTTGCAATTGTAAGTCTCTCTTCTCACCTTAATGAAGCGCGAGGGGCACGTTTCCATACATTGTCAGTTTCTTGGAAATTCATATTTATAAAATGTAGTTTGTATGACGGGTCAATTACCTTAGGGAGAAATAATCATCAAATGAGGCAATGTGAAATTGGCAGATCAGATCAAAATTATGATGGAGGGAAATTTTCAACTTATTCTGTGAACGATTTCATATCTCACAGACGATTCAATATGAACCCGTTGCCCAGATTTTGGGGATGCTAAATGGTTAAAGATACTTTCTCCTAGATGTTTGTTTCAAATAATCTCATTAGAAAACTTTAAAAGATTATGAATAACAGTTTTAATTTAATCCACGCAGTTTAAGTCCCTCATCCACTATTAACATTCTGATCTATTTTTAATTTCTCTTCTTATGCAGTTCATGGCTCTTTTAATTTTAAGACATACTCTACCCATCTTTGCCACCGGATTAGATGATTACGTTTCATTGTTATTGGTGAGATAAACTAGCTCTAAGAGTTAGCAATTAAGTTAGGCTAGTTTTTCGGAACATTAACTTTTTGTCGATTTTTGGTTTCAGTTACTACTACAAACTTTAGGAATTACAGTTCCAGTCTACCTTATACTGAGAGCTGTGACTGCTCTATATAGTCGTCGACAACCAGACGAGGTACTTTGCCATTTTGTAGCAGGTTAAAATATTTGAAGCACTTTAAAATGTACTGGCCTTTTAATTATCTACCAAGGTCCGACGTTCTCAATAATCACAACAGAGTAAGATGAATCGGTAGGGGATATATCAATAGGCTAGTCACAAGGCTCTTCCTCCAGTGGCATAAGGTTAATGGATCGAATTCGAACTCCCCCTTCCCGTGTTCTTACCAAAATCTATATATTCAGATTTTGTAAAATAACACCTTCCTCGCCTACTAACAAAAGACGAATCTATATATCAAGTGATAACTGTACCATTTTTTATGTATTCTAAATGAAATGAGCTTTGGCAGGTTACCAGTGTATCCTTGGTGTCATCTGATGATGAAGCCGCTGATGGTGCAGTGAATTTGCAGAATCCATCCCAAAGCATTCAAGTTCCCTAATGGATTTTTTATTGCTGCGATCTTAAGCAACAAACTGACTTTGAAAAGTTGGTACTTACACTAAAGGCTGCCATGAAAGCGGTGCTCCAACTCGGTCACGTCCTCGTTGTGGTCCAAGGACTTTTTTTATGAACAAGTCCTATAATATGTTTATGTAGATTCTTTTATACCATACTTGTAAAATTGTATATAGAATTTGTAGATGCCCCTCTCCATTGTAATATCAAGCTAAAATATCCCTCTACCTTTTCCCAGTTTATGTCTGTAGAATTGTACACATCCGACTCGGTTGTAATGATCACCACTTCACACACAGTAAGAAAGCAGTGTAATATCTTAGCAGAGTTTAACAAGCTAAGATATATAACCCCTCGTTTTACTTATTCTTTTTAATTTATGGTATTACAATTATTCTACGATGTAGAATCAATAGCACTTTCGTCCAGATGGCATTTACAATTACTACATCAAGGTTGTCTTAGGCTGGAGCCAAGTAGCTATATAGCTGCATATCATCTCATCATAACTTTTTAATCTGCTCTTCAGATCCATCATCCATCGAAACAAACAAAAAAGGCACACTATAAACTGTGTTTTGACATTAAAATGACACTTGTTCTGTAAACAAATTGAGTGTATTTCATTCAAAATGTTCATTTCCAGTTACTGCACCATTTGTATTCCACGAGAACAAAAAGAGTTTGCAACTAAACCACTACCGTGTTGCAGTGGCAAAGAAAACTTGAACTACATTGGCCAAGGCTGGCAGGGTAACAAAGAAACAAGCAAGTCTCATACAGGCCCTGGATAGGTGCAAGAGTTTACAACTACAAGTGTGTAACAATTGGCTAGCTCAGTGTGCTCAATATACAACTTCCATTAAAATTATTACAGAAGCTGAATAGACGTCTTGCAAAATGTCATATCCTGCTCAAGAGATCATATGGCTAGAATAACCAATCTCCGCCCGTCTTAACACTACCATGCCACCTGTTGCCATAATTTCCTGCTTCAAATGAAATGAAATACCACACCAGCTGCATTGTAAAGAGCAAGAGACATTGCCACTTTGTGCTAGAGAAAATTATCAATGCCATGCGCAACATCTTTAAATGAATACACAACGCTATGACCAGTATGTTTAAATGAATAGACAATAGAAGGCATGGAACGGTTTGACAAGTCAAGCATGATCTTACAAGGCACTCAATGAGAGATATATAGTCATCGCCATAACAGAATTATGATCATAATAATTGTATACTCTAGGCCATGTTTGTTTAATGGTATTAAGTAGGGGATAAAATTATAGTCCTTTAAATTTTCGAATCCCATATTTGTTTTGTAAAAAATTAGTGAAGGATTATCTAAGGATTATAATCCTTTAAATTATCCTATCCCATGTTTGTTTTGTTGGAGTAGAGGATAGAATTATAATCCCATCTAATGTTTGGTGGGAGGAGATATTGTTTTATCCCCTCCTACAAGTCATTTTTTAAAAGGTTATAATCCCCTCATTATTATCCCATATGAAACAAACATAGGATTGGAAAATTTAAAGGACTATATTTCAATCTCAAGTACTATCCCACAAAACAAACATAGCATAAAGTTTTAAAGGATTATATTCCAATCATACACTTAATCCTTTCAAACAAACTTAGGATATGATTATTTAATCCATAAGACTAATTTTGATGGGATTAGTTATCCCCGGATTATTATCCCGGGATTATAATCCCATGAAACAAACATGGCCTATTATAGGCCATGTTTGTTTAATGGTATTAAGTAGGGGATATGATTATAGTCCTTTAAATTTTCCAATCCCATGTTTGTTTTATAAAAAATTAGTGAAGGGTTATCCAAGGATTATAATCATTTAAATTATCTTATCCCATGTTTGTTTTGTTGGAGCAGAGGATAGGATTATAATCCCATCTAATGCTTAGTGGGAGGAGGTATTATTTTATCCCCTCCTACGAGTCATTTTTTAAAAGATTATAATCCCCTCATTGTTATCTCATATGAAACAAACATAGGATTGGAAAATTTAAAGGACTATATTCAAATCCCAAGTACTATCCCACAAAACAAACATAGGATAAAATTTTAAAGGATTATATTTGAATCATATACTTAATCCTTTCAAACAAATTTAGGATAGAATTATTTAATCCGTAGGACTAATTTTGATAGGATTAATTATCCCTGGATTATTATCACTGGATTATAATCTCACGAAACAAATATGGCCATAGAGTTAGTTAAAGCACAAGTGCCAATACTTTGTGACAAAACTTATTAAATTTAAGGAGTTACTACTATATGGTCTCAAGGACTTGCGAACTTGAGGCAAATGACCCCAATCACAATTTACACATCCAAGAATCTAACTGATAAAAACAATTGCTAATCATACCACAAATTTCATAAGCATTTCACTGACCCCTTCCCCCAGATTTTCTATACATTAGCTAAATCAATTTAATCCACTAAACCTCAAGCTACTTATTCTTAACTGTAACACCAAGCTCACCTGCAACGATCAACGTAGTAGCCATATCTAAGAACATTCCATGCTCAACAACACCAGCAAGTCTCAAAATTTCATCACTTGCAACCTTCAAATCCCCGATATCCTTCTCAAAATACAAATCAATAATATAATTCCCATTATCCGTCGCAAAAGGTTCCCCATTTTCACTAAACCTCCTCAGCTTAGCAACACAACCTGCATCCATAAACATCATTCTAAGCCTCTCAGCCATAAATTTCCAACAAAAAGGCACAATCTCAACCGGCATTGCAAGCCCACTTCCTCCCAAATGCTTAACTAACTTTGTCTCATCAACAATCACTACAAATTTCTTGCAAGCACTTTCCACCATTTTTTCTCTCAACAAAGACCCGCCTCTCCCCTTAACCAAATTCAAATACGGGTCAACCTCATCCGCCCCATCTATCGCAAGATCAAGAATCGGATACGTATCTAGATCAGACAATGGAATGCCAGCAGAAATTGCTTGCTCATGGGTCTTTTTTGAAGTGGGTACTCCCACAATGTTCTTAAGCTTGCCTTGTTGCAATAGCTCCCCAATTCGGGCCACAGCATGACAAGCAGTTGACCCGGTACCCAAACCCAAAACCATACCCGATTCGACAAATTCGACAGCTTTGTAAGCTGCAATTTTCTTTAATTCATCTTGGGTTAAAATTACTGGTGATGGTGAAGACACCATTTGACAAGAATCAACATTTGGCTTGTTAGACCCAATAAATTGAAGGGGGGCAAGAGCCATATCAACAAAAATTGAATCTTTATAGAATTAAAGTGTAGATTATAAACAAAAATTGAATCTTTATTGAACTCAGTGGTAAAAAAATGAAGAAATTCCAATCTTTACGGAAGCAAAATATAAATTATGAATAAAGATTGAATATTTATGGAACTAAATTAAGGGTTTGAATAAAGATTGAATGTTTATGCAACTGAATTGTAGAGAATGAATTAAGATTGAATTAAAATGTAATACGTATAGAAGAAAAGAAGGTAAAGATAAAGGCTTTTGAAATTGATATAAAAAAAGGGGGCAAATGTATTTTTATGTAATGTAAAGAGAATTGGAATTGAAAATGTTTTGGGGTAGTTTGGTTATAATATAAGAAGAGTAGGTCTGCATTTGCAAATTGTGTTTGAATTTATAGGATTGGGAATGGGAGGGGGGATAGGGAAAAAACCAGGTTCCAGGGAATCTACCCAGGATGTGCCGTGGCCTCGTGGGAGATACTGGTTTACAAGATACTATATAACCTGCTGCAAATTGAGTCTTGCACTTCTAATTATTTTGTTGAAATATAGCGATTGTTAATTACTTGTTTGTTCATTTCCTGTGAACGAGTAAATTTTTAAAAAAGAGTCCATATGCATTTATTATTATACAGGGATGACCAAAAATTTATTTATGTGACGAAATCGGCATCGGCGAGTTTTACTGAATCCGATTTTTACGAGTTTTACTGAATCCGATTTTTACGGTTCGGTTGCGGCTTTATTTTTATTTTCAAAAATTAGTTGAATTTGGTTCAGTTTTAGTTTTTAGGTCATCCCTCAACCAAAACCCGACCCAAATATCCGAAATTGAAAAAAACAAATCATAAATCGACGAAATTTGATATATTGAATTTAATATAATTTCATTATATATAAATTATAAATTTATATAATTGATAAATGTTTATTTGATAACTCATTTTAATTCAGTAACTAAATATAAAATAGCTAAATATAAAATAGCTCAAGTAAATAAAGAGTTAGTTAGATTGATAAAAAAGATAACCCCAATTGTAATTACTCGAATTTTTGAGACCTTATAAAACGTTTAATGAATAGTAACTCTGATAGACGGGAAAAACTTTTGAGCTCACTCTATGTAGTGCATGAGAAAATGAGTTTCAGAATTGATATTACGACTATACGTACCAAATGAGTGTATGTAAACGCTATTAGTTTTCGAAGAAAACGAATTTTGAAAAACGACTGTAATTACGACTTATCGAGGATTACAGGAATCACAATATAATTACGAGACTAAAATCCTACGGATTTATATTCAAGTAGGATAAATAAAAATATAAGGAATAAATACGAAAGGAATTTCATTGCGAACCACTTACGAGTAAGTATTACGGAGAACTTTTAAGTGACCGAGCGAATGCGTAAACGATTAATTAAACGTAACGCACTAACTAAACCATGGTAAGGAAGTAACCATGGTTACTTCATCAAATAGTGAGCTAACCATAGGATGACCAAGCTAGCTAGCAAATAGTGTGCTAAGAAGCTAACCTTGTAGTTTAGCTTGTAAGCTAGCAAGCTACAAAGATATGTCCATGGATTTGGCAACAAGGAATAAATCTAGAATGATATCCTAGGAAGAATAAAATCAAGTTGCAAAGATATCAAGTCACCTTCCAAGAAGCAACCATCCAAGCATCCAAGAGAAGCAACCAAGTGCTATAAATACCCCCACCCATTTTTTCTTCCATTCGGCTATTTTGAAGAAAAGAAGGAATTGGAATTCAAAACTCCAAGCTCTAGTTCTTGTAAAATCACCCAATTAATTTCCAAGCCTCCTAGCAACTAAACTAAGGTAAGAAAAATATTTCATCTCTTTTTATCAAGGTTTAATGGGTGAAATAAATTTAAGAAACTCACTAGTGAATAGTGTGAATAGTAACCTCTCTTTGGTTTCTTGATTTCAATGGTGGTTTTAAGTTCTAAAAATTATACCAAGCACTTTCGAGTCTCCACCATCCTCAAGAACACATCTCAAGCTTTCAAGCAAGGTAAAAATCTTTGGCCTAACTTTATTTAAGGTTCATTTTTAAGATCCATTTAGTAGGTGTTAGTAAACCTAGCTTACTAAGTGTTATTGATGAAATCTTGATGATTAAGTTAAGTAGATTTAAGGTTGGTTGTTGTTGTCTCAAGAACATGATGTTCTTGAGAGGAGTTTGTGTGTTGATGATGATATGATGATTGTTGGTGGTTGTGTTGATAGTTAAGGCGTAAACGAAACCCCGATCGTAACCGTAACTTCGTTAAAACCAACAAACCGTAACTTTAAGTTCTGCAGAAAGTCCCGAAGTTTTAAACTGTATATTCTTGAAAAATAACCTTTGTTTAGGATAGACAATTTTATAAGGATCGTTTAGGCGCTTGAATCACTTGATTTCGATTTACGGATCAAAAGTTATGGTCTTTTTTGGAAAAGTGATTTACGCGACAAAAACTGCTACGAATTACGAATTTTGAAAATATAAAGGATAGACTTAAAAGTATTCATAAATCATGAAATTTTTAAAGAGAGTAACATATTGAGTTTCCTAACTGTCGTAAAAATTTCAAGTGAAAATAATGATTTCTCAATTTTATAAAAATGTCGGAGCCGAGACCGCGCGAGTAGAAACCGTAAGAATCTTTAAGCGGAGCCGACAACTATAATGAGAATGAACTCAAGATACTTAGGAAAATGAAGTGACCATAAAGTGATTATGACTTAAAAGAAATGTTAAGGGTAGTATGAGTTGAGAGGGTGTATAATGAGTAGCACATGAGTGCGAGTTACCGTAAATTAGGACGGAACCTAACGAAATGAAATATGTTTATGGTTATAGATTTACGAGCGGAACTTAGAGCATCCTCCACCTCGAGATACCCAGGCAAGTTTACAAACCCAACTCCATTTTTACTGTTGTGTTGTGAAAGGATTGTTTTACTATCATCGCTTAAATACCATGTTTGCCATGATGCGTAATTGTTGAATTTTCACAGAATATAGTGATGTTGTACAATAAGTATATATCGTAAAATGTTATTTTGCTTTAAGCGTGCCATATTATATAAGACCGAGGGTCGATCGGGATTTAAGATAAAACCCGGAAATCATTCCGGAGATATTATAGGACGGGTATAAGTCCATAATAGTACGTTTTAAAGGGACTCATCGTCCATTTACGAAACATTAAAACACCTCGAACTTTTAAAACGATTTCCCAACGAGCATATTCCCTCAACTATATTTTATTGATTCGGATAATAAATATTATATACGTATTCCCTTATTATAGGAGTAGTATACTTCAACGTTTATTTATTCAAACCCGATTAATCATTATAGATTATTAATTATGTAAACACAAACTAGTTGAGGAATATTATTTAATCTTTTAGAGAGTAAACTCATTCGAGGTATGATTAATATCAATTATCATTTAATTAATTATAGACTATTATTTAATTAATTATTATTTATTAAAGGATTGTTATTGATTTAAAGATCATAGATCCTGATATAAAACATACTTTCTGATTTAGAAATATTATTCGAATAATTTCAGATCGTCGGAGAATATTATCCCGGCTTATTATTATATTGAATATACAGTTTCGAGAAGAAACTTTTCCCCTTATTAATTATCTGTTGACAACGGTCAACTCACATCCTTAGTACTTCCTCCGAAATTCTAGGAAGTACGTATATACATATATATACACTTATATCTTAAAGAGATAAACTATTTCTATCAATAAGCAAAACGCTTGGGGAACTTCGATGTGGTTCGAGTTCTCGAGATTGATAGAATTCTTTTAAAGGACAAGGGATGGGTAGACTCTGGTACTATGTGTTCTAGATGGGCTACCAAAGGTACCGCAGGCGAAGGTACTCTGTGTACTCAGGAACTTGTGAAGTATGTGTATACCCGAAAACGGGACATGTAGCCCGAATGCGGCCAGGGTGATACACGAGAGATGACGGTTTCGTCCTTTTACTAGTAGAAAAGGTTACTATTTCCGTAGTACGACTCATCATCGTATGTGGTGGCTCCAGTAAATATCCAAATTCTTCCAATTGGAATTGAAATGCAATACCGTAACCCAAGCCTAGGTGTTGGGATTACCATTAAGGTATTCGCAGGTTATTAAAAACCCCTTTTAAGAATTGTTTTCTTAAGAAGGTGTGTGACACCAAGAAATCTATTTTCGAATAAAACATATATATAATATATGATGATTTCAAACAGTCATTTTCATACTGTACATTATTATGCTGAGTATTATAACTCACACTTGTTTTCTTAAATTGACACAACACAATAGTGAATCAAGATGCCTACCATGAGAACCACAGCCATGAAACGGGTAGGAAATGGCCAGCTGTTCCGTAGATTGTTTGGTTTTGTACCTCAGGTAGACAGAATAAGCTGGATTAGTCTTCAGTTGTTTATAGTTCGGCTTATTTATAAGTATGGTTTATGTAAGATAAGAAATAAGAAACGTATATTTGGCCGGCGGACTAACCTTACCTAAAGGTCCCTCCCCGGTAAGACTAATTATATTTGGATTGTAATAAAATTTCTCTAGTAATGATGATTCGTTTCCAAGACAATAACCTGTAAGTGTGTGAGTGTTAAGTGTGGGGTCGTGAAGCGTGAGTATTTACATATTGTAGTGTGAGTTGTGTGAGTTTAGATGGCGTGGCTTCCGAGACTCCTGACCCCGGGTTTTGGGGCGCCACATAAATTGTATTGAAACTCATGTATAATGAGATATATAACCAACTAAAATAATTAGTATGACTAATAAGCAACTATTTATTTCTCTTAATATCATTTTAAAGTTATTTATTTAATTTAGCATTTATATTCCTTTTTAAATATATTGATTCTTTTTCCTTTTTCTTAATTATGAATCATTGATGAAATTTCTAAATTAAATCACGTGTGTGTCTTTTATTATGTTTATAATAATTTGGGGGTATTTAAATTTCGAACTGTTAATGATTTTTCTAAATATTTATATTGATTTTTTGTATATATTTTTTAGACAAAAGTCTTTTTAATGAATTTATTTAAATATTTAATTTGATATTTTAAATATAATTTTCAGATTTTGGTTCAAATCTGACCGACCAAAAACCATCGATTCGATTTAATTTTTGATTTTTGGATTCCATCCGGTTTGGATTTGGTTTTCACAAAAATTATTTGATACGTATTGATTTTTGTCAAACCAACCATACCGACCCATTGCCATCATTATCGTTATATTTTCTGCAAATCGGTATTAGGTATTGCTAAGAAAGATAAAATAGCATGTTACTCCTTTCGTTCCACCGAATTCTTTATTTTGGAGGACGGTGGCTCGACACGTATTTTAAGATTTTTATAATTTTCTATATTTTTTAAATTTGGTTTTTTTAATATTTTTATTTTTATATAAAAAGATTTTTTTAAAAAAGTATGAAATTATATTTTATACAATAGTTTTAAAATACGTGTGAATTATGACAAAAAAATTGTGAAAAAATGAGTGAAACAGAAATAATAATAATATTGTTAATGATTTGACAATTTTGATAATCTAAATCGACCCTGTTTCTAAAAGTTGCCCTCGATATTTCGTAGGAATATATAAAAATGAATCTTTCTCGATCCATAGTTAATCATTTATTTAATATAATTTTTCGCAAATAAAGAAAAGTTTAAAAAGACTGAATATTCATTTATTTGACATAATTTTCTACCAATAAGTAAGAATCTTAGAAAGAATAACATAAGATGTTTTGTATTTAATCTAGATTTTAATTTATTTATTTTTTTATTCTTGAAATTCAAGGATATTTATTTTTTTAAAAAGTTTTTTGATAGTCAATAAATATTGTCAAAAGTTCAGTAAAATTCGAGTATATTCAATTTAGATTTAAAAAAAATATTAAAATTTTGTCTTATTAAGTTTGAATTTGAAAATTTTATTAAAATATGATAGTATTAAAAAGTTTATGAACTTTTTTATTTGATAAATTGGTGTATTTGAATGGATTTGATAAAATATTTTTATTTTGTTGAGATTTTGTAAAATGAATGGATTTTAAAGAATTTCCTGAAAAACTCTATTACGTTATCAAATACTCTGCACAATATTTTATTAACTATGTTAAAATCCAAAAATATTTAAATCAAAACAACATTTTTTTAAAAATCAATAAACTATTATCAATTATTTTAAATCTAAACTGAACAAACAACCTCTACATCTAGGCAATGCACAATTTTTTTAATTATCGAACTTATTCACAAAAAAATATAAAAGATAAATAATTATTATAATCATTTACTAGAAATTACAACCCATGTAAAAATATTTTTAGACCATACATATTTTATTGAGTAAACAACATCTATAACTTTGTCCAATTAAAAGACTTTCAATATATGGAAAGTCATGCCAATTAGGTAATTAAATTGAAGTAAATTGGACACGAAGATTAATAAATATGTATAAAGTAGAGAAAAAGAGAAACAAGAGTGGGTGAAGCGGTGGGAACCATTGATTTTTAACGTATAAAAAGAGATAGTCGGGTAAAAATAATGTGAAAATGGAGAAAAAGTGCGGAAATGTTGGGGACCCATTAACCGATTTTTGATAAGTTTTGAAATATAAAAAATGAATGGACATCCTACGAAGGAGACTGTAAATAAAGAGGACGAAAGAAGTATATGAATTTAGTAAACAGTTAGGTGGGGCTTGACCACGACCATATTTGTGTTTGACTCAATTTTTATTGAACAGAGTTAAACGTGTTCTTTGTTCCATTATAAAATTTGACCTGGCTGAACTTATTAAAAAAGAAAAATGGACTTGAGTCGCCTCCTTCAATTTGCAGCCGTGCACATGAAAATTCTTTTTTTTGTCAGAAGCGCGCTAATGACTATGTTTTTTAATACATGACTTTTAGAAGGAATAACCAAATAATTAAAATTATTATTTTAAGAAATTACTTTTTGAATAAAAGTATATGATCAAAACTTTTATTCACAAAAAAAATTCAAAAAAAATATTTTAACTATTTGATCAAATCTCCGAAATATGTGTCATACGATCATATATTAAAAAATAGAGGGAGGAGTATAGTTTTGCATAATTTGTTAAACCAGATTTGCTTCAACCACAACTAGCGAAGACCGTAGCAAAGGTTGTTATTTTAACTGTAGGGACTTATTATTCATCGTTTACCACTGGGCTTATTTTAGAACTAGATAACTGTTTTTACGTGCCTGCAATTTGTAGAAACATTATTTCAGTTTCTTGTTTAGACAAAAAAGGTTTTTTATTTTTGATTCAGAACAATAGTTATTCCTTTTCATTGAATAATGTTATCTACGGGGTTGCACATTTATCTAATGGTTTATAACCATATTTGTCAAAAAAAAAGTGAGTACTTAATAATGAGTTGTTGTGAGGTTGAAGCTTACGAAATAAAAAAAAATTAAAACAAAAAAAAGTAGAAGATCCACAATAAAATTAAATTATGTTGCTTTTATTACAATTTATAAGAAGGCTAACCTATCAATAGTTGTTCCTTTTCATTGAATAAATGTGCAACCCCGTAGATAACATTTATTCAATGAAAAGGAACAACTATTATTCTGAATCAAAAATAAAAAACCTTTTTTGTCCAAACAAGAAACTGAAATAATGTTTCTACAAATTGATGGCACGTAAAAACAGTTATCTAGTTCTAAAATAAGCCTAGTGGTAAACGATGAATGATAAGTCCCTACAGCTAAAACAACAACTTTTGCTCCATTGCCAACACGTATGTCGGCTTCTCCCTGTGCCAATATCCTACTTCCCCGCAGTTCCCGCATGTTTTTACAAATGTGAGAACCACATCCAGTATCTAATACCCATGAAGTAGAAGTAGACAAATTAACTTTTATAACATAAATACCTGAATCAAAAGCTCCAGTAGTCTTCTTCTTCTTCTTCAGATCCTCCAAATAAACATGACAGTTTCTCTTCCAATGACATGGTTTTTTGCAATAGTGACAAGTATTACTCTTTGCAATACCACCTCCTGGATTTAAAGCCTGTGTGGGAGCAGTTTTAGGTGCAGTAGCAGGTTTGGATCCCATCCTCTTCTTACCTTTCCATTTACCTTTCCCTTTGGAATTCCCCTTATTCACCATCATTATAGGAGCAGGGGACGCCTTCTAAATGTTAGTCTCAACAGTTTTTAACATAGGCAACAATTCAGTAGTTGTCTTGTCGATCTCATTCATGTTTTAATTCATTACAAACTGAGCATAGTTAATGTTTAAAGATTGCAATATCATATCTACCTGGGCTTCCAGACCAATCGCAGAACTCAGAGTAGCAAGGTACTCCATATATCCAATCATTTTCGGAATATGCGGTCCAACCGGATCACGATCACCCTGTTTGCATGCATACAAAGCTTTGCTTGTATCAAAACTCTCTTGACGAGCCTTTCCTTCAAACATACTGTTAGATATATTTGTGATGTCATGTCTAATAATGATTTGTATTTAGTTTTCAGATCTTGACTAACAGGACAAATCAGGACTTAACTGGAAATCAGTACTTATACTGAAGTCAGAATTTAAGATATCAGAACTTAAGTTATCAGAACTTAAGATATCAGAAGATATTCATCAGAAGATAATATCAGGACTTAAGAAGACTTTCAGATAATGAAGGTGGCTGATTGAAGGGAAAGAAGATCAAGACTAAAACAAGAAGAGATATGCATGGAGAAGAATTCTATGAAGAATAGAAGACTTGGAGAAAAAAGATAACTAATTGATATATTTTAGGATACAGAATCATATTCGATATCAATTAGTGATTATCTTGTAGCTGTGTGGTATATAAACACAGCATAGGGTTTACACTATATGTGTTATCGTTATTGAGAATGTTATTCATTATAATCCTAGCTGCTCTCGTGATATTTGTTCATCACTGAGAGAGAACGGTTCCATTGCAATACTGTTTTATTTATAAGATTATTCTTTGTTACATACTTGTATTCTTAATTCGATTTGATTGTATTATACACTGTATTCAACCCCCTTCTACAGTGTGTGTGACCTAACAAGTGGTATCAGAGCCAATCTGTTAACACATATACAGTAAAGATCCAAAACAGTCATGTTTGAAGAAGAACAAACTCCAACCAAGCCCACTAAAACTGAAGAAACTCCAAAGACTCAAATCCACAGTCGATATGAGACTATTAGGGTTCCCATGTTGAGACTTTCTGAATATCCCATATGGAAAGTGAGAATGGCTATGTTTCCGGAAGCTACAGATCCAAAATACCTTGACAGAATTAATGAAGGACCACATAAGCCAACCAAGCTCTCTGTTGTAGTTGCAGATTAGCCAACAAAGACTGTACCAAAGGAGAAAAGTGAGTATACAGCTGAAGATATCTCATGTATTGCCAAGGATGCAAAGGTAAGGCATTTGCTGCATATTGTCATTGATAATGTCATGTCAAATAGGGTAATTAATTACAAGACTGTAAAGGAGATATGGGATGCTTTGGAAACAAGGTGTCAGGGAACTGATGCAATTAAGAAGAACATGAGGACTATACTCACTCAAGAGTATGAGCACTTTGACTCAAAACCTGATGATTTATTAACTGGTTTATATGACAGATTTATCATACTCTTGAATGATTTGTCACTGGTGGATAAGGAATATGATCTTGAAGATTCAAATCTTAAATTCCTTTTAGCTCTTCCTGAAAGTTGGGATTTGAAGGCAACTACTATAAGAGACAACTATGCTCTTGATGAAACTACTCTTGATGAAATTTATGGTATGCTCAAAACTCATGAACTTGAGATGGATCAAAGAAGCAAGAGATATGGGAGAAAGTCAAGGATAGTTGCTCTTAAGGCTGAGGAGGAATTCCCCAAAGTGGCTGCCTCAAAGAAAGGCAAAGGAAAGGCTCTCATCATAAAGTCTGATTCAGATTCATTAAGTTCTAATAATGATGAAAATTCAGAAACTGAAAGTCTATCTGAGATGGATGCTGATGAAGAGATAATGAGATTGTGTGCTCTTATGGTGAAGGGTATCACAAAGATAGCCTACAGGAAATTCAGAAGGGGAAAAAAGTTTTTCAGGAAAAGTGGAAGTTCTGATAAGAAGGAATTCAGAAAATCTGAAGGCAAAGTAGGAAAGTCTGACAGAGGAGATTACTCAAATGTTAAATGCTAAAATTGTGGTGAGAAAGACCACATATCTCCTGACTGCAAGAAAGGAAAAGGTGACAAAGGCAAGGCACTTGTCACAAAGAAGAAAAGCTAAACAGACACTTCAGATTCTGAAGATGAGGTGAACTATGCCTTGATGGAAAATGCTGATAGCAGTTCTGATGCTACTGAGTTAAAGGTACCTTGTAATAACCCCAAAAATTTTCAACTTTTTGTAACCCTTGTGAATAGTGTTTTAGCTGAATGAGAAAACTTTTCACGCCACACTATGTAGGGGTTCTGTTATGGATATTCTGGGATATTATTAGTACTCTATGAAGTATATAAGTGTATGTAAAGATCGTCAGAATCCAATTCCGAACACTTTGGTTTTTCCCGGAAATCCACAAGATACGGAGAGAATTGAGTATAAGGTAACAGGATAAAAAGGATTTAAATTAAAGGATTATAATAGAGGATCATAAAAAGGAATATAATGTATTGAGAAAGGTTAAGGGAACCTAAGTAATAAGATCCCGGGTGTGATCCTTCAAACGATAAACGAGAACGAAAGTTAAGCGAACCGTATAACAGATCAGCGGTCATTAGGCAAACGATTAGGAAGTTAATCAAAGGGATTAGTGGGAATGATGTCATCCAACCAATATAAAGAGGACAAGGAAGGGAGGATGACATCATGAGGATGACATAAGCATGACATGGGAAGGAAGGAGGTGTGGTAGCTTTGTAACCACACAATTTCAAGGGCAAGAAGGTAATTGACTAAATCAAATACAAAACAAGTCAACCAAGCCAAGTAAAAATCATTCTCATCAAAAATCAAAAAGCAACCAAGGCATTAGTTCTTCATTGCTCTCGGCTTTCTTACTTTTTAAAGGCAAGATTTTTCAAAATCCAAGATCCAAGCTTCCTAAATTGGTAAGATAATTCCCTAATCATCTTCATGCTTAGTTAGGACTATATCATGAGTTTAAACCATTAATTCTTTCTCAATCTTCTTCATTTAATCAAAGAAGAAGACAATGAATAGTGTTTTCAAGTTTTTAACTTGAACTTTTTCTTGTTTTTCTTGAAGATCCAAGCATTCTTAAGACTTCTCCAAGCTTCTTAAGGCTTCCTAGCTCCACCCACCACTTCAAGGAAGGTATACCATCTCCAAACCCTAGATTCCTATATATTATAAGATGATTCTGATTAGTGGGTTGATATTGTAGCTTGTTGTTATGATTTAGAGTTTGGGATTTGGAATGGTAGTGAAATGGAATGGTAATTGTTGTGGTTTTGATTTAAAGGAACTTAAGTATGATTAAAGTTAAGTTTAGGCATAAGTATGAATGATTAAATTGAATTTGTTGGGGTTGTTATGATGTGATAAGGATGGATGTTGGTTGTATGTTGGATTTGAGGTTGGTTTGTGGTTGGTTTTGTATGGTTTAAAATTTGGAAATCGCGTAAACATAGCCGTCGTAACGTCCGATTTTCTTTGGACTGTTTTTGTGCATAGCATTAGGACCCGAGAACCCCCTGCTAGATTATGACCACTGCCATGTTTAGATAGCTCATGTTACGAGCTTCGTTTTGATATGTAGTTCGTTCGATTCCGATGCACGGTTTAGGAGAAACGACCGTTTCAAGTAACGGCGTTTCGCGAACGAAACTTTTTCCCTCACCTTACTTTGAAATGTAGGTTAAAGACCAAAAAAGGTTAATTAATGTATGAATCATTTATGGTAAGTGTGTTAGGCAGTTGGTAAGACATTCGCGAAGGAATCGCTTTAAAACTCGTAAAGGTTAAATTATTAAAAATGGTGGAGCCGCGGGTACCCGAGTGACTTAAGCAAATCAGTGAGCGCAAAACAAGCGTTAGAGTCTAAGTTAGTTAAAGTATAGATTTACAAGTGATTTTGGTTTAATTCCAACTTACTTGTTGTTTATATGATATCAGACTCGTCCCGAGCCTTTCTCACCCCCAAGTCGCTCAGGCAAGTTTTCTACCCGTTATACTGTTGTTGTGATAAATATATGTATATGCATTATCTTGCGATAGATGCATGTTGGTTAATTAGCAAATGTTGCGATATATTGAAGCATGTTGATATGGTATATATATGCATGCCTGTTTCGTATTCTTGATTTATATATCTGTTGGTTCAAATGCTTATTCGTTGCATAATACCTATGCTAGAGATAAGCGGTATTTGCGTATACCCTTAGTATAGGGACCCAAAGGTGGAAATATTTTCTAAAATCGGGAGTCGAGGATCCCGAGTAGATTTTGTATATGTGGATATATATATATGTATATATACTTATATATATATATGGTCATAGTTTTCAAAACTATTAATCGAATAAGGGTTATTCGATTACTTTAACTTTATTTTATTATTGAATATTATTTCGAATATTATTCGAGGACTTATGACTCCTTTTATTTTATTATTTGAATATTATTTGAATATTCATTCGAGGACTTATGACTCAGTTTATATTATTTAATGAATATTATTTGAATATTCATTTGAGGATCTATGACTCCGATTATTTGCTGAGATATATTCTGTATTTTATTAAAGAATAATGTTTCGATAATCAAACTTATTTTCGATTATTCAAATGAAGATAATACTTTCATATAAGTATATCTTTGGTTATTTAATACTCGTTTCAAGTATAAATTTTAATACTTCTACTTCAATTATTTTTATAAAGATTATTCTTTATGGGAATATTATTTAATTAATAATATTCAGTCATTTTCTAAATATTCTGGGGACTGATTTACTTCATTAAATCAGCTTTACTCCAAACACTCTATAAAGTGTTTTCGAGTCTTCAAAATGATTTTTTTTAAAAGTTAGAGCGGATCCCAAAACTCATTTTTATATTTAAGATCTTCCTTTTTAAGGGGATTTAAATACTCGCTTAAAACCTGAGGGATCCGGCTCTGTGGTGTATTTTATATTCGCAACAAGGTTGCAGTTTTGGTAAATGAATTGATTATTTACCCAACGTTCGGGAAGTAAGTCCATCTATTGAGTCGGCATAAGCAACATGGGCTCAGTGGGCGTCCATGATAGTGTAAGTGGCTCAGTGGGAGTCCATCAAATGCATAAGTGGCTGAGTGGCAGTCCAGCATAGGTCCTAATGCGGCCAGGGTGATGACCAGTGGGGAATTCGTCCATCTACTAGTAGAAAAGGTTACTAATGGGTATCTTTGCCTGATCAGCAAGATATCTGGTTTATGCCAAAAAAATTTTCCTTTCCAAAATTCATTGGATGTTTCAAACTCTGTTCATACTTTACATAACAGAGGTTCCAGGAAATGTTTTAGAGATATATATATGTGGATATATATATATATCGGGACTAAATAAAGTATCTCATAACTTTTTCATTCAATAATATTTCAAAGATTGAATCTATTCAAGTCTTAACTTGTGGTCTCATCTATGGGATGTTTTTCTTAAAACTTATAATACTTTGAACGGTGGTAGTTCAAGTAGCTTTATAAATGATATAAGTATGGTGAAGTATTGGTAACTTCATTCCTTGTTTTTACATTATATCTAGTAAGTAATTATCTTACACACGATAAAGATTCTAGTAAGTATCCATTTAGATACTTATATTATTGTTATCACTATGTATTATCTTGCGAGCTGTAAGGCTCACTCTTGCTTTATTTCTTCATCACACAACAACAGTTAGGAGAGATGGCCAGACTCCAGCAGACCCAGCGCAAGCGCGTGGGAAGCGCCCCGCGTCTTCCCGATGATGTTGTAGCTGCTATAGCTGCAGAGGTAGATCCATTGTAGTTCAGACCATCTACTTTTGAGAATCAAATTATGTATAATTATAACTTGTGGCAGATAATGGCAATTAACTGTAAATTATCAAGTAATCATTTTGGGTTGTAATAATTTTAAATTGTGGATTCAAAGACTTGTACTTATTTCAATTTCATCTCTGAGACTATAACGGGTTGTGGTGTGTGTTAGTATGGGGTCACAGCATGAGGTTATTTATTATTAATTAAGTGAAGTGATATTGTGGAAAGAAAGACCGTGACAACCCGGATCCCCGACCCCGGATCTGGGGGTGTTACAGAAATGGTATCAGAGCTAAGCGTTATAAACCTCAGAGATGATGCGACGATATAATAACAAACTCACAAAGATAATAAGAACTCTTGCCAAGTTCATGGTCGGACTACTTAAAGTAGTGCTGACTAGTTAAAACCCTTACGGGAACCCTTATAAGTATCATGATAGTAACTTAGCTCGTTTAATGTGTAGGCGCCTGAGATAGAGGACCCAGAGATGTTCGAGCGTGAGCATGATGAGGCATTGCTAGATGTTGAGGATCAGGAGGAGCCTGAGATGGAGGAGGACCCCTCAGAGGAGTCAGAGACAGAGGTTATTGCTATTACAGATGAGGAGGACCCGGATGAGGTCCCAGTAGCTGAGGAGCGTGTTGGATCTATGGTAGTGTATGCTGGTATCCCTTTACCCACACTTCCGGTGGTCAGAGCCCCTACCCCTCCACCACTATCTTGGATTCCTGATGATGACAGATCAGAGACCCATACTTCCGAGCCTAGGCAGACCGAGGAGGCACCCTCAGCGGCTCCGGATTCACCACCTCTTGACCCTGCCCACAGGCAGTCTTCGTTAGCTCATGGATATGTTCAGGATGTATTGAGGACCCGAGTGGCTGTTGCCGAGGGCCGACTAGATGAGGCCAGGAGGAGTTGGATGCAGAGAGGGCGGGTAGGCGTACCCGAGCTTATGAGACTAGGGCTTCTATACCCCGATCCTTGAGGAGGGAGCTTACGGGGATAGAGCTCACGTCCCGAGCGAGACTCAGATCTCTCCAGGGGGACAGGCATGGTAGGATCTTCAGGCGGCAGGCCGACTATATCTTCCGTCGTGCGATGGAAAGGGTTTGGGAGCTGACCCGCTCCGGTGTGTGATTCAGGATTGATGATGGAATAGTCTAGTTGTCTAGTTAGCCGAGGCCTTAGTAAGAGCCAATTTTCCGGGATAGTTGACTTGTATATAGCATCCCTTTTTCTGACTAGACAGATAGACTCTTGTGTATCACTTTTGGGACAGATGACTGTAGCACTGTTGTACTTTTGACTAGATCAAACTATGTATTCTCGCATTATGTATATATTTGTTTCCTTTCAGTTCAGTTCCATAGTGACGGGATCACTGTTTTATCATTATTATTACTGCCCTTCGTATTAGAACTTTCTTAAAATAATAGAATTGCGATATACGTTCTCCCCATTATAAGAGCGGTGCAAGGCACAATGTTGTATATGATTGTGACCTAACATTGAATTTTCCCAATAATTGTTTTTATTGTTATCAGAATCATGCCGCCAAGAAAGATTGGAACTAGGGCGAACCCTGGATCTGAGGACCAGGGAAGCCATAATCAGGACAATAGAAACCAAGAACACAGTGAAGAGGAAGATGAGGATTATGTGGAACAGGATGACTCCCTGTATGAAAAGGAAGAGGAAACATATGATGTTGAGGGATTTGAGATAGAGGCTGAAGAAGGAGAAACCGAGGTTGAGCAACCAGTACCAAACCTAGGCATGGATCCCATGAGCCAGTTCATGCAACTCCTAAGGCAGAATTTGGAACGTCAACCCAACCCACCCCCTCAAGGAAGTAACAATGCTGTGGCAAACTCTTTCAGGGCTTTTAAGTCCCTTAAGCCCCCTGAGTTCCACGGATCAGCCGACCCAGTTGAGGCAAGGGCATGGTTAAAGGAAATGGAGAAATCTTTTGAGATTTTGAGTACCGAGGAGGCACAGAAGACTGTATTTGCTACCTACCTTCTGAAAGGAGAAGCTAACTACTGGTGGGAGGCCAAGAAAAACATGGAGACAGATGCTATTATAACCTGGGAGAGATTTAGTCAGTTGTTTCTGGGAAAGTATTTCCCGAGGTTTATGGAAAGCCAGATGGAGCTCAAGTTCTTGGAGCTAAAGCAGAATAACTTGTCTGTAGCAGAGTACGAGGCGAAATTTACTGAGTTATCAAGGTTTGTGCCGGAGTTTGTGAGCACCGAGGAAAAGAAAGCTAGGAGGTTTCAGCAGGGACTGAAACCGTGGATTCAGAATAGGGTGGCAATCCTTGAGCTTACGGACTATGCCACTCTGGTGCAAAAGGCAACGATTGTAGAAGTTGGAAGTGAACAGATGCAGAAGGAAAGAGAGGAGAAAGGAATAAAGAGGAAAAGTATGAGCATGGGTGGAGGTTCCGCAGGAAGGAGCTTCCCAACTAGATTTAATCGAGGAGCAGTGTCCCTACCAGGGAGGAACACTGGGTTTAAGCGGCCAATGAGTGTGAGTGTGAGCCAGGGCGGCCAGAAGTCAAGAATGTCCTATTCCAACCAGTCTCGACCCCCATTGCCAGCCTGTAACATATGTGGAAGGAATCACACTAGGGAGTGTAAAGGAAGGCCAGTAACCTGTTTTAAGTGCGGTCGGGAAGGCCACTATTCAACTAAGTGCCCATCATCAATCCCTGCCGTCATTCCAACCACCACTTGTCATCAGTGTGGACGCCCGGGTCATTGGAAGAAGGAATGCCCAATGAACAAACCAGCAGCTTCGGGAGCAAGCAAGGCTGCTTCTAATAAGCCACCTACTGCGAGGACTTTCAACATGACAGTCCAGGATGCTATGAAAGATTCAGATGTGATAGCAGGTACCCTTTCTCTAAATTCAGTCAGTGCAAATGTTTTATTTGATTCGGGAGCAACTAAATCTTTTATATCAAAGGACCTTGCGCGTAAGTTAAGACTTAAGGCTGAACCCTTGATAGAACCCTTACAAGTAGAAATAGCCAATCATGAAATTATTCCTGTTAACCAGATTCACCCCGCCTGTGAGATAGGCATAGGGGAGCAATCTTTCAGTGTTGATCTGATTCCTTTTAAATTAGGGGAGTTTGATGTGATTTTGGGAATGGACTGGCTATCTAGCAACGATGCTCAGATAGACTGTAAAGGGAAGAAAGTTAAGTTAAATATCCCCGGGAAGAAAGAAGTTATATTTAGAGGAAAGAGGCAGACGCAGAAATTTTTGACTATGGCCCAGGCCAAAAGGATGCTACGAAAAGGAAGTGAGGCTTACCTAGCCTATGTGGTGGACACGCAGAAGGAGGTGCCCAACTTACAAGATATTCCAGTAGTCAACGAATTTGAAGATGTATTCCCACAAGACCTTCCGGGATTACCACCCGATAGAGTGATTGAATTTGCTATTGAGTTGGCCCCAGGGACGGCGCCAGTTTCAAAAGCACCTTACCGGTTAGCCCCGTTAGAAATGAAGGAATTAGCTATCCAATTGCAGGAACTCTTGGATAAGGGTATGATAAGACCCAGTGTGTCTCCGTGGGGAGCACCAGTTTTATTTGTTAAGAAGAAAGATGGGAGCATGAGGTTGTGCATAGACTATCGAGAGTTGAACAAGCTAACCATAAAGAACAGGTACCCATTGCCTAGAATAGACGATCTGTTCGACCAGCTAAAGGATGCTGTTTATTTTTCCAAGATCGACCTGAGAACTGGATATCACCAACTAAAGATTAAACCCGAAGATATTTCCAAGACAGCGTTCCGTACCAGGTATGGGCATTATGAGTTCTTGGTAATGTCCTTTGGATTAACCAACGCCCCAGCGGCTTTCATGGATTTAATGAATAGAGTATTTAAGAAGTACTTGGACAAGTGTGTGATAGTTTTTATCAATGATATTTTGATCTACTCAAGGACTGAGGCAGAACATGCAGAGCATTTGAGGATAGCTCTAGGAATACTCAGAGAGGAGCAGTTATATGCCAAATTCTCGAAGTGTGAATTCTGGCGGAATGAAGTACAGTTTTTAGGACATGTGATCAATAAAGAAGGAGTATTGGTCGACCCCTCCAAGATAGAGGCGGTTCAAATTGGGAAAGGCCAACCACACCCACAGAGGTAAGGAGTTTCATAGGATTGGCCGGCTACTATCGTAGATTTGTACAGGACTTTGCGAAGATCGCAGCCCCTTTGACACGACTTACTCGTAAGACAGAGAAGTTTGAATGGACGGAGAAATGCGAGAACAGTTTTCAGGAATTAAAGAAAAGGTTGATAACGGCTCCGGTATTGGCATTGCCGGACGGAAAAGGAGATTTTGTGATATATAGTGACGCGTCGCACAAAGGATTAGGATGTGTGCTTATGCAGCACGGTAGAGTTATTGCGTATGCGTCGAGACAATTGAAGGAATATGAGGTTAGATATCCTACTCATGACCTTGAGCTCGCGGCAATAGTATTTGCTTTAAAAATTTGGAGGCACTACTTGTATGGAGAGAAGTGCGAGATTTTCACAGACCATAAGAGCCTCAAGTACATATTTACGCAGAAAGAGCTCAACATGCGCCAAAGGAGATGGTTAGAACTAATCAAGGACTATGATTGTGAGATTCTCTATCATCCAGGGAAAGCCAATGTGGTGGCTGATGCCCTTAGTAGAAAGGAAAGACTCAGAATGATAACGACTTCGGAAGAGTTGATAAGGGATTTTGAGAAAATGGAAATAGAAGTAAAGGTAACCGGAACCGGAACTGAAAAGCTTTTTGAGATCTCAATGCAGCCAGAGTTATTGGAAAAGATCAGATTGTGCCAGGAGAAAATAATGAATGAAGGCAGAGAGTCAATGACTGGAGAGGAGATCCATACTGAAAAAGATGATAAGGGGATAATGAGGTACTCCTACCGAATTTGGGTTCCGAATGTTCAAGAACTTAAAGATGAGATTTTGGATGAAAGCCATAGTTCAAGGTATTCCATTCACCCAGGAAGTACCAAGATGTATAGGGATTTGAAGGAATATTACTGGTGGCCCAACATGAAGAGGGACGTAGCAGAATGGGTAAACAAGTGTTTGACTTGCCAAAGAGTAAAGGCAGAGCACCAGAGACCCAGTGGACTTTTGCGACCCCTGGAGATTCCCGAATGGAAATGGGAACGGATAGCGATGGATTTTGTTGTAGGCTTGCCAAGGACGAAAGCCAATTACGACGCCATTTGGGTAATTATAGACCGACTGACAAAGTCAGCTCATTTCATTCCTATCAATGAGAGATACACAGTCGATAGACTGGTGGACATTTACCTTAAGGAAATAGTGACGCGACATGGAGTCCCAGCGTCCATTGTCTCAGACCGAGACCCCAGGTTCAACTCCAGATTTTGGAGGAGCTTTCAGGAATGTGCGGGGACCAAGTTAAATATGAGTACCGCGTACCATCCCCAAACGGATGGACAGAGTGAAAGGACCATCCAGACACTAGAGGATATGTTGAGAGTCTGTGCAATAGACCTTAAAGGAAGTTGGGATGATCACTTGCCGTTGATCGAGTTTTCTTATAACAATAGCTTTCATGCTAGCATCGGAATGCCGCCTTATGAGGCCCTGTACGGAAGAAGGTGTCGATCTCCCTTATACTGGGATGAAGTAGGAGAGCGGAAGATGCTCGGACCCGAAGTGGTCCAAAGGACCAAAGATATAGTGGATCTTATCAGAGGGCGACTTGTAGCAGCCCAAGACAGACAAAAGAAATATGCAGACCTAGCCCGAAAGGACAAGGAATATGAAGTAGGGGACTTAGTACTGCTGAAAGTATCCCCTTGGAAGGGATTAATGAGGTTCGGAAAGAAAGGAAAACTAAGCCCAAGATACATTGGACCTTTTGAGATATTAAGACGGATTGGAAAGTTAGCTTACGAGCTAGCCCTACCCCCTAATTTGCAACAAGTTCATAATGTGTTCCATGTGTCAATGCTAAGGAGGTATCATCGGGATGCCAGGCACATAGTGGAGTACGAGCAGGTGGATATGCAGCCAGATCTAACTTACGTGGAGAAGCCAGTACGGATTATGGATAAGAAGGAGCAGGTGCTTCGGAACAAAGTGATCAAGCTAGTCAGAGTACTATGGCAGAATCATAATGTGGAAGAATCAACTTGGGAACTAGAGAGCACAATGCTAGAAAAGTACCCCCATTTGTTTTCTGTTTGATTCCGGGACGGAATCCTTTTAAGGAGGGGAGACTGTAATAACCCCAAAAATTTTCAACTTTTTGTAACCCTTGTGAATAGTGTTTTAGCTGAATGAGAAAACTTTTCACGCCACACTATGTAGGGGTTCTGTTATGGATATTCTGGGATATTATTAGTACTCTATGAAGTATATAAGTGTATGTAAAGATCGTCAGAATCCAATTCCGAACACTTTGGTTTTTCCCGGAAATCCACAAGATACGGAGAGAATTGAATATAAGGTAACATGATAAAAAGGATTTAAATTAAAGGATTATAATAGAGGATCATAAAAAGGAATATAATGTATTGAGAAAGGTTAAGGGAACCTAAGTAATAAGATCCCGGGTGTGATCCTTCAAACGATAAACGAGAACGAAAGTTAAGCGAACCGTATAACAGATCAGCGGTCATTAGGCAAACGATTAGGAAGTTAATCAAAGGGATTAGTGGGAATGATGTCATCCAACCAATATAAAGAGGACAAGGAAGGGAGGATGACATCATGAGGATGACATAAGCATGACATGGGAAGGAAGGAGGTGTGGTAGCTTTGTAACCACACAATTTCAAGGGAAAGAAGGTAATTGACTAAATCAAATACAAAACAAGTCAACCAAGCCAAGTAAAAATCATTCTCATCAAAAATCAAAAAGCAACCAAGGCATTAGTTCTTCATTGCTCTCGGCTTTCTTACTTTTTAAAGGCAAGATTTTTCAAAATCCAAGATCCAAGCTTCCTAAATTGGTAAGATAATTCCCTAATCATCTTCATGCTTAGTTAGGACTATATCATGAGTTTAAGCCATTAATTCTTTCTCAATCTTCTTCATTTAATCAAAGAAGAAGACAATGAATAGTGTTTTCAAGTTTTTAACTTGAACTTTTTCTTGTTTTTCTTGAAGATCCAAGCATTCTTAAGACTTCTCCAAGCTTCTTAAGGCTTCCTAGCTCCACCCACCACTTCAAGGAAGGTATACCATCTCCAAACCCTAGATTCCTATATATTATAAGATGATTCTGATTAGTGGGTTGATATTGTAGCTTGTTGTTATGATTTAGAGTTTGGGATTTGGAATGGTAGTGAAATGGAATGGTAATTGTTGTGGTTTTGATTTAAAGGAACTTAAGTATGATTAAAGTTAAGTTTAGGCATAAGTATGAATGATTAAATTGAATTTGTTGGGGTTGTTATGATGTGATAAGGATGGATGTTGGTTGTATGTTGGATTTGAGGTTGGTTTGTGGTTGGTTTTGTATGGTTTAAAATTTGGAAATCGCGTAAACATAGCCGTCGTAATGTCCGATTTTCTTTGGACTGTTTTTGTGCATAGCATTAGGACCCGAGAACCCCCTGCTAGATTATGACCACTGCCATGTTTAGATAGCTCATGTTACGAGCTTCGTTTTGATATGTAGTTCGTTCGATTCCGATGCACGGTTTAGGAGAAACGACCGTTTCAAGTAACGGCGTTTCGCGAACGAAACTTTTTCCCTCGCCTTACTTTGAAATGTAGGTTAAAGACCAAAAAGGGTTAATTAATGTATGAATCATTTATGGTAAGTGTGTTAGGCAGTTGGTAAAACATTCGCGAAGGAATCGCTTTAAAACTCGTAAAGGTTAAATTATTAAAAATGGTGGAGCCGCGGGTACCCGAGTGACTTAAGCAGATCAGTGAGCGCAAAACAAGCGTTAGAGTCTAAGTTAGTTAAAGTATAGATTTACAAGTGATTTTGGTTTAATTCCAACTTACTTGTTGTTTATAGGATATCAGACTCGTCCCGAGCCTTTCTCACCCCCAAGTCGCTCAGGCAAGTTTTCTACCCGTTATACTGTTGTTGTGATGAATATATGTATATGCATTATCTTGCGATAGATGCATGTTGGTTAATTAGCAAATGTTGCGATATATTGAAGCATGTTGATATGGTATATATATGCATGCCTGTTTCGTATTCTTGATTTATATATCTGTTGGTTCAAATGCTTATTCGTTGCATAATACCTATGCTAGAGATAAGCGGTATTTGCGTATACCCTTAGTATAGGGACCCAAAGGTGGAAATATTTTCTAAAACCGGGAGTCGAGGATCCCGAGTAGATTTTGTATATGTGGATATATATATATATACTTATATATATATATATATATATATATGGTCATAGTTTTCAAAACTATTAATCGAATAAGGGTTATTCGATTACTTTAACTTTATTTTATTATTGAATATTATTTCGAATATTATTCGAGGACTTATGACTCCTTTTATTTTATTATTTGAATATTATTTGAATATTCATTCGAGGACTTATGACTCAGTTTATATTATTTAATGAATATTATTTGAATATTCATTTGAGGATCTATGACTCCGATTATTTGCTGAGATATATTCTGTATTTTATTAAAGAATAATGTTTCAATAATCAAACTTATTTTCGATTATTCAAATGAAGATAATACTTTCATATAAGTATATCTTTGGTTATTTAATACTCGTTTCAAGTATAAATTTTAATACTTCTACTTCAATTATTTTTATAAAGATTATTCTTTATGGGAATATTATTTAATTAATAATATTCAGTCATTTTCTAAATATTCTGGGGACTGATTTACTTCATTAAATCAGCTTTACTCCAAACACTCTATAAAGTGTTTTCGAGTCTTCAAAATGATTTTTTTTAAAAGTTAGAGCGGATCCCAAAACTCATTTTTATATTTAAGATCTTCCTTTTTAAGGGGATTTAAATACTCGCTTAAAACCTGAGGGATCCGGCTCTGTGGTGTATTTTATATTCGCAACAAGGTTGCAGTTTTGGTAAATGAATTGATTACTTACCCAACGTTCGGGAAGTAAGTCCATCTATTGAGTCGGCATAAGCAACATGGGCTCAGTGGGCGTCCATGATAGTGTAAGTGGCTCAGTGGGAGTCCATCAAATGCATAAGTGGCTGAGTGGCAGTCCAGCATAGGTCCTAATGCGGCCAGGGTGATGACCAGTGGGGAATTCGTCCATCTACTAGTAGAAAAGGTTACTAATGGGTATCTTTGCCTGATCAGCAAGATATCTGGTTTATGCCAAAATTCTTTTCCTTTCCAAAATTCATTGAATGTTTCAAACTCTGTTCATACTTTACATAACAGAGGTTCCAGGAAATGTTTTAGAGATATATATATGTGGATATATATATATCGGGACTAAATAAAGTATCTCATAACTTTTTCATTCAATAATATTTCAAAGATTGAATCTATTCAAGTCTTAACTTGTGGTCTCATCTATGGGATGTTTTTCTTAAAACTTATAATACTTTGAACGGTGGTAGTTAAAGTAGCTTTATAAATGATATAAGTGTGGTGAAGTATTGGTAACTTCATTCCTTGTTTTTACATTATATCTAGTAAGTAATTATCTTACACACGATAAAGATTCTAGTAAGTATCCATTTAGATACTTATATTATTGTTATCACTATGTATTATCTTGCGAGCTGTAAGGCTCACTCTTGCTTTATTTCTTCATCACACAACAACAGTTAGGAGAGATGGCCAGACTCCAGCAGACCCAGCGCAAGCGCGTGGGAAGCGCCCCACGTCTTCCCGATGATGTTGTAGCTGCTATAGCTGCAGAGGTAGATCCATTGTAGTTCAGACCATCTACTTTTGAGAATCAAATTATGTATAATTATAACTTGTGGCAGATAATGGCAATTAACTGTAAATTATCAAGTAATCATTTTGGGTTGTAATAATTTTAAATTGTGGATTCAAAGACTTGTACTTATTTCAATTTCATCTCTGAGACTATAACGGGTTGTGGTGTGTGTTAGTATGGGGTCACAGCATGAGGTTATTTATTATTACTTAAGTGAAGTGATATTGTGGAAAGAAAGACCGTGACAACCCGGATCCCCGACCCCGGATCTGGGGGTGTTACAGAAATGGTATCAGAGCTAAGCGTTATAAACCTCAGAGATGATGCGACGATATAATAACAAACTCACAAAGATAATAAGAACTCTTGCCAAGTTCATGGCCGGACTACTTAAAGTAGTGCTGACAGTTAAAACCCTTACGGGAACCCTTATAAGTATCATGATAGTAACTTAGCTCGTTTAATGTGTAGGCGCCTGAGATAGAGGACCCAGAGATGTTCGAGCGTGAGCATGATGAGGCATTGCTAGATGTTGAGGATCAGGAGGAGCCTGAGATGGAGGAGGACCCCTCAGAGGAGTCAGAGACAGAGGTTATTGCTATTACAGATGAGGAGGACCCGGATGAGGTCCCAGTAGCTGAGGAGCGTGTTGGATCTATGGTAGTGTATGCTGGTATCCCTTTACCCACACTTCCGGTGGTCAGAGCCCCTACCCCTCCACCACTATCTTGGATTCCTGATGATGACAGATCAGAGACCCATACTTCCGAGCCTAGGCAGACCGAGGAGGCACCCTCAGCGGCTCCGGATTCACCACCTCTTGACCCTGCCCACAGGCAGTCTTCGTTAGCTCATGGATATGTTCAGGATGTATTGAGGACCCGAGTGGCTGTTGCCGAGGGCCGACTAGATGAGGCCAGGAGGGAGTTGGATGCAGAGAGGGCGGGTAGGCGTACCCGAGCTTATGAGACTAGGGCTTCTATACCCCGATCCTTGAGGAGGGAGCTTACGGGGATAGAGCTCACGTCCCGAGCGAGACTCAGATCTCTCCAGGGGGACAGGCATGGTAGGATCTCCAGGCGGCAGGCCGACTATATCTTCCGTCGTGCGATGGAAAGGGTTTGGGAGCTGACCCGCTCCGGTGTGTGATTCGGGATTGATGATGGAATAGTCTAGTTGTCTAGTTAGCCGAGGCCTTAGTAAGAGCCAATTTTCCGGGATAGTTGACTTGTATATAGCATCCCTTTTTCTGACTAGACAGATAGACTCTTGTGTATCACTTTTGGGACAGATGACTGTAGCACTGTTGTACTTTTGACCAGATCAAACTATGTATTCTCGCATTATGTATATATTTGTTTCCTTTCAGTTCAGTTCCATAGTGACGGGATCACTGTTTTATCATTATTATTACTGCCCTTCGTATTAGAACTTTCTTAAAATAATAGAATTGCGATA
This sequence comes from Apium graveolens, assembly GCF_009905375.1. Classification (NCBI taxonomy): domain Eukaryota; kingdom Viridiplantae; phylum Streptophyta; class Magnoliopsida; order Apiales; family Apiaceae; genus Apium; species Apium graveolens. The sequence continues at coordinate 226,577,463 of NC_133651.1, read as the reverse complement.
TACGTTCTCCCCATTATAAGAGCGGTGCAAGGCACAATGTTGTATATGATTGTGACCTAACGTTGAATTTTCCCAATAATTGTTTTTATTGTTATCAGAATCATGCCGCCAAGAAAGATTGGAACTAGGGCGAACCCTGGATCTGAGGACCAGGGAAGCCATAATCAGGACAATAGAAACCAAGAACACAGTGAAGAGGAAGATGAGGATTACTCCTAAAACATGATTAAATAAGGTAGACAATATTTATCAATTATATCAACTATATAACTATTGGATAGTTTGGTGGAACAACATTTGTTCATATTTATCAAATAAATCTCGCCAAACTACATGCCTGCAAGTTCACAATCCTATTGTGGTAACTTAGTTAAGTCAAACCCAATAGTCAGAAAGTATCAATATACTTCAACGCATCTCCCACGATAGATGGAGTACTTCGCTCTAGAGAACCCACTCTTTATCGATCTAGGGGTTAACATGTTGGACATATTGGAAGGCATCTAAAAAACTTAATATAAATTTTAGGGTTTTGTTAATATTAAAACGATCATAATCCCATCATAAATAGATTCCCAATTTTTCCTTGAATAAAATACTTCAAATCAATATTTGTCAATGATTTGATTTTCAGGTAGTGAGGGAGTCACATCAGTCTCGCTTAACACCCACAACCTTACAAGTTCAATGAACCCCTTTTTGACAAAATCGCCCCATATCGGAAATAAAGAAAATTCGTATATTATTATGTGTTTCTAAAACACGAGAATTTTATAATCGTTTGTTCATTTTTGAAATCTTGAATCATTACAGATTTTATCTTGTTTAGAAGGTATGGCATGGGTGACGTATTAATCTAATTAAGGATGCATCATACTGTTATTCCCTAATAATATAAGAAGAATTATAGAAGGGGGCTGAATGTAATTCTGGCTTCTTTTTAAGATTTTAAAATAATTCTGACTTAATACATATAACAGTGTTTGATTTTCTTTAGTGCGGAATAGAAAGATAATGGAAATCAAAATACTAAGTAATAAAACACAAGATTTAAAACTTTCTGATGGATTAGAAAGTATCCACCAGATATATATATATATATATATATATATCAGTTTGAGAACTATGTGAAGCTTTGAATGGCTCACAGCTGCTTTACAAGTAGAATAAACAAACTACAGAGAAATCCTTACAGAATACAGCTTGATATGTTTCTCTGAAAAATGTATTTGCTTAGTTAATTATTCTACTTGCTACATTTGGTTTATATATCACCAAGTTTACATGACAGTAAGACAAGATAATAAAACAAAACATATCTAGTCTAACTCCATGCCACTTCACTACTCTATTCCATCATCTTTGAATATCTTCACATTTGCATGGAAATGGTAATGCTTCTTTGTTCTCAAAATCCTGCTTAACAGGATGCCATATTCCTTTTGCAAATACCCAATGCATGTGACTGCGTTGTCACTGTCAACAACTATTTGAATTTGATCATTCGTCGGGACTATGTTTGTCATCCGTCAGGAGTCTTGATGATTATCCGTAGGGAGCTTTGTTGATCATCCGTCAGGAGTCTTTTAGATCATCTGTCGGGAGTCTATCTGCCACTTGACTCTATTTCATTTACACAAAATCACAAGACATCTCATATTTATAATTGGTCAACCTATTCTGCATATCAATCTAGTAGTCAACATGACATGGATAACCCTTTACAATCTACTAGACTAAAACATGTTGTTTCCAGAGATGTGCTAAGTACTTATTTGTTACATAAGCTACACTCTCGATGGATGTCAAATTATTATCCGTCGGGACTATAAACTTCATCTGTCGAGACTATATTAGATCATCCGTCGAGAGCTACAAATTACACTAAGTTAAATCTACTAAGGTGTTTTTTTTGACTTATCATCAAGTCCACAACATATTCCTAACAATCTCCCCCAATTTAAGTCTACTGGAATTGTAGCCATAAATTAAGAGAAACTTGATGAAAACAAAACACCCTAAAAAATACAAATTAAAAAATAGTAGATAAAACTGATAAGTGCTATAATATTTATTGAAAATTGAACAAAGCAAAGTGTACAAAGAGGTCTCACAATCATTATCAAGGTGCTCCTCTAGTCTGAGCATATAATTCTATTTCCTTGATTGTCTGGATTTCTTTCCAAGCTTCCTGTTATTTTCTTGTATTTGATTCTGGAGTTGTCTGTGGAATTCAAGTTCATCAGCTTCAGATAGATCCAATATTTCTTACATTTCCAATAGAGTCTCATTGCTAGAGATACTCAATTGGTCATCCAGTGTGAAGAATCTTCTAATTCCCTTATCATCCATGAATTCCATCAGCCAATAAGGCCTCAAATACACTCTCTTTCCTGTGAAGGGAATTGTAAGAGTTCTTGGAAGTGCATTCTTGGCTTTATCACTCCTTAGATCTTCTATCTTCTTTAAAACCAACTTTTTTGCAATTATATTGAAACCAAAGTTCTTCTTGAAGTATGAGAAGATCTTAATCAGTACAGAGAAGCTTTCTTGAAGAATCCTGTGAAGTGGCCATGTGATTTTTTCCCTCCCTTGTACTTGAACACCAGCCTTTCCGGAAGATGTCTGTGAGCATCAATCCCTCTTACTTCTTCCAATTCATCCAAGTAGAGGTTTATTTCAGAAAACTCCTTGATGTCACAGATGTATAAGAGATCCTCCTTATTGACTGTGGGTTGATATTTGGTAAGGGTCTTGGATCTAATAGTCACAGGCTTCATATTCTTGGTTGCTCTAATCTTTGTCTTCTTTGGCTTGTTGAACATAGGTAAGTTAAATTCAGGAATTGACAGACTTTCCCAGTCTAATGGCTCATTCTTGGGAATAATAGGTTCACCATAAAAGTTCTTTCTTGGATCCACCTTAAAATCCTCATGCACCACTGAGGGCTTGGATGTTTGAGTTGAAGTTGTAGACTGTTTGGGAATGTAGTCTTCCATTTCCTCATCACTGAAGTCCAATTCTCTTTTAGAATGAAGCTTGTATCTGAATTTTATTTTCTGTGGAGGTTTATTTTGCATTTGTTGATCTTGAGTTTTAGTAATTACATGTGGTTTTTCAGAAATCTCAGTTGTAGATTTGGCAGCTTGAAGTTTGGCCAAGATAGGAGCTTGCTCCTTCTTTTATTTGAGCTTCTTAGCATCTAAGTTAGCCTGCTTCTTTTCTTGCTTGATCCTTTCTTTCTCTTCCTTCTTAGCTTCTACAAACAAAGGGTGTCCAACCACCATACAAATTTCTTTTCCATTCCTATAGATTTTGGCAATTCTCTTCTTTTGAGCTGAATCAGATGGATCTTTATAAAATGCAATTGACCTTGCTAACAGCTTCTTTTCATCTGTCCTAGGTGTCTCAAATATAAGATCTATAAGATTTTTGTCTGAGAACTTTGAATAGTTCCTTTTTGGCTTCAGAATTAAATTGGCTTTTGGAGATTTGATGCATAAGGTTTGGCCTTTTTCCAAGCTGCCTAGACTCATTTCATTCACAGAGATTTGTTTAACTTGAGAATGGTGATGAAAAGTCTTGTCTGGTTTTTGTAGCTGATCAAATTTCTTCTGAATATCTGCATCAATCTTCTTCCATTTTTCATCTAGTTCCTTCTCAACAGCTGCAACATTAAGCATCTTTGGATTTGTCTTTGAATCAAGTTTAACAGCTGCTATTTGGATCAGATCAATGTTGTCCAATACTGGTGGCTTTGGCAGAGTAATTTCTAGAACAAATACTTGATTGATTTGAACATTTACCACATGTTCCCCCTCACTGGTTGGATCTGCTTGATTGACTTGGATTGTTGATTCCTTCTCCCCCTTTTTGTTATCATCAAGTAGAGTAGAGGTAGAAGTTTGTGCAGCCACCAGCTTTTGCAGCAACTGAGTTTGCTGTGCTTGATGAAGATGAATAGCTGTTAGAGATGCTTCTACAGTTTGTAGTCTGGTGTCCAAAGAGTCCACTTTGGTTGCAAGATTAAAATTTCTCCTCAACTGTCTATTAATGTCCAGCATTGTTGTATTTGGAAATGTAGCATCCAATCTTTCAAAGACACTCTTCTTGACTTGGTCAATCTCTGTCTTGATTGAATTGACATCTTGGTTGTGTTGAAGAGCTTGGATTTGATGTAGTTACAGAGAGTTGAGATGTGCCTGTAGAAGCTTCTTGGTGCTAGCATTGGTAGTGGCTTGAAGAGCATTGTGTGTCTGTTGGATGATGTGAAAAAGAGTTGTTTTGAGATGTTGCTCATCACACTCTTTAGAAAACACCCAAGGAGGAATGCTTGATCTAGAGCTAGGGCCTGCTTCTCCCCTATGTCCATGAACTCTTCACCATCATCACCATCATCTCCAAAGAAGTCTTCAGACTCACCAGTACCATAGTCAACATCATCACCCGCTCTAGGTGGCGTGGCTGCGATGGCATCCTTTGCTTTTTGTATTGATTCAGTTGTATGTACCAAGTTAAGCATCTTTTTTGCAGCCATATTGTCTTGTTCAGCTAGAACTTGATATGCTGACACAAAGTGAGTAAATGCCTCAGCTTCAAAAGAGACAGAGTCTAAAATAGCTTGATATTCTTGCTGAATTAGTTGTCTCTTGTCAGCCTCATTGACATCCATTAACTCACTTATAATGGGCTCTTCCCATTCAGATGTACCTGCTTTTCTCTCAACTTCTCTCTGTTTTTGCATCAAGGGCTCCCCTTGGCTTCCCACCATCACACCCTCACCTTCACCATCTAAGGTGGGACTCCTCTCACTCTTTTTTGCCAGGCTGGAAGAAATAGCCTGCATGTTCTCTCTCTTTTCCTCTCCTTTTTCCTGGGAGCAACCCAGCCTCTCACTCATTTCACTCCTTTCCCTCAGTCCTAAGAGTGATTGCACAACTACTAACTCATCTACACTTGTAACAATAGTTAAAATTTCAGTGTTTGTAGAGAGTACTGACATATGAGGAACATCCATCGGGATAGTAGTTAGGCTAGCCGACGGCTGACTGCTATTAGGCACATCCGTCGGGATACAATCACTAGCCGACGGATGAACAATATCCACCGGGATAGAAGAAATGAGTGAGTTTGGAGTGGAGACTATTGTAAATTCTGTGCAGATTGATGAAAATTTGGGCACAGATGTCTCAATAGATCCTGAAAGAATTGGCGAGTGAGCCAACAAATCATCCAAAAGATGATGCTCACTTACACCAGATTTTGGATTCCCCAATAGAGTTAAAGAAGGGGAATCAGGAATTGATGTATTTATCATATCCACATCCAGAGAAATTGTGGGAGAGTTTGGTGTTTGAGGTGCTTCTATCACTAAAGATTTTGGCTCTGACTCCACATTTATTGGAGCCACATCAAGCTGAATTTGAGATGGTACAGTGACTGAGTCTTTTGCTCCAGTTTACACTGTGTGTGTTCCCTGTGCATCCCCAAGGGTTTTAGATCTTTTTTTCTAGCATAGGTTTGAGGTGAACTTGTGTCCCTTGCCCTCTTGGCATGTGCTCCTGGTTGGGAGCTTATTTCAATAGTGACATTTTTTTGGGAGGATGAAACTAGAGTTATGCTAATTTCCTTATAAATCACCATAGTTTGTTGGAAAACTATGGTGTGGCTAGGCTTGGGTGCACTCACCTCTCCAACCTTATCCTTAGGGTTTCTTTGATTTTCACCCTTGTTAGATATATTTGAGATGTCATGTCTAATCTATTTTGTTTAGTTTCAGAACTTAATATCAGGACTTACTGGAAATCAGAACTTACTGAAGTCAGAACTTATATCAGAACTTAAGTCCGTCAGGATTTATATCAGGACTTAAGTGTGGGTACTTCAGATAAGGAATGCGGCTGATTTATAAGAGAGGATCTGGACTAAAACAAAGGAAGATATGCATTAAGAGTTGGACAGCTAGAAGACTTGTAGAAAATAATATCTGATTGATATATTTTAGGAGACAAAATTATATTCCATATCAATTAGAAGATATCTTGTAACTGTGTACTATATAAACACAGCTTAGGGTTTACACTATATATGTTATCATTCACGGGGAAGATTATACATTGTAACCTAGCAGCTCTTAGTGATATTGTTCATCACTGAGAGAGAACAAGTGTTTTATTATAACAGAGTTTATTATATTGAATATACTTGATTACTGTTACATACTTGTGTTGATAAATCAATTTGATTATATAAACACTATATTCAACCCCCTTCTATAGTGTTGTGTGACCTAACAAGTGGTATCGTAGCCTCTTTATTGATTTACAAACAGTGAGATCCAGTTTACAATCAAGTCTGAAGAAACACAAACCCCACATAAGTCCACCAAAACTCAAGATACTCAAAATAATCAAACACACAGTCAATATGAGAGTATTAGAGTTCCCATACTGAGAGCATCTGAGTATCCTATATGGAAGGTAAAGATGGTTATGTTTCTGGAAGCCACAGATCCAGAATACCTTGATAGAATTAATGATGGACCATATAAGCCTACTAAGCTTTCTGTTGCAGTTGCTGATCAACCAGCAAAGATGATACCAAAGGAGAAAAGTGAGTACACAACTGAATACATCTCATCTATTGCCAAGGATGCAAGGGTAAGGCATCTGCTTCATAGTGCAATTGACAATGTCCTGTCAAACAGGGTAATTGGATGCAAGACTGTAAAGGAGATATGGGATGCTTTGGAGACAAGATGCCAGGGAACTGATGCAATTAATAAGAACAGGAGGACTTTACTCGCACAAGAGTATGAGCACTTTGACTCAAAAGCTGATGAGTCAGTAACTGATTTATATGACAAGTTTGCCAAACTCTTGAATGATCTGTCACTGGTGGACAAGGAATATGATCTTGAAGATTCAAATCTAAAATTCCTTTTAGCTCTTCCTGAAAATTGGAATTTAAAGTCTACTCCCATAAGAGACAACTATGACCTTGCCGAAACTACTCTTGATGAAATTTATGGTATGCTCACGACTCATGAACTTGAGATGGATCAAAGGAGCAAAATGCATGGAACAAAGTCAAAGACAATTGCTCTTAAAGCTGATGAGGAATCTCCTAACGTGGTTGTCTCAAAGAGGGGCAAAGGAAATGTGGCGCCCTCCAAACCCGGGTCAGAAGTTTGGGGTCCACACACACCTTATTTATAACCTTCTTATAATAATAATAAAGATAATAATAATAATATGCAGTGACCCTACTTACCAACTACCACGGACCGCAACAGGTTAAAGTATGCACACAAGCCAAACACACACTTATATTACAAACCGTCCAAATCTCAACTATTTAAACTTAAAACTGAGTATTAAATATTATTACAAACTTTTACAAACTTAAATTATCTCAAAAGATGCCTACTAGCTTAACTCGATCAACCTGAACCCCTAGCTCTCACGCTGGACTGGGGATCCTCGCTACCAACTGGTTCCTTCTTAACTGGAAAAGAACATAAACAACATCGCACAAATGAGCTAACTAGCGCAGCAAGTCACAATGACAAAACTGAGAATAATGATCATCAAGTGAAAAGGGTTATGATATCAAGTGAACAATGAATTATGATTTAGAATTGGATATTATATTTTCATTTTAAAAATCAAGGTTAGGCTGCTGATCAGTCACGCACTAACCCCGAGCAAAGTACACAACACTGCTCTAACTGCTGGATCCAAGGCACACATTGGCCTAACTTGACCATTAATATGGTCTGGCCATGAATTTGATCCATAATTTTATAAAAACAATCCAATTCTATAATAACTGAATAAACAATGTAAAGTAATAAAAATGTTTCAGGGTTACCAGGAATTGGTCTTTCAAAGTATAAGGTACAATGGTTTAAGTATGTAAGTAATTCGATTCAGTGTTTGGTATTTAGTTTGTATATATTTGTGGAGTAGTATCGTGTATTTGTGGTTCGTATTTGGGGTGTGCAACAATCAATGGTTTAGAAAGAATAAGGTTTATGGCTCAAGATCAATAACTGGAATCAGGATTTTGGGTTCAGTGCTTCAAAGCACTTGCAATATAAAACAGGACTATCAATCAACTACAATATATCTCGAGAAAGTTCAGAACACTTGCCTGGTACTAGCTTGCTATACTGTACTAACTTCCAATCACAACCGTCTACTCCTCGACTATCTGTTTCCCTTTCCTACGCCTTTCCTCTCCTGCTCACATATCATAAGCATCTATCAATATTCAACTCATACGATTCTATTCGACATATACTTCTATCTACCCTTCGTTTCACCTAAATCCGATTAACGGATTGAAAGTTATGCTATAAACAAGTAAACACCGAACATATAGACCGACAGTCAGATAACAAGTCACATATAACACGTAACACGTAACACGTTAAACAATCAATGGTATATTGTTTATAAAGGAGTCTCGGGTCGTAAACAGGGTTTCGGGTATTTAAAATGATTTCTAAAACATTTTTCGGAATTAAAACGGGTCGTTGGATCAATTTTAAAGTAACAAACAGGGTACAGTTGGTCAAATCTGGCTTCAAAATAATTTTATAATAATTATCAAGCCTTGAAAACAATTTAAAATAATATTTTAAAACTCGAAACTATTTTTTGGAATTTTGAAATCATTTTGAAATAATTAAATCTAATTAAATAATTATTTAAAATCAATTAATAATTAATTAAATCAATTAATCAATTAATTTTTGAATTAATTGACCAATTAATCAATTAATTATTAACTGAAATTAATTAACTAATTAATTCAGACTTATTTTTGAATTAATAATAATTTTTGGAATTAAAATAATAATTTTTGGAATTTTCAGAAATTAAAAATGGATTTTTATAATTAAAATAAATAGAAAATATGATTTTAAATAATTTTAAAACAGGAATCCAAAATATGCAAATTCTGGAAACCTGGGGGACGAAACTTCATCACCTACAAAAATACAGGGGCTAAACTGCAATTTTGCAGTTCACCCCGCCGGAAAACGACGGGTTCGCCGGAGAACTCGTCTCCGGCACCGTCACACCTTCACAACCTCCAGATCACATCTACACTTCACAAGGAACACAACCATGCCATCAATTCATTCTAATCATCCTGGAGTCGGCCGAAAAATGTTCAAGAAACTCGCCGGTTTCCGGCGAGTTCGACGATAACTTTATAATACAACTCCCTTCGCTACAGAGCTCGTCGATTTGCAAAACTTGTACGAATAGATTGCAAATTTTACAAGGAACACAACCCACTATACCACAACATCTATATAACCCGAAATAAGAAACCTCCAAATTCAATTAAAAACATTCATACGGGTTATAAACCCTAATTTTAAAATTCGAAGATTAAACTCAATTTTGAACATGTTATTGAACTCCAAATCAGTCATATGACATATGAAAATCATCAGGAAAACAAGCTCTACAACATGCAAGCATCAAATCATCCAAACAATCATCCGAACGAAAATTCATTTTTTTAAATCAAAATAATTCGAAAATAAATAAATTTCCAGAAAATAAATCTTTGATTCTGCAGTGATATGGAAACAGATTCTGATAGTACACCTCAAGACCTTCGTTTTGAGTACTCGAGCTTTCCAAACGGATTCCGGTAACACCTCCGATTGTTGGTTTGATTTTCAGAATGGTTTATAAATATATAAATTTTCTCTGGAAAATTATGTAAATACTGTCTGCAAATGATTTTTGGTACGAAATAAAATACGGTAAAGGCTATTTATAATTACGGAAAATTAGTATCCCGTTGGATCATTCCAGATACAAAATGGTACGTTTATTTATAAAAACTGATCCAAACGGTACCGGTTTTCGGGATAATTATCCAAACCAGTATAATTTGTACTGCGGTCTTGGTCTTAGCGCCTGGTTACACGTATTACGAGGGGATAATTGTGATAGTTTAATAAAAAGATCCCATTTATCGAAAATACGAGTTTTATTGATTTACTGAAACGAATAATGTATCGAAATTGTTGCGCCTGGACCCGCGCAGGACAAACCGTACGCCGGATCGAAAAAGTTGAAACATGGAAAATGCTTGGAATATTGCAATTAGGTTAGGAAGGAGTTCTCAGAAGAGTTTCGGGTTATAAAAACGTAAAAAATGGATGACGTTGGTTGGTTCCTGATTGTATAAAATAATTTTTAAATACTCGGAAAAAGATTTTATAAAATCCATATATTTCCTATAAAATCATAAATCAATATAAAAATAATTAGGAAGATATGACAATTATCTATATTTTATTTTGGACATATAAAAATTAAAATACTCAATTAATATTATTTTTAAACATCCAAACACATTTAACACTTAACAAATAATTCACAGAATAAATACTGAACATACATAATAATTATTTTATTAGCAAAATAATTACACGATATATCCCGGATATTACAGGAAAGGCTCTCATCATACAGTCTGATTCAGAGTCATCATATTCTGATGATGATGATTCAGAATCTGAAAATCTATCTAAAGTGGATGTTGATGCAGAGATGATGCAACTGTGTGCTCTTATGGTGAAGGGTATCATAAAGTTTGCCTACAAGAAATTCAGAAAGGGCAAGAAGTTTTCCAGGAACGGTGGAAGTTCTGAAAAGAAAGGGTTCAGAAAGTCTGAAGGCAAAGGAGGAAAGTCTGACAGAGGAGACAACTCAAATGTCAAATGCTACAATTGTGGTGAAAAAGGCCACATCTCTCCTGACTGCAAGAAAGGAAAAAGTGATAAAGGACATACACTTATTACAAAGAAGAAAAATTGGGTAGAGACTTCAGATTCTGAAGATGAGGTGAACTATGCCTTGATGGTAAATGCTGATAGCAGTTCTAATGCTGTTGAATTAAAGGTACCTCAATCAACTCTTGCTTTTCATACTGATGATATTTCTGAGCTAAAATTATATCTGAAAACGATGTTCATTAGTTTTAGTGATCAGTCTTTAACAAATGAAAGATTAACATCTGAAAGTCTTGCTCTTAGAAACAGAAATGACTATTTAGAAAAAGAGTTAGTTATGTTCCATCAAACTCAGAAAGAAAGAGATGAGGCTTTGTATGTTAGAGATTAAGTGCTAAAATTGAATAAATCTCTTAAATCTGAACTGGAAAAGGAAAATGAGATAATCAAAACTTGGACTAAGTTTGGAAGAACAACTCAGAAAAACTTAGAAAATGGAAACTGGAAATAAGGTCTAGGTTACCTAGATGATAAAGAAGAAAAGGAAACTGTGTCATCTAAACCAAACTTTACCAAGAAAGCTGAAAAACCTAAGGTTAACCCTATTAAATTTGTAGCAAAAACTGATGTGTTAAAATCTGAAAAGATGAATAATTCCAAAACAGAAGTAAAAAATAAGTCAACTTCTGACAAATTAAAACAGGACAAACCGGCTTCAGTAAACATAGGTTTAATGACTAAGAAGCAGCTTAAGCATAAGCTGAAAGTGATTAAAAATGTGAACAAGGTAAAGGAAGCTAGGAAAAATAGGAATGGAAAGGAAGGTATGAATAAAAGGAATAATTATATGCATGTTCCTAATGCTCCTAGAAAGAAATGTTTTAATTATGGAAACTCTAACCATCTTGCTTCTTTTTGCAGGAAAAATAAAGATATAAACTCTTTACCTTCTAGATCAGGAGTTAAGTTTTAGTCTGTTAGGTTTAAACCACAAAATCATTGTTTTCATTGTGGTAGTTTATGGCTTTCTATCTATACTTGTATGGAATATCATAGTTTGTACTATGATTATTATCAAATAAAACCTTCTTTAAAGAAAGTTAGTGCAATTCCTTCTAGTGTAAATTCTGATGCAAAGTCTGATATAAAGTCTGATAAAAAGCATGTTAGCATAAACTCTGAAACTAAATCCGCTGCAAATGCTAACAAACTTAAAAATGCAAAAGGATCCAAGCAAGTCCGGGTCCTTAAAACTAATCAATAGTGGTCTTTGTGATTTCAGGGCAACAGGAAAAATATCCTGGTTCTGGACAGTGGATGTTCAGGACATATGATTGGAAATAAAGCCCTGCTATTAGACTTTGTGGAGAAAGCTGGCCCAGGAGTTTCTTATGGAGATGGCAACATGGGAAAGACTCTGGGATATGGAAATATCAATCTTGGGAATGTCATCATTAAAACCGTAGCTCTTATCTCAGGACTTAAACACAATCTTCTAAGTGTGAGTCAAATCTGTGACATAGGTTATCATGTGGATTTCTTTGAAGAACACTGTGAAGTTGTAAGTAATTCTACAGACAAAGTGGTTCTGAAAGGTTACAGGCATGGTAACATATATGAAGCCAGAATTTTTAACAAACTCTGATGGTTCTGCAATCTGTCTGTTAAGCAGAGCATCAATTGAAGAAAGCTGGAATTGGCACAAGAGACTCTCTCATTTAAATTTCAACAACATAAATGAGCTAGTAAAGAAAGATCTTGTGAGAGGACTGCCAAAATCAGTATTTGCTCCTGATGGTCTTTGTGATTCATGTCAAAAGGCAAAACAAAGAAAATCTTCATTCAAGAGCAAAACTGAATCCTCAATTCTTGAGCCTTATCACTTACTGCATGTTGATCTATTTGGTCCAGTCAATGTCATGTCTATTGCAAAGAAGAAATATGTTATGGTTGTTAGTTATATTTGAGATGTCATATCTAACAACAGGACAAATCAGGACTTATTGAAATCAGGACTTACTAGAAGTCAGAACTTAATATCAGAACTTAAGGTCATATCAGAACTTAAGTGCGGGAAGACTTACAGTTAAGGAAGCTGATTTATAGGAGAAGATTGAGTCTAAAACAAAAGAAGATATGCATGGAAAGAGTTAGAAGACTGGAAGACTTGTAGAAGATATCTGATTGATATATTTTAGGAGACAAAATTGTATTCCATATCAACTTGAAGTTATCTTGTAACTGTGTACTATATAAACACAGACTTAGGATTTACACTATATGTGTTATCATTATCGAGAAGATTATACATTATAACCTAGCATCTCTTAGTGATATTTGTTCATCACTGAGAGAGAACAACAATTCTTATTGTAACAGAGTTTATTCAATATACTTGATCTTTGTTACATACTTATGTTAAAACGATTTGATTGTATAAACACTGTATTCAACCCCCATCTACAGTGTTGTGTGACCTAACAAGTGGTATCAGAGCTTAATTGTTAACACACATACAATAAAGATCCAAACAATCATGTCTGAAGAAGCACAAACCCCAACTAAGCCCACCAAAACTCAAGAAACTCAAAACACCCAAACCCACAGTCAATATGAGACTATAAGGGTTTCCATACTGAGACCTTATGAGTATCCCATATGAAAAGTGAAGATGGCTATGTTTCTGGAAGCTACAAATCCAGAATACCTTGATAGAATTAATGAAGGACCACATAAACCTACCAAGCTCTCTGTTGTAGTTGGTGATCAACCAGCAAAGACCATACCAAAGGAGAAAAATGAGTACACAGCTGAAGACATCTCATCTATTGCCAAGGATACAAGGGTAAGGCATTTGCTGCATAGTGCCATTGATAATGTCATGTCAAACAGGGTAATTCATTGCAAGACTGCAAAGGAGATATGGGATGCTTTGGAAATAAGATGCCAGGGAACTGATGCAATCAAGAATAATTAGAGGACTATACTCACTCAAGAGTATGAGCACTTTGACTCAAAAGCTGATGAGTCTTTAACTGATTTGTATGACAGGTTTGTCAAACTCTTGAATGATCTGTCACTGGTGGATAAGGAATATGATCTTGAAGATTCAAATCTAAAATTCCTTTTAGCTCTTCCTGAAAATTGGGATTTGAAGTCTACTACCATAAGAGACAACTATGACCTTACTGAAACCAATCTTGATGAAATTTATGGTATGCTCAAGACTTATGAACTTGAGATGGATCAAAAGAGCAAGAGGCATGGATGAAAGTCAAGGACAGTTGCTCTTAAAACTGAGGAGGAATCTCCTAAAGTTGTTGCCTCAAAGAGGGGCAAGGGAAAGACCCTCATCATAAAGTCTGATTCAGAGTCATCATATTCTGATGATGATGATTCAGAAACTGAAAGTTTACCTGAAATGGATGTTGATGAAGAGATGATGAAATTGTGTGCTTTTATGATGAAGGGTATCACAAAGATAGCCTACAGGAAATTCAGAAAGGGAAAGAAGTTTTCCAAGAAAGGTGTAAGTTCTAATACGAAAGGTCTCAGAAAGTCTGAAGGCAAAGGAGGAAAGTCTGACCGAGGAGACAACTCAAATGTCAAATGCTACAACTGTGGTGAAAAAGGCCACATATCTCCTGACTGCAAGAAAGGAAAAAGTGACAAAGACAAGGCACTTGTCACAAAGAAGAAAAGCTGGAGAGACACTTCAAATTCTGAAAATGAGGCGAACTATGCCCTGATTGTAAATGCTGATTGCAAACCTGAAACTGCTGAATTAAAGCTACCTCAAACAACTTATGCTTTTCATACTGATGATATTACTGAGTTTAGATTATATCTTAAGACCATGTTCATTAGTTATAGAGATCAGACTTTAACATATGAAAGATTAACATCTGAAAATCTTGCTTTTAAAAAGAGGAATGACTATTTAGAAAAGGAGTTAGTTATGTTTCATCAAACTCTGAAAGAAAGAGATGATGCTTTTTATGTTAGAGATGAAGTGCTAAAATTGAATGAATCTCTAAAAACTGAGTTAGAAAAGGAAAGAGAAATTATCAGAATTTGGACTAACTCTGGCTGAACAACTCAGAATTTACTAAGTAGTGGAAACTGGAAAGAGGGCTTAGGTTATAGAGATGATAAAAGTGAGAAAGGAACTGAACAAATTGAACCAATTGTTGTTAAACAGACTGCTAAGCCAAAGGTAAATCCTGTTAAGTTTGTAGCAAAAACTGTAAAGTCTGATTATGAAAAGATGAAAGAATCTAGGACATAAGTAAAAGAAAAGTCAACTTCTGACAAATTAGAATAGGAAAAATCAGCTGAAGTAAACATAGGCTTAATGACAAAGAAGCAGCTTAAGCATAAGCTGAAAGAGATTAGGAATGTCAACAAGGTAAAGGAAGCTAGGAAAAATAGGAATGGAAAGGAAGGTGTGAGTAAAAGCAATAATTATATGCCTATTCCTAATGCTCCTAGAAAGAAATGTTATAACTTTGGAAACTCTAACCATCTTGCTTCTTTTTGCAGAAAAAATAAAGATATAAACTCTTTACCTCATAAATCAGGAGGTAAGAGTCAGTCTGTTAGGTTTAAGCCACAAAATCCTTATTTTCGTTGTGGTAGTTTATGGCATTCCATTTATACTTGTAAGGAATATCATAGTTTGTACTACGATTATTATCAAATAAAACCTTTTTTGAAGAAAGTTAGAATTGTTCCTTCAAGTGTAAAGTCTGATGGAAAGTCTGATATAAATTCTAATAAACAATATGTTAGCATAAACTCTGAAACTAAATTCGCTGCAAATACTAACAAACTTAAAAAGGCCAAAGGATCCAAGCAAGCCTGGGTCCTTAAAACTAACCAATAGTGGTCTTTGTGATTGCAGGGCAACAGGAAAAACATCCTAGTATTTGACAGTGGATGTTCAGGACATATGACTAGAAATAAAGCCCTACTATCAGACTTTGTGGAGAAAGCTGGCCCATGAGTTTCTTATGGAGATGGCAACATGGAAAAAACTCTGGGATATGGCAATATCAATCTTTGGAATGTCATCATTGAAATAGTAGCTCTTATCTCAGGACTTAAACACAATCTGCTATGTGTGAGTCAAATCTGTGACAGAAGTTATCATGTGGATTTCTTTGAAGAACACTGTGAAGTTGTAAGCAATTCTACAGGCAAAGTGGTTCTGAAAGGTTACATGCATGGTAACATTTTTAAAGCTAGACTTTCAACAAGTACTTATGGTTCTGCAATCTGTCTGTTGAGTAGAGCATCAATTGAAGAAAGCTGGAATTGGCACAAAAGATTCTCTCATTTAAATTTCAAAAACATAAATGAGCTTGTAAGGAAAGATCTTGTGAGAGGACTGCCAAAATCAGTATTTGCTCCTGATGGCCTTTGTGATTCATGTCAAAAGGCAAAATAAAGAAAATCTTCTTTCAAGAGCAAAACTGAATCCTCAATTCTTGAGCCTTATCACCTACTGCATGTTGATCTATCTGGTCCAGTCAATGTCCCGTCTATTGCAAAGAAGAAATATGCTATGGTTATAGTGGATGAGTTCACAAGATACACTTGGGTGTATTATTTGCACAAGAACAATTAAACTGCATCTACTCTAACTTATCATGTCAAACAGCTGGATAAATTGGTCAAAGATTCTGTTAAATTTATAAGAAGTGATAATGGTACTGAGTTCAAGAATTCAATCATGGAAGAGTTCTGCAAAGAGCATGGAATCAAGCAGGAATTTTCTGCACCTGGAACTCCACAACAAAATGGAGTTGTAGAAAGAGAGAACAGGACTCTCATTGAAGTTGCAAGAACTATACTTGATGAGGCAAAGCTGCCAACCTACAAGTTCTGATGAGCCAAGTTCTGATTCATCAAGTTCTAATGAGCCAAGTTCTGATAACTCTGGAAACTCTGATACTTCAAATCCTGATGGATCCAACTCAAACACTGAAGTTTCAGAGAGCATAACTACAGGGGGAGTATCAGAAAATGCTGATGGAGACAACATGGATCATTGGGGAGAATCCAGTTCTAGAAATCAACTTCCATCTGCAAGGAAGTGGACCAAATCACATACACCTGACTTAATAATTGGAGATCCTGAAGCAGGTGTCAGAACTAGAACTGCAACATCAAATGAATGTCTCTATCATTCTTTTCTATCTCAGACTGAACCAAAGAAAGTGGAAGAAGCTCTTCAAGATGCTGATTGGGTGTAAGTAATGCAGGAAGAGTTAAATGAATTTGAAAGAAATAAAGTCTGGACCCTAATGCCAAGACCAAAGAACAAATCAATTGTTGGCACAAAATGGGTGTTCAGAAACAAAACTAATAGTGATGACATAATTACAAGAAACAAAGCAAGGCTGGTTGCTAAAGGCTAGTCTCAACATGAGGGTATTGATTATGATGAAACATTTGCACCAGTTGCTAGATTGGAATCCATAAGAATCTTTTTGGCTTATGCTGCTCACAAAAAGTTTAAAGTCTTTCAAATGGATGTGAAAAGTGCTTTTCTCAATGGAGAATTGGAGGAAAATGTAACATCCGCGATATTGCGTGTAATTATTTTTATCAATAAATAATTTTTATATGATTATTATGTGATTTCTGGTGAATTATCTGATCATTGGTGTGAATATGTGAATGCTTATATGTGATACATTATAAGTTTGCTAATTTTATTATGACCAGAATAAAATATAGATAATTACGGTATTTTTCTGGTAATTTTTGGGCTGTTAAATAATTTTATATTGATTTATGAAATTATTAATTATTTTCTGAATAATTACAAAATTATTTTATAAGACGGGAATCATCCGACTTCAACCGTTTGTATGTTTTTACAACCCGAAACTCTTCCGAAAACTCTTTCCTAACCTAATCTGGTAATTCCGGACATTTTCCGTGTTTAGACTTTTTCGATCCGGATTACGGTTTGACCCCTGAGCGGCCCGGTGCAAAATTTTCGATACGATAATCATTTCGGTGAACCAACAAAACCCGTATTTTCAAAAGACGAGATATTATTACATTATTTTCGTACAGAGTATTTTATAAAAAGTCCGGTTGGGATAATTATCTAAAACTGATATCAAATTGGATCGTTATTGCAGTTACTTAGCGGCTAAGCAACTAATTTAACGATCCAAAATGATCCAGAATGAACCAATATTCCGTAAATATAAATAGCATATTTATTATTTCATTTTATTCGTTTTTTCATTTACAACCAGTAAAAATATAGTAATTACAGAGAAAAACCCTAAAAACCGATACGTTCTTGAAAATCAAACGCACAAACGAAGACGTTATCGAACTCCGATTCAGGCGTGCATCATATCAAAATGAAGCTCTCGAAATCTTCTTTCTGAATCAACCATTTCTTTTTGCCCAGAAATCAAGAGTCAGCGAGTCATAGAAAAGAAAACCAGTGATCTATAAATATAATCAAAGCGTAGAAAGAGAATGAAAGTGATTGATAAATAGAAGCAAGGCATAGAAAGAGAAAAAAAGGGGTTGATGAGTAAAACTGTTAGATGAGTACAAGTAAAGTGGAAATCGTCGATGATAAGGCAAGTACTTCTGAACCTTTCTTTAAGATATATTGCAAATATTTTCGAACTGTTTCATAACATGTCGCTATTATTCAAATAACTCTTATTTTATACTGCAAACACTTTAAACTATTTAACCTTGAACCCTGATTCTTATTGATCTTGAGCCATAAGCCTTATTCTTCGTAAACCATTGATTGTTGAATTCCCACATACGATCCAAACACATATGATACTACCCCACAAATACATATCTACCACATACTGATGCTGATATTGAGTTTCTTAACATACCAACCCTTATTCCTTGTTTAACAGAAGACCAATTCTTGGAACCCTTGAACCCTTGGTCTTCTACTTTCTGATTCTTTCCTTGATTGAAAGCCAATCTTTTTGAATTCTTTGTTATACCCACATGGTATTGTGAATCATCCTATGCTTCAAGATAAATGTTGTTTATGATTAAGTTTATTAATTACATTGGTTATCATTTTGAATTGTTTTAGAATTGGATAGTTTTATAAATGTGGACCAGATTCGTGGTCGGACCAGATTCGTGGTCATTGTAGGCCAATGCATGCCTTGGATCCAGTATATAGAGCAAAGTTGGGAGCCTTGCTCGGGGTTAGTGCGTGACTGATCAGCAGCCTAACCTTGGTTTTTAAAATGAAAAGTGAATATCCAATTCTAATCATTTCTTATTCAGAAACCTGATTCTTCTGAATCATTTCAATTGGTAATTGTTTAAGCTCCATTACTGCTATTATTACTTGCTGAGCTAGTAAGCTCACTCTTGCAAATTTTTTTATGTTTTCAACAGTTGAAGAAGAAAGTGTTGGTAACGAGGATTCCCTGTCCAGTGTGCGAGCGAGGGTTTCCGGTTAAATTGGATCGATCTAGCAGAAGCTTTATAGTGTAGGTGGGTTATGCAAGATTATAACAACGATATCATTAGCAATTGTAAGTTGAACTAGTTGGGTTTTGGTGCGATGTAATAAAAGTTAAGGTTGTGGCTTGTTTTCATACTTTAACCTGTTACGATCCGTGGTTGTGTATAGAAGGGTCCATGCATTTAATACTTTACATATAGGTTTAAATATTGTGGTGTATGTTGTGAGCCCCAAACTTCTGACCCGGGTTTGGAGGGCGTCACAGAAGAGGTATATGTTGATGTTAGATATATTTGAGATGTCATGTCTAATATGATTTGTGTTTAGTTTTCAGAACTTAACAACAGGACAAATCAGGATTTACTGGAATCAGGACTTACTAGAAGTCAGAACTTAATATCAGAACATAAGGTCATATGAGAACTTAAGTGCAGGAGGACTTACAGTTAAGGAAGGAAGCTGATTTACAGTAGAAGATCGAGACTAAAATAAATGAAGATATGCATGGAAAGAGTTAGAAGACTGGAAGACTTGTAGAAGATATCTGATTAATATATTTTAGGAAATAAAGTTATATTCCATATCAATTAAAAGTTATCTTGTAACTGTGTACTATATAAACATAGACTTAGGTTTACACTATATGTGTTATCATTATTGAGAAGATTATACATTGTAACCTAGTAGCTCTTAGTGATATTTGTTCATCACTGAGAGAGAACAGTTCCATTGTAACAGAGTTTATTATATTGAATATATCTATTTACTATTACTTGTGTTAAAAATCGATTTGATTGTATTAAACACTGTATTCAACCCCCTTCTACAATGTTGTGTGACCTAACAAGTGGTATCAGAGCTTATCTGTTAACACACATACAGTAAAGATCCAAACAATCATGTCTGAAGAAGTACAAACTCCAACCAAGCCCACCAAAACTGAAGAAACTCAAAAGACTCAAACCCACAGTCGATATGAGACTATTAGGGTTCCCATGCCGAGACCTTCTGAGTATCCCATATGGAAAGTGAAGATGGCTATGTTTCTGGAAGCTACAGATCCAGAATACCTTGACAGAATTAATGAAGGACCACATAAGCATACCAAGCTCTCTGTTGTAGTTGCTGATCAACCAGCAAAGACCATACCAAAGGAGAAAAGTGAGTATACAGCTGAAGACATCTCATCTATTTCAAAGGATTCAAAGGTAAGGCATTTGCTGCATAGTGCCATTGATAATGTCATGTCAAACAGGGTAATTCATTGCAAGACTGCAAATGTGATATGGGAAGCTTTGGAGACAAGATGCCAGGGAACTGATGTAATTAAGAAGAACAAGAGGACAATACTCACTCAAGAGTATGAGCACTTTGACTCAAAAGCTGATGAATCTTTAACTGACTTATATGATAGGTTTGTCAAACTCTTGAATGATCTGTCACTGGTGGACAAGGAATATGATCTTGAAGATTCAAATCTAAAATTCCTTTTAGCTCTTCCTGAAAATTGGAATTTGAAGTCTACTACCATAAAAGACATGAAACTACTCTTGATGAAATTTATGGTATGCTCAAGACTTATGAACTTGAGATGGATCAAAGGAGCAAGAGGCATAGAAGAAAGTCAAGGACAATTATTCTTAAGGTCGAGGAGGAATCTCCTAAAGTTGTTGCCTCAAAGAGGGGCAAGGGAAAGGCTCTCATCATAAAGTCTGATTCAGAGTCATATTCTGATGATGATGATTCAGAAACTGAAAGTTTACCTAAAATGGATGATGATGAAGAGATGATGAAATTGTGTGCTCTAATGGTGAAGGGTATCACAAAGATAGCCTACAAGAAATTCAGAAAGGGCAAGAAGTTTTCCAGGAAATGTGTAAGTTCTGATAAAAAAGGGTTCAGAATGTCTGAAGGCAAAAGTGCAAAGTCTGACAGAGGAGACAACTCAAATGTCAAATGCTACAATTGTGGTGAAAGAGGCCACATATCTCCTGACTACAAGAAAGGAAAAAGTGACAAAGGCAAGGAATTTGTCACGAAGAAGAAAAGCTGGACAGATACTTCAGATTCTGAAAGTGAGGTGAACTATGCCTTGATGGCAAATGCTGATAGCAGCCCTGAAACTACTGAATTGAAGGTACCTCAAACAACTTATGCTTTTCAAAATGATGATATTATTGAGTTGAGATTATATCTTAAAACCATGTTTATTAGTTATAGAGATTAGACTTTAACATGTGAAAGATTAACATCTGAAAATTCTGCTTATAAAAAGAGAAATGATTATTTAGAAAAGGAGTTAGTTATTCTTCATCAAACTAAGAAAGAAAAAGATGATGCTTTATATATTAGAGATGAAGTGTTAAAATTGAATAAATCTCTAAAAGCGGAACTAGAAAAGGAAAGAGAGATTATCAGAACTTGGACTAACTCTGGCAGATTAACTCAGAATTTATTAAGTAGTGGAAAATGAAAAGAGGGCATAGGTTATGGAGATGATAAAAGTGAAAAAGGAACTGAACAAATTGAGCCAATTGTTGTTAAACAGACTGTTAAGCCAAAGGTAAATCCTGTTAAGTTTGTAGCAAAAACTGTAAAGTCTGATTCTGAAAAGATGAAAGAGTCTGTGACAGAAGTTAAGGATAAGTCAACTTCTGAAAAATTAAAACAAGATAAACCAGCTGAAGTCAACATAGGCTTAATGACAAAGAAGCAGCTTAAGCATAAGCTGAAAGAGATTAGGAATGTCAACAAGGTAAAGGAAGCTAGGAAAAATAGGAATGGAAAGGAAGGTGTGAATAAAAGCAATAACTATATGCCTGTTCCTAATGCTCCTAGAAAGAAATGTTACAACTGTGGAAACTCTAACCATCTTGCTTATTTTTGCAGGAAGAATAAAGATATAAACTATTTACATCCTAAATCAGGAGTTAAGAGTTAGTCTGTTAGGTTTAAGCCACAAAATCCTTGTTTTCATTGTGGTAGTTTATGGCATTCCATTTATACTTATAAGGAATATCATAGTTTGTACTATGATTATTATCAAATAAAACCTTCTTTAAAGAAAGTTACTATTGTTCCTTCTAGTATAAAGTCTGATGCAAACTCTGATATAAATTCTGATAAACAGCATGTTAGCATAAACTTTGAAATTAAATCCGCTGCAAATGCTAACAAACTTAAAAAGGCCAAAGGATCCAAGCAAGTCTGGGTCCTTAAAACTAATCATTAGTGGTCTTTGTGATTGCAGGGAAACAGGAAAAATATCCTAGTTCTGGATAGTGGATGTTCAGGACATATGACTGGAAATAAAGCCCTGCTATCAGACTTTGTGGAGAAAGCTAGCCCAGGATTTTTTTATGGAGATGGCAACATGGGAAAAACTCTGGGATATGGCAATATCAATCTTGGGAATGTCATCATTGAAACAGTAGCTCTTGTCTCAGGACTTAAACACAATCTGCTAAGTGTGAGTCAAATCTGTGACAGATGTTATCATGTGGATTTCTTTGAAGAAGACTGTGAAGTTGTAAGCAATTCTACAAGAAAAGTGGTTCTGAAAGGTTACTGGCATGGTAACATTTATGAAGCCAGACTTTCAACAAGTACTAATGGTTCTGCAATCTGTCTGTTGAGTGGAGCATCAATTGAAGAAAGATGGAATTGGCACAAAAGACTCTCTCATCTAAATTTCAACAACATAAATGATCTTGTAAGGAAAGATCTTGTGAGAGGACTGCCAAAATAAGTATTTGCTCCTAATGGCCTTTGTGATTCATGTCAAAAGGCAAAACAAAGAAAATCTTCTTTCAAGAGCAAAACTGAATCCTCAATTCTTGAGCCTTATCACCTACTGCATGTTGATCTATCTGGTCCAGTCAATGTCATGTCTATTACAAAGAAGAAATATGCAATGGTTATAGTGGATGAGTTCACCAAGTACACTTGAGTGTATTTCTTGCACAAGAAGAATGCATCTGCATCTACTCTAACTGATCATGTCAAACAGCTAGATAAATTGGTCAAAGATTATGTCAAGATTATAAGAAGTGATAATGGCACTGAGTTCAAGAATTCAATCATGGAAGAGTTCTGTAAAGAGCATGAAATCAAATAGGAATTTTCTGCACTTGGAACTCCACAGAAAAATGGAGTTGTAGAAAGAAAGAACAAGACTCTCATTGAAGCTGCATGAACTATACTTGATAAAGCAAAGTTAACAACCTACTTTTGGGTTGAAGCTGTGCAGACTGCTTGTTTTACACAGAATGCTACACTCATCAACAAGCATAGAAAACACCATATGAGATGGTGAAGAAAAATAAGCCAAATCTGAAATACTTTCATGTATTTGGATTTAAGTGTTTTGTTCTTAAGACTCATCCTGAACAGCTGTCAAAATTTGATCTAAAAGCTGTTGAAGGAATTTTTGTTGGATATCCACTTTCCATAAAAGCCTTCAGAGTCTAAAATTTAAGAACAAGGGTTGTCATGGAATCTATCAATGTATCTTTTGATGATAAGAAGATTATTAGACTTGAAGATTTCAATGATCATGATCAGCTGAGATTTGAAAATGAAGATTTAAATTCTGATTCTGTAAATTTTGATGAATTAAACTCTGATCCTGTAAGTTCTGACGGGTTAAATTCTGATGTCATTGAAACTGTGGTAACTACTCCAAAGGAAAATGCACCTGTCCAGGGGGAGCAAGTTGAAGATCCAACCACAGCTCAAGACTCTCAAGAAGCATCAGAACCTGTCACTGGCTCTTCAAGTTCTGATTTATCAAGTTCTTATGAGCCAAATTCTGATAATTCTAGAAACTCTGATACTTCAAATCCTGAAGGATCCAACTCAAATTCTGAAGTTTCAGAGAGCATAACTACAGGGGGAGCATTAGAAAATGCTGATGGAGACAACATGGATCATGGGGGAGGATCCAGTTCTAGAAATCAACTTCCATCTGCAAGGAAGTGGACGAAATCACATACACCTGACTTAATAATTGGAGATCCTGAAGCAGGTGTCAGAACTAGAACTGCAATATCAAATGAATGTCTCTATCATTATTTTCTATCTTAGACTGAACCAAAGAAAGTGGAAGAAGCTCTTCAAGATGCTGATTGGGTGCAAGTAATGCAGGAAGAGTTGAATGAATTTGAAAGAAATAAAGTCTGGACCCTAGTGCCAAGACCAAATAACAGATCTATTGTTGGAAAAAAATGGGTGTTCAGAAATAAAACTTACAGTGATGGCATAATTACAAGGAACAAAGCAAGGCTGGTTGCTAAAGGCTACTCTCAACAGGAGGGTATTGATTATGATGAAACATATTCACCAGTTGCTAGATTGGAATCCAGAAGAATCTTTTTGGCTTATGTTGCTCAGAAAAAGTTTAAAGTCTTTCAAATGGATGTGAAAAGTGCTTTTCTCAATGGAGAATTGGAAGAAGATGTATATGTTGAATAACCTCCAGGTTTTGAAGATTCAAAATTTCCAAATCATGTCTACAGATTAGACAAAGCACTTTATGGCCTTAAGCAAGCTCCAAGAGCATGGTATGATACTTCAGCTCAATTCCTTCTGGAAAGTGGATTTCATAGAGGCACAATTGATAAAACACCGTTCTACCCCAACCATGGAAAGGACTTACTTTTGGTACAGATATATGTTGATGATATCATATTTGGTTCTACTAATGCCAAACTCTGAGAAAGGTTTGCAAAGCTAATGTAGTCAAGATATCAAATGAGTATGATGGGAGAACTTAGTTATTTTCCGGGACTTCAAGTCAAGCAAAATGAAGAAGGTACTTTTATCTGTCAATCCAAGTACACCAGAAATTTACTGAAGGAATTTGGAATGCAAGACTGTTCAACTGCATCCACTCCCATGGCCACTGCAACCAAGTTAGATAAAGATACTGGTTCATCAGTAGATATTACTAACTACAGAGGTATGATTGGTTCTTTACTCAATTTAACTGCTAGTAGACCTGATATCATGTATGCTACCTGTCTTTGTGCAAGATTTCAGATCCAAGAGAACCTCATCTAATAGCTGTGAAAAGAATTTTCAAGTACCTCAAGGGTACAGCTGCTCTAGGATTGTGGTATCCTAGAGAATCATATTTTAAGCTAATAGGTTACTCATATGCAGATTTTGCAGGACACAAAATCGACAGGAAAAGCACTAGTGGAAGCTGCTAATTTCTTGGAGGCAGATTGGTTTCTTGGTTTAGCAAGAAACAGAAATCAATTTCCACATCAACTGCAGAAGCAGAATATATTGCTGCATGAAGCTTTTGTGCACAGATTCTTTGGATGAAGAATCAGCTACTGGACTATGGGTTAGAATTTTCTAAAATACATATTTACTGTGATAATCAAAGTGCTATTGCTATGACAGGTAATCCAGTTCAACACTCAATGACAAAGCACATCAGCATTAGGTACCATTTCATAAGGGAACATGTGATGGAAGGTACAATGGAAATGCATTTTGTTCCAACATATCAACAACTAGCAGATATCTTCACAAAACCATTATGTGAAGCTACTTTTAACAGACTGGTAAATGAACTTGGAATGGTTTCATGTTCTTTTTCTAAATCTGCTTAGTTTTTGTTCTCATACAGCAGACTTTATGATCAGTGTTTACAGATTGTCTTATCTTCACGTAATCTGTGCTTAAATTGAAATACATTAAATGCTGATTGTTATCTGATGTGGATCTATATACTCTGATAGTGATTTGAATGTTCTGTGACTATTCAATCCAATGAGGATTACTATGCTAGATGCTGACCTAGTAGTCTTTAACATACTAGAAATCCCATATTTGAATTAGTTGTTTATGTGGAAACTCATTAACACAAGCAAATTCTAATTTTGAGCTTAGTCAAACTTAATTTGTGTATCTTATTACTAAGTCACAAACTATATTCTTGCTTCTTATCTGTCAAATTCTGATGTCAGTATATCTTAAGGATGAACTAAATGCTGATAAGCCTCACTTATCTGAAGAAAAAAAAAAGAAAAGAAAATTAAAGTCAGGTACTCCTTTGAGATATAGAGTAAAAATGTAATATCCCATATTTTCAAATATTATTATTGTTATTATTTGGAATTGTTTATGTGATTTTTATGTGAATTTTGGTGAATTAGCTGATAATTGGAATTGATGTTTGGGTGTTTATATGTGATATTATTTGAGTATTTTAATTTTTATGTGCTCAGAATAAAATTTAGATAATTGTGAAATTTTTCTGGTAATTTTTGGAGTGTTATATGATTTTATAATGATTTATGAATTATTAATTATTTTCTGAATAATTACAAAATTATTTTATAAAGCCGGAAATCGTTCAACCTCAACTGTTTTTGCGTTTTTACAACCCGAAACTCTTCGGAAAACTCCTTCCTAACCTAATCTGGTAATTCCGAACATTTTTCGTGTTTTAACTTTTTTGATCCGGATTACGGTTTGACCCGTGCGCGGCCTGGCGCAAGAATTTCGGTACGATAACCATTTCAATAAATCTACAAAACCCCTATTATCGAAAGACGGGATATTATTACATTATTTTCGTATAAAGTATTTTATAAGAAGCTCGGTTTTGATAATTATCCAATTTTGATATTAAATTGTATCATTTTTATAGTTACTTAACGGCTAAGTAATTTATTTTTGGATCGTTTTGTAGTAACTTAGTGGCTAAACAACTAATTTATCGATCCAAAATGATCCAGAACGAACTAATATTCCATAAATATAAATAGCCTATTTCTTATTTCATTTATTTCATTTATCGATTTGCAACCAGTAAAAATACAGTAAGTATAGAGAAAATCCTAGAAACCGATACGATCCTGAGAATCAATCGTACAAACGATGGCGTTATCGAACTCCGATTCGGGCGTACATCATATCAAAATGAAGCTCTCGAAATCTTCATTCTGAACCAATTATCAGTTTTTGCCCAGAAATCAAGGTATTTTTCTGATTTAATTATTTAATTCGAATTATTTAGTGAATAAAATATGAATTTTTGCAGACGCGATTATCTGAGTGTTTTGATGATTCCATGTTGTAGAGCATGTTTTACTGGTCAATTTCATATATTATACTTCAAAAATAGAGTTCAATATCATGTAGTAATTGAAGTTTGATTTTCTTAAAATCATTTAAAAATGTGTTCTTGGTAATCTTGAAGAGTTCTGAGAATCAAACCCAAATTTGAAGATGTTATTGAACACCAAATCACAAGTATTTGTAACCGTTGTGAAGCCCTTGATCTGTTCTACCTATTTCAACAATCAACTCGTTTAAACGATTGGTAATTTTCAAATTCGTATTTTAGGGTTCATAGCCCGATTTGGGGGGTTTTTGATTGAATAATATTTGAATGATTTTGATGTGATAATTAGCTTCTACATGTTATTTGCAATCGATTTATACTATTATTTTGTTCGTTCTATTGCTAAATCGATTGAATCGAGTTTTTGCTTATTTTGTTTTATTCGTTTTAAATTTCGATTTTTCAGTATACATGGAGGTTGGTTGATGCTTATGATTATATGAACTTGTTGTATAGTTCCTGAGCTGTGTTTTGCGATTTATTTCGTCTGATTTGGTAATGGATTCGTCGAAAACGTTGTTTGGCCGGAAAAAGCTCGGCCTTGCCGGCTTTAATGGCGATGGCCGGAAGCTGGGTTCGATCGCCGATGTTCATCCCGACCCGGATGAGTGGGGGTGACCCGGTTCCGACCCATTTTCTGATTTAAACTGACCCCTTTTTGATTTGTTTTCCCCCAAATTTCCCATCTGAATTATGTTTCTGAAAATTCTGTTTTAAAAATAATTCAAAAATCCTGTTTTAATTTCTAAAAATTCATTTTTATTTTGAAAATCATTATTTTAATTCTGAAAATTTATTTTTAATTCAAAAATAAATCCAAATTATTTAATTAATTAATTTTAGTTGATAATTAATTATTTAATTAGTCAAGTAATTTATATTAATTGATTAATTTAATTATTTATTAATTAATTTTAATTGATTATTTAATTAGATTTAATTATTTATTCTTGATTTAAAAACTCCGAAAAATAGTTTCGAGCTTTAAATTATTTTCCAGGCTCGATAATTCTTATAAAATTATTTTCGGGTGTTCGAGCCCTATTATTTAATTATAAAATAATTTAGAGACCCGTTGTAATTCTGAAAAATGTTCAAAAATTCATATTAAATCAACCGTTCTTCTGTTTAATACGAAACGAACGCGTAAAGACTCAAAAAAATATTCCGCTTTCATTAAAAATACTTTCGAGACCTAAATTCTTTTGTTTCGAAAGGTCGCTTGTTTTACGGATCATTCTGAGTCGATTTTTGATCGATAAATCATATTTTGACCCAATTTCCGTTTTAAACGTACCAAGTCGAACCTTTTGACGAACCGAGTCATATGTGATATGAATTATGTGATATGTGAGTTATGTGCTTATGTGCTATGTGAATTACGTGTGTACGTGGGTCAAGAGTCCTGTGTTTGATTATTATAGTTATGTGTGGGCTATCGTATGGGTAGACGATAGGCTGTTGAAGTGTAGTTCGTTGACTAATTATCGTTTAGACGATTAAAGTTCTATATTTTAATTATAGATACGGATCTCTCGAGTTGATCGGGACAAGACGTTGGATAAAGAGTAAGATAGAATGGTATTGGGTATCTGGCTTCTAGCAACCGCAGGAGCAGCATATCAGTAAAGTGTTGAAGAGAAAGACAGAGATGTTTTGAGACATAATGTTAGAATATATACGTTTTGCGAGTGTGACTAACTGCTAAATCTCAAAGGCAAATATCCCTATCATCACTTATTGTTCAAGTGATACTTATTTTAAATCTTTTCATGCAAGTATTACTTTCCCTATTCAGTTCGTAATAGATAAATGTTTTACATATCGCTGAATTAAATGATTCTGTTTATGCAAGTATTCTTCTGCTATTATATGTTCAGAATAGCTAAGTGATTTTACTTATCCAATTATCGTATTTATAAATGTTTTGGATTTTGAGAAAAGTGATTTGGTTGCGAATATTCCTACCCAAGAATTGGGGGAATAAAATTATTTCAGGTGTCAATTATTATGACCCCATTTCAATAAAAGGTTTTAAGATTGGATCATAATTGCGTAAGTGACCGGGACGGACGGTCCAGTGGAGCGCTATTTCTAAGTGCTATATGGAATATTATGACACAATTTTTGCCACATGCAGGTATATTGCCTTTTGTTTGAGTACTCGTGTTTTTGGGGTCACGTTTCTACGATTCATGACCTTGTGCTATCATACGGGCTGATCAGCATGTGATAGTACGTCCGTCGGAGAATGATCCTAATCTAAATTATCATATTATTTTTGATATTCATAGAATAAATAATTTATCAACTGTTTCTATTTTGGATAATGGTAAAATGCAGTTTTGATTCAGATTCTGATTTATGTTGATACTTATGTTGTTGTTAAATATCAAAGGTGGTATTAGTATAGATGATTGATGTTGACTTCAGTATAGAATATTGTGAGCATCAAGGTTTGTATTGATATCTAATTTGATATGACAAAAAATAAGTATTAATATCAAGAGTTCGGTTTTGAGTATAGTTTATGATTCAATACATAATCATTGTTTCTTGTTATTATTGTTTACGATATTTTCGTAAACACTGTTTTATGAGTTTTATTCTCGTCAAGATTCAAAGTATTGCTAAAGCATTTCGCTCGAAAATATCAAAAAGAGATTTGAATACAGTCAGAAACAATTATCCGATTTTTAATAAATTTTCTGTTTCAGCAATCATGATTTTAAAATGTTCTGCGCTATTGCAGATGTTGGTTTTATATCAAAACGACCCTATAATCGCTATAATGATCTTGCTGAGCATTTCTTCCGCTCATACTTGTCTGTTTTCAAATTTAATCTCTAATGAGGATTAGCTTGCGCTGTTTAGCTGTGAAATTCGAGGAAGCAAAGAAAAAGCTCTTGGAAGGTGGTTGGTCCAGGGTTTGCGGGCTAGTGTAAGTTTTATTGTGTAAAGTTGTTTATATTATATTATATTATAGTTGTATATTTTAATTGGGCCTAGTATACTTCTTTTCTAAGTTATACTAGTGGGTTTAGTTTTGAGTTGAAATTTAGTGAAAAGAGTTTTAAAAGAAAGTGAAAAATTTATTGATGGAATTTAAAATTCTTGTTTCTAGAACTGTAACCTTAAAAGATCTTGGATTAGTTTGGGGTCATTTTTGCTAAATATCTTCCGCTGGCATTTGTTTATTGATTAAACAAGTTAATTTGGATTGGGGTTTTATAGCGACGACCAAATCCCTTGACCCCGGATTCGGGGGGCATTACAAAAAATATGGAAGGGAAGATCCAAGTGCATTGCTGGTATTAAGTAATATGCATTTAAAAAGCAATTAAATTTTTCTTGGTGACTTTTCACATTCTCTGATTACTGGAGAAATACTCTGATAATAGCATAAATTCTGATAGCAGTTATGACTCATTTACACTGAGAAGCCACTGTGAAAAAGAATTCTAAAAGATGTATAAAATAAGCACAAACAGTTGAGGTGGACTCATGCACAAATTTATCCTATAGTAGACTTCATTATTAATGACAGATTTTAAGCACTTCTCTTAGTTATGCCTTATTTTGAAGATGTACTGAAGTTTATCAGACTTTAATCTTTATCTGATATTTTACTAATGCACACACTATCACTCCATATGAATGATGAAAATTACTGTGGTGATTAAGTTGTTTTTGACAAACAGTTAAGTGTCATTTGCATAAATTCTGAGGATAATTTCTGATGGAAGTTCTGATGATTAAACTCTGAAGAAGCAAATCAATATTTGTATGAAGAATCATAGATACAAACATTCACTTTTTGAGTACAGAAGCCATGTTCTGATGACCGTTAAAATATGATAATAGTCAAGTTCTGATATTAAATCCTGATGGAATCTCTGATGCTTATGTGGAATTATTCTTTACTTGACTTATTTGTGGAAAATACTGAAACGGTCATATTTAATAAGAATATACTTAGGTGAGATAAAACAGTCATAATCATTTGGGTTAGTGGTAAATGTGTTTGTCTTGAAAAACTGCATGTGCATAGTAATTGTTACTTATTTCTCGTGCCCATTAAATCCTGCTTTAACTTTTTACTAATAGTTATTATTACACATCGGTCTAGGGAGATGAGGCATCATTAACTCTACACTTAATCATTAATCAGTCCTCTAGTCCTTTGATATTCCATGGGTTATTTAACCAACATTTCATCTCAGACAAATCATCTCCTATTCTCACAAAAAATCATTCTCTCTCTTTTGATTCTCACCATTTTCTTCCTTCATAAAAATGGTTCTTGTAAACATGTTTATGAACTATGAAAACTTCAACGTTGAGTTCAGTTGTGGTGACTGGGAACAGGAATGGCATGTCACTGCAATTCCTGATGAAATATGGAACTTGGTTCCACAAGAGGTTCAGACAAACCTCTTGTTCTTTTAGATGAACTATCAACTCCATCTTGATCGCTTGGAAGAAGAACGGAGAGAGGCTCTTCTTCAGCAAGAACGGATCATCCGTCTTGCAGTGCTGTTTGTCAGCAGCAGCAGGAACTAATTGATAGTTTTCCTTCTCAGACCAAGGCTGTTGATGTTCACCATCTTAGACTAGGATTATCTTGTAATCTTTTGCATGTAATCTACAAATTTCATAAGATGTACTCTTTGGATATTTTAATGAAATTTCTTTTGATTTCAAGATTTCATCTTTATTTATCTCGTATTATGTGAATGTAAATGTTCTTATTGCAACCTATTAATCTTTACTTCATCTACTTGAACTGTATTTCTTGATGAATGTTTTGATTAAAATTGTGGTTACTAATAATTTGTGCTTATTTGATAAAAAAATATTGAATTTGAATTGACATATTCTGACCTACACTTGAGAAAGTAGAAGCAATTGAGAAAACTCAAGAGAAGCAACATGCCCAAATCTCAGAGGTTCTGGCTAATCAAGCTTCTCAACAGGCTCAATTGAATGATATTCAATCTTCAGTGTAACTTCTTCTCTCACTCCTACTATCAGATGATGCCAAAAAGGGGGAGAAGATAGTTAAGTCCAAATGCTCAAATGATCAATTACTGAAGAAGAAAGATGATGAAGCTGATGACCAGGGAAACCCAAGCAAGGGTAGAGGTCAAGTTCAAGGAAAAGAGCAGAGCAGCAAGGTTTCTTCAAGGAAACTAATTACCGATGCAAGCAAATCTTCTACTCACAAGAAGACAAGTTCTGAAGCTGCTCAAACTCAAAATCTGATAGCAAGTACTAAAACTCAAAATCTGATGTCAAGAACTGAAACTCAAAATCTGATATCAAGTTCTGATGAGCAAAGTCTGACAAAGCCTGATGTTCTGATATAAGGTGGAAGTCAAGATTCTCAAAAGTTCATGCAAACTCTGAAGCTCAAGGGAAAGCAGACTATTGTCTACTCCAAGGATCCCAAGATTCAGACACTTGATGATGAAATTGCTAGAAGATTATTTCTGAAGCATAATCCAGGAATGGATTTAGAAAATCTCAAGGAGGAAGAAGCTATATTTAAAGCTGAAAAGAAAAATCTAAAGCCAAAAGCTTTTGTTACAAAGGAACCTCCAAGGCCTAAGGAAAAAGGCATTGTGATCAAGGAGAAGTCACAAACTGAGGCATCAAAGCCCAAAATAAGATCACAGATTGAGATTGATCCCAAAGACAAATGAAAGGGAAAAGTTGATGAACCAATCAAGCCACAGGAGATGAAAATTCCTCAAATTCTGATAAAACCTGTGTGCAAAATGGTTCAAGTTACTGATGATATTCTTTCTGAAGATGCAGATGTTCAAACTCTAAAAAGAAAGAAGATTTTTGAAGAAGCAAAGACAACCTCTGACAAAGCTCAAGTTGTTCAGAATGAAGAACTACAAGCTACAACAGAAATAGCAAGTTCTGATAAAGTCATCAAGTCAACCTCTGACAGTGCTCAAGTTGATTTAGATAAAATGGAAGTAGCTGATAAAAAGAAAAATCTGTGGAAAAATGTCAAACCATCAGATCCAAAGAAAAGCAAATTACTGTCTATCTTCATGACTATTGGGTTAAATGCTAGAGAACCAAGAGACATGGCTGGACTAGGTTCTGATGAAGCTAAGATCATGACAGGACATGGAGTTGCTACTAGAGATCCATTTCTATTGACTGACAGACCTCTTGAAGATGTTACACAGAAACATCTTGATAAAGTTATATCTGTTCAAGTGGTACTGGATGCTCATAACAAGCACAATGTTAAGGAAAATCTGATTCTATTTCTTGAAGATGGAAGGACATATCAAATGTCAAAATCAGATGTACTAAACAAATCATTGAAAGAACTTCAATTCTTTTATTACCTTTTAGAGGTAAAGTCTGATATTACCAGGAGATGGTCAAATTTCATATTGAAGACCATCAGAGATAAATCAAGAATTTCTGGTTCAAGAGTTACAAAATTCATTCCTAGTATTGTTGAAAATGATGGAAGTGAAATTCCAATGAAGAAGAATTCCGCTAAGCTTGAAGAGATACTGAAAGAGAAATGTATGTGCTACAATGAAGATTTTTCTCATTCTAGGGTAATAAGATTGAATGATGGTTTAGAAAGAAACCGTATCTCTGCTTTAAGGACTGCAATCTCCCTGATTGGAAGTCAGAATGAAGAGATGAAGTAAGTCAAGACTACAATAGCTCAAGTCCTAAGGATTAAAGAAGAAAAGTTGATATCAAGCTTTGTCAAGAAGCATCATGGATTCAGATTGACTAAGTGAGAGTGGTAAAAGCTACAAGGACTGTAAGTTGTAGTTAGTTTTCTAGTTAAACTCTTATTTGCATTTATAATTAAATGTTTTTGACATCATCAAATCTATTAACTTGTATATTTTGCTTAATTTACAAGTTGGGGGAGATTGTTAGATATATTTGAGATGTCATGTCTAATATGATTTGTGTTTAGTTTTCAGAACTTAACAACAAGACAAATCAGGATTTACTGGAATCAGGACTTACTGGAAGTCGGAACTTAAGGTCATATCAGAACTTAAGTGCGGGAGGACTTACAGTTAAGGAAGGAAGCTGATTTACAGTAGAAGATTGAGACTAAAACAAATGAAGATATGCATGGAAAGAGTTAGAAGACTGGAAGACTTGTAGAAGATATCTGATTGATATATTTTAGGAGACGGAATTATATTCCATATCAATTAGAAGTTATCTTGTAACTGTGTACTATATAAATACAGACTTAGGTTTACACTATATGTGTTATCATTATCGAGAAGATTATACATTGTAACCTAGCAGCTCTTAGTGATATTTGTTCATCACTGATAGAGAACAGTTCTATTGTAACATAGTTTATTATATTAAATATATCTGTTTACTGTTACTTGTGTTCAAAATCGATTTGATTGTATTAAACACTGTATTCAACGCCCTTCTACAGTGTTGTGTGACCTAACAGTTGAACAACCTCTAGGATTTGAAGATTCAAAATTTCCAAATCATGTCTACAGATAAGACAAAGAATTTTATGGCCTTCAGCAAGCTCCAAGAGAATGGTATGAGACTTTATCTCAATTCCTTCTGGAAAGTGGATTTCACAGAGGCACAATGGATAAACACTGTTCTACCTCAACCATGGAAAGGACTTACTTTTGGTACAGATATATGTTGATGATATCATATTTGGTTCTACTAATGCCAAACTCTGTGAAAGGTTTGTAAAGCTAATGCAGTCAAGATATCAAACGAGTATGATGGGAGAACTTAGCTATTTTATGGGACTTCAAGTCAAGTAAAATGAAGAAGGTACTTTTATCTGTCAATCAAAGTACACCAGAAATTTACTGAAGAAATTTGGAATGCAAGATTGTTCAACTGCATCCACTCCCATGGCCACTGCAACCAAGTTAGATAAAGATACTGGTTCATTAGTAGATATTACTAACTACAGAGGTATGACTAGCACTTTACTCTATTTAACTACAATTAGACCTGATATCATGTATGCTACCTGTCTTTTTGCAAGATTTTAGGCTGATCCAAGAGAATCTCATCAAATAGCTGTGAAAAGAATTTTCAAGTACCTCAAGAGTACAACTGATATAGGATTGTGGTATCCTAGAGAATCAGATTTTAAACTGATAGGTTACTCAAATGCAGATTTTGCAGGATGCAAAATAGACAGGAAAAGCACTAGTGGAAGCTGCCAATTTCTTGAAGGCAAATTGGTTTCTTGGTTTAGCAAGAAATAGAAATCAATTTCCACATCAACTGCAAAAGCAGAATATATTGCTACAGGAAGCTGTTATGCACAGATTCCTTAGATGAAGAATCAGTTACTGGACTATGGGTTAGAATTTTCTAAAATACCTATTTACTGTGATAATCAAAGTGTTATGGCTATGACAGTTAATCCAGTTCAACACTCAATGACAAAGCACATCAACATTAGGTACCATTTTATAAGGGAAGATGTGATGGAAGGTACAGTGGAATTGCATTTTGTTCCAACAGATAAACAACTAGCAGATATTTTCAGAAAACCACTATGTGAAGCTACTTTTACAAGAATGGTAAATGAACTTGGAATGGTTTCAGGTTCTTTCTCTAAATCTGCTTAGTTTTTGTTCTCATGCATCAGAATTATGATCAGTGTTTACAGATTGTCATATCTTCATGTAATCTGTGCTTAAATTGTAATACATTAAATGCTGATTGTTATCTGATGTGGATCTATATACTCTGATAGTGATTTGAATGTTCTGTGACTATTCAATCCAATGAGGATACATGTGCTAGATGCTGACCTAGTAATCTTTAACATACTAGAAATCCCATGTTTGAATTAGTTGTTTATTTGGAAACTCATTAACAGAAGCAAATTCTGATGTTGAGCTTAGTCAAATTTACTCTGTGTATCTTATTACTAAGTCACAAACTAGCTTCTTGCTTCTTATCTGTCAAATTCTGATGTCAGTAAATCTTAAGGATGAACCACATGCTTGATAAGTCTCACTTATCTGAAGAAAAGAAAAGAAAATGAAATTGAAATCAGGTACTCCTTTGAGATCTACAGTAAATATGTGGAAGGGAAGACCCAAGTGCATTGCTGGTATTAAGTAATATGCATTAGAAAAACAAATAAATTTTTCTTGGTGACTTTTCACATTCTCTGATTACTGGAGAAATACTCTTATAATAGCATAAATTCTGATAACAGTTGTGACTCACTTACACTGAGAAGCCACTGTGAAAAAGAATGTTAAAAGATGCATAAAATGAGCACAAACATTTGAGGTGGATTCTTGCATAAATTTATTCTATAGTAGACTTCATTATTAATGACAGATTTTAAACACTTTTCTTAGTTATGCCTTATTTCTAAGATATACTGAAGTTTATCAGACTTTAATCTTTAACTGATATTTTTCAAAATGCACACACTTTCACTCCATATGAATGATGAAAATTATTGTGGTGATTAAGTTGTTTTTGACAAACAGTTAAGTGTCGTTTGCATAAATTCTGAGGACAAGTTTTGATGGAACTTCTGATGATTAAACTCTGAAGAAACAAGTCAGTATCTGTATAAAGAATCACAGTAACAAACATTCACTTTTTGAGTCCAAAAGCCATGTTCTGATGACCGTTAAATTCTGATAATAGTCAAGTTCTGATATTAAAACCTGCTGGAAACTCTAATGCTTATGTGGCATTATTTATTTACTTGACTTATTTATGGTAAATTCTGTAATGGTCATATTTAATCAGAAGATAATTAGGTGAGATAAAAACAGTCATAATCATTTGGGTTAGTGGTAAACATGTTTATCTTGAAAAACTGCATGTGCACAGTAATTATTACTTATTTCCCATGCCCACTAACTCCTACTTTAACTATTGACTGTTCACATGTTGCCTGGTATAAATTGTCTGCCATATTTCACGTGGGTTGTATAAATAAGAAAGTTAAAAGATTTTACAATCTTTTACCTACATCTCTCATTCTCTTATCTCTCTTATTTTCTCTCACCCAATAATATTCTCTGAAGCTGTTTTTCATGCAGGCATTTTATCAAACACCTTGCAAACACTCTTTTTCTCATTTGATTTTTCACAGAAAAGGCACCAAAAGATATTGTTTTCAATGGAGCTAAGTTTGTTCCCAACAATTACTTGGCTATTCTTAGCAAGGGTGAAGCTCCATCAGAACTTCACTTTATTCAGGATTTCCTTGCTAACTCTGAGATTGGGTATGCTTTGACCCAACCAGAAGCCATCTCTGGAACTCAAGTGCTGGAGTTTTGGAGAAGTGGCATGTATGATGATGGTGGTGCTCATAGATCCAAAATATCATCTTTTCAACAGGGGAGGATGAGCATGTAGTGACTCTGGCTACAGTTCGACAGGCTTTACATTTGCCAGAAAACTATGTCTACAGTTCAACTATTGAGGAGCCAGTCCTTTAGCAGATGATGGCTAGTTTGGGGTATGAAAAGACATTGGCAAAGCTGGGTCAATTGAAGAGACCTCATATAAGGAGGGAATAGAGTTTCTTCTTTGACTGCATCACAAAGGCCTTCGCCAACAAATGTTCTAATTTTGATGCAATCCCTATTCTCAGTCAACAAATCGGGTATGCTCACATTAATCAAAGTCATTTTGATTATGCAAGTGCTATTTTATGCTTTATTGGGGATATGATGACAGAAGATAGAAATACAGTTTACTTTGCTAGATTCTGTCAGCTTATTTATAGTTTTTGTTGTTCTGATGCACCCCAATTAGCAAGTGAGTTTGTTGGATATATTTGAGATGTCATGTCTAATATGTTTCATGTTTAGTTTTCTATCTTAACAAACATGAAATATCAGTTCTTACTGGAATCGGTACTTACTGGAAGTCAGGACTTATTATCATATCAGGACTTAAGGTCATATTAGAACCTAAGTACGGGAGGACTTACAGTTAAGGAAGGAAGCTGATTAACAGTAGAAGATCGAGACTAATACAGAAGAAGATATTCAAGGAAAGAGTTAGAGGACTAGAAGAATTATATAAGATATCTGATTGATATATTTTAGGAGACAAAATTATATTCCATATCAATTAGAAGTTATCTTGTAACTGTGTACTATATAAACACAGAAATAGGTTTACACTATAGGTATTATCATTATCGAGAATATCATACATTATAACCTAGCAGCTCTCGTGATATTTGTTCATCACTGAGAGAGAACAGTTCCATTGTAACAGAGTTTATTATATCGAATACATCTGTTTTCTAGTTACTTGTGTTCTAAATCGATTTGATTGTATTAAACACTATATTCAACCCCCTTCTACAGTGTTGTGTGACCTAACAAGTGGTATCAGAGCCTATCTGTTAACACATATATAGTAAAGATCCAAAACAATCATGTCTGAAGAAGCAAAAAATCCAACCAAGCCCGCCAAAACTGAAGAAACTCCAAAGACTCAAACCCACAGTCAATATGAGACTATTAGGGTTCCCATGCCGAGACCTTCTGAGTATCCTATATGGAAAGTGAAGATGGCTATGTTTCTGGAAGCTACAGATCCAGAATACCTTGACAGAATTAATGAAGGACCACATAAGGCAACCAAGCTCTCTGTTGTAGTTGCAGATCAGCCAGCAAAGACCTTACCAAAGGAGAAAAGTGAATATACAGCTGAAGATATCTCATCTATTGCCAAGGATGCAAAGGTAAGGCATTTGCTGCAT
The DNA here is from genome assembly GCF_009905375.1 of Apium graveolens. Lineage (NCBI taxonomy): Eukaryota > Viridiplantae > Streptophyta > Magnoliopsida > Apiales > Apiaceae > Apium > Apium graveolens. Next base: position 226,538,294 of record NC_133651.1, on the reverse strand, counting down.
AGTTCAATTGATAATGTCATGTCAAATAGGGTAATTCACTGCAAGACTGCAAAGGAGATATGCGATGCCTTGGAGACAAGATGCCAGGGAACTGATGCAATCAAGAAGAACAGAAGGACTATACTCACTCAAGAGTATGAGCACTTTGACTCAAAACCTGATGAGTCATTAACTGGTCTATATGACAGATTTGTCAAACTCTTGAATGATCTGCCACTGGTGGACAAGGAATATGATCTTGAAGATTCAAATCTAAAATTCCTTTTAGCCCTTCCTGAAAGTTGGGATTTGAAGTCGACTACTATAAGAGACAACTATGCTCTTGAAAAAACTAATCTTGATGAAATCTATGGTATGCTGAAGACTCATGAACTTGGGATGGATCAAAGGAGCAAGAGACATGGGAGAAAGTCAATGACAGTTGCTCTTAAGGCTGAGGAGGAATCCCCCAAAGTGGCTGTCTCAAAGAAAGGCAAATGAAAGGCTCTCATCATAAAGTCTGATTCAGAATCATCAAGTACTGATGATGATTCAGAAACTGAAAGTCTACCTGAAGTAGATGCTGATAAAGAGATGATGAAATTGTGTGCTCTTATGGTGAAGGGTATCACAAAGATAGCCTACAGGAAATTTAGAAGGGGAAAGAAGTTTTCCAAGAAAAGTGGAAGTTCTGATAAGAAGGGATTCAGAAAATCTGAAGGCAAAGTAGGAAAGTCTGACAGAGGAGATGTCTCTAATGTCAAATGCTATAACTGTGGTGAGAAAGGCCACATATCTGACTGTAAGAAAGGAAAGAGTGACAAAGGAAAGGCTCTTGTCACAAAGAAGAAAAGCTGGACAGACACTTCAGATTCTGAAGATGAGGAGAACTATGCCTTGATGGCAAATGCCGATGGCAGCCCTGAAACTGCTGAATTAAAGGTACCTCAAACAACTTATGCTTTTTATACTGATGATATTACTGAATTGAGATTATATCTTAAAACCATGTTCATTAGCTATAGAGATCAAACCTTAACATGTGAAAGATTAACTTCTAAAAATCTTGCTTTTAAGAAAAGGAATGATTATTTAGAAAAAGAGTTAGTCATGTTCCATTAAACTCAGAAAGAAAGAGATGATGCCTTTTATGTTAGAGATGAAGTGCCAAAAATGAATAAATCTCTAAAAACCGAGTTAGAAAAGGAAAGAGAGATTATCAGGACTTGGACTAACTCTGGCAGAGCAACTCAAAATTTGCTAAGTAGTGGAAACTGGAAAGAGGGCTTAGCTTATGGAGATGATAAAAGTGAAAAAGGAACTGAACAAATTGAGCCAATTGTTGTTAAACAAACTGTTAAGCCAAAGGTAAATCCCGTTAAGTTTATAGCTAAAACTGTAAAGTCTAATTCTGAAAAGATGAAAGATATTGAGATAGAAGTTGAGATAGAGTCAACTTCTAACAAATTAAAACAGGATAAACCAGCTGAAGTTAGCATAGGCTTAATGACAAAGAAGCAGCTTAGATATAACCTGAAAGAGATTAGCAGTGTGAACAAGGTAAAAGAAGTTAGGAAAAATATGAATGGAAAGGAAGGTGTGAATAAAAGTAATAATTATATGCCTGTTCCTAATGCTCCTAGAAAGAAATGTTATAACTGTGGAAACTCTAACCGTCTTGCTTCTTTTTACAGGAATAATAAGAATATAAACTCGTTACCTCCTAAGTCAGGAGTTAAGAGTCAGTCTGTTAGGTTTAAGCCACAAAATCATTGTTTTCATTGTGGTAGTATATGGCATTCCATTTATACTTGTAAGAAATATCATAGTTTGTACTATGATTATTATCAGATAAAACCTTCTTTGAAGAAAGTTACTTTAATTCCTTCTAGTGTAAAGTATGATACAAAGTCTGAAACTGTAAAATCTGATAAGAAAAATGTAAGCATAAACTCTGATGTTAAATTCGCTGCAAATGTTAACAAACTTAATAAGGCCAAATGATCCAAGCAAGTCTGGGTCCTTAAAACTAACCATTACTGGTCTTTGTGATTGCAGGGCAACATGAAGAACATCCTAGTTCTGGACAGTGGATGTTCAGGACATATGACTGGAAATAAAGCCCTGCTATCAGATTTGTGGAGAAAGTTGGCCCAGGAGTTTCTTATGGAGATGGCAACATGGGAAAAACTCTGGGATATGGCAAGATCAATCTTGGGAATGTCATCATTGACACAATAGCTCTTGTCTCAGGAGTTAAACACAATCTGCTAAGTGTGAGTCAAATCTGTGGCAGAGGTTATTATGTGGATTTCTTTGAAGAACACTGTAAAGTTATAAACAATTCTACAGGCAAAGTGGTTCTGAAAGGTTACAGGCATGGTAACATTTATTGTCACACCCCCAACTAAACAAAACATAATATATAACTATTACAATATTTAAAAGAAAGTAAATACATCTGAATCCAAGATCTTACAGTTTAGGGTATGGAACAACCCAACACTACTAACTATTACAACTAGTTTTAGCATCGCGTCCTCACACAAAACTATCCCTTATTCTACCTGAGCTCGGACATACGCATCGGCATCACAAGTCTTACGTGCTGTCTGCTTGAATCTAACCATAGCTGCTAGCTGTAATGGAGTGAGCCAAATGCTCAACAAGTGCTAAACAATACGGTACAAAACATAAATCGAGATATTAAAGAATGACAATGCGAAGATATAACTAATAATAACAAGAGATGAAATTTTGGGTGATGGCATCATTTGCTTAAATCAAAACATTTTCAAAATCATTTCTTAATCAAAATCATTTTATGACGCTACGGATTACAGCCGGTGATCAGCCGCGAAGTAATCCCGAACCTCGCTGGGTTCTAAAACATTAATGGGATCCCTATGCAACTTTTAAGCCTACAATATAAGTGTGGAAAGGACTCGCGTCTCAGTCCAGATCCACTATTCAAAGAAAACATTTATCCCCCTTTGGGACTGAAAATCCACATTTTAATCATTTCAAAAACTGATGCCGATTGATAATAAAATTTCTTAAACAGTAAACATCTTTATCAAGGAATTATAGATCAACTTTGAAACACTGGAAATATGTCACAAAATCTCGGGGCCATGATTCACTAGACTTTATTCTATCGGGGTACTTGAACAGTTTCTATTTACAAGGATTTTGACAAGGAGATTTAGTAAGGTTTTTGGATAATAGGAAGGAGTAGTGGCAAACTAGGCTTAAAGCAATGGTTTTAGACAAGGTATAGGTATTAGAACATCAAGAAGATAAGCATCACTGGTTACAAGTATACTAGAGGTGTTAAGGTATAAAGAAAATGATCATTAGCTTAAGGTATATCAGGATGTCAAACTTTAGGGTAAGGATAGGGTTATATAACAATCATGAACAACTTTAAAGAATATCTGGCTTTTAGGTATCAAGGTAAAGTTTCTATTGGGGTTCAAACATCAGGGTGAGATGTCAAGATTTTAGGAATCAATAGCATGTTAATCAAGAGGATCAATCAAGTATTATAACAAATCTTTATTTTATCATGGCATTCCAGTTACTTTGATGTACTAGCATGATACAACTTTTGATCTACTTGCAATATGTACTTGAGGGTTCATGGTATTTCTATATAATACGAAGATAGATTTGAGAATCACTTGGTTCAAGTATAACAAGATAACTCAGGATACTCGCATAATATATATATATAGGAACTAGTTATCACACATTTGCAGTGTAAACGAAAAAGCAGGTTGAATCACTTGCACAATATAAGTTTACAAGGGAAGGACACTTGCCTTGAGAAAGGCTGGACTGGTCTGGCAGGTAGGAGCAACTGGAAGCTTTACTCGACCTTTATGGAAATTTTACCCTCGTCTCGAGATCCTACACAATTAATAATAACCTCATTATAATATACTCTCACCAACGCAACCTATTTATAACCCAAAATTAAACATAAATGGCACTTAGGCCTATATGCACACAGTTTATAATCACCTTATAAATACAATAGTACAAATAGCCACATATACTCACATATCATATTTTAATACCAAATAATATCACACACACAATAATGCAATACTAGGCTTGGATGATCTCGACCCACAACTTAAGTCACTTGATCGCTAAACTAGACAAAGTCTCCAAATTTTGGCCTCCTAACTCGATGTGCCTTTACTAAACTATCCAAAACCTATTGACCCTCACTTGGGCCTTTCAATCTAATGGCTTTATTCTATCTTACAACTATAGTGGTCAACCTTAGGTCTCACTCATAAGTGCTCTAAAACTATGTGATAAGTGAAAGTGCTTACTAAGGAAAATTTCAGAATGACATCTATGGTTTCTTGAGTGCATTAGACACTCTTACACTATAAGTTTACCTCCAAAACTTCTACACTAGACTCTTCTGATGATAAGGAATCTCCCAAACTTGATGTGGCTCAAGGGCCTAGCTTGGGCCTCCTTGGGCCTAAGCTTAAAGTCCATAGTTCCCCTGTTTTTCTGGGCAAAAAATGCCCTGACTTGAACTAACTTGTGACACATGATTCTAACTCAAATCCTATGAACTATGGATGGAAAAACTCCTCTGACACTCCCTCTAACTAAGGCTCAACAGGGCCTAATGAGCGCCTACCCATAACATGGTCAAAACGTCCTATTTCTAAGTTGCAACAAAACTGTCCCCTGCTGGACAGATTTTGTGATTTCACTCGTGCACCTAACCAAATGACTTACAAACCTCCAAAAAACACCTAAAACCTTTTATATACTCCTAGTGCTAGCTTCTGGTGGCTTGGGCCTCAAAGTGCACAACAAGTGCTCACTTAAAACTTCCTCATAACTAGTGCATCAAATCTGGAAAAATGCAAACACTAACTAATCCCCTTCCACCTTGACTCCCGCTTAATAACCAAGCATCCAACCTTTACCAAAGCAAACCTAGTGCATCAACATCCTAAAATAGTGCCTCAACAGGAGGGGAGATCATCCATGCCCAAGAACATCAACATGCAACTAAAAATATAACATGCAACTCATGGAAAACACTTAACAAGATTTAGGCTAAGACATAAAGTTTAAATTCTTGCAAATTAGACTTATACCTATTGCTCATCTTAATAATCATGAAATATATCTTCTCTTATCTATTAATAAGAAATATATCATGGAAACAATCTATCTCAAGTACAAATATTTCAAATTTATAGATTTTTAAACATAAAAACATGATTTCGAAAAGAGTAGCATGTACAACATGGTTGATCATCATTTTAACATCTTAAAACTAGCATGCATGGCTAAACATGATTATATAATGAAATTTCAGTAGCATGCAAAGGATTTTAAAGCAGTTTCTCCATAAAACACTTAGTTAACACATATATAAAATGTATCTCATAGAGAGCTCTTGAATTCACAAGAATCAAGAGTTTCTCTTTGGAGATCACACAAGAACTACACATGCAACCATGAAACTTCATCTCCCAAGTCACAAACTTTTGGGAAGTATATAAAATAAATGTAGGTGAAAGATTTACACTAGGGAAGATGAGAAATGGAATGAAAAATGGAAGGGAGTGGGGGAATGGGGGCTTCGGCCGAGAGCAAAAGGGAGGGAGGGGAGGAGAGAAAAATGAGGTGTGTTGGAGTGTTGAGTGAGTGAAAATGACTTCTCCCACTTGGTTTTTGGTTTTATGCTTTTGGATTGACAAAATAATGAGTGGAAGTGAGAATGTACAAAAATGACCTCTAGCTAAAGTTAGGCCATTTTGCATGCAAGGTTAGTGTGGTAATTTCATAATCAACAAATGAGTTAGTGGGGTTGGAAAGGTCTTCTTTGCCCTTTAAGAGAATAGAAGAGTGATTTGCATGCAAGGGCTTCCATGTAATTTGCTAATTATAACAAATAAAATTTTTAAAGATTTATTTTTATAAAATAAAATACAAGTTCAAAAATTATAAAATTTATACCATAAAATAACTTGGATTTTTAGAAATTTTATAAGTTCACTTTTGAAATTTGTGATCAAAATAACTTTTAAAAGAAAATTTCTCCAAGGTTTAGAATATTCCTTATAAATTAAAAATAAGGGAAATAAATAAACTCTTGCTTTGAAAAATCATATACTACATAAATCAAATTTATAATGCAAAATTTTCATTCACACAAACGTACAATCATTAAATATATTTACATCCAGCTCTAATATTATACCAAGTCCACAAATAATATTACACAAAATGTCGGTCGTAACATCCTCTCCCCCTTAAGGGATTCTGTCCCCAGAATCTAAGAGGACAGATGAGGATACCGGTAACGCATATCAGACTCTAACTCCCAAGTTGATTCTTCAACCTTGGGGTTCCTCCAAAGTACTTTCACTAACTTTACCGACTTATTCCTAAGACTTTTCACTTGCCAGTCGAGTAATTTGATAGGTTGCTCCATAAATGACAAGTCTGCTTGAATTTCTACAGGTTCATATTCTATCACATGGCTGACATTAGGATTGTACTTCTTAGGCAATGACACATGGAACACATTATGCACATGCTGATACTGAGGTGGTAAGGCTAACTCGTAGGCCACCTTCCCCACTTGACTCAAAATTTCAAAAAGACCTATATATCTAGGTGCTAACTTCCCTTTCTTGCCAAATCTTGACAACCCTTTCCTTGGTGACACCTTCAGCAAAACGGCTTCGCCTACTTGGAATCTAACATCCCTACGCACTGGATCCGTATACTTTCTCTGTCTATCTTGAGCAGCAAGCAACCTTTTCTGAATTAACTTAACTGTCTCATGCAACTGTTGTACTAATTCCGAGCCTAGAATCTTTCCTTCTCCTACTTCATCCCAACATGTCGGTGATCTACATTTCCGTCCGTACAAAGCTTCGTATGATGGCATGCCAATACTGGAGTGATAACTGTTATTATAGGAGAATTTTACTAATGGAAAGTGGTCATCCCAACCTCCTGCAAAATTGATTGCACAACTGCGCAACATGTCTTCGATTATTTGAATTATCCTTTCGCTCTGACAATCAGTCTGCGGGTGATACGCCGTACTCATGTTCAACTTCGTGCCAAGACTCTCTTGAAATTGCTTCCAGAATCTTGAGTTAAATCGGGGATCTCTATCTGAAACTATCGATACGGGTACTCCATATCTTAGTACGATTTCACGCATATACAGATGAACCAATCTGTCCAACGATGACTTCTCATTAATTGGAAGGAAATGCGCCGACTTCATAAGGCGATCAACTATAATCCATATAGCGTCATGTCCGGATTTTGTTCGCGGTAGTCCCGCTATAAAGTCCATTGCAATATTTTCCCATTTCCGATCTGGAATCTTTAGGGGCTGAATTAATCCACTTGGTCGTTGATGTTTTGCCTTCACTTTCTGACAAGTATAACACTTTGCAACCCATTCTACCACCTCTCGCTTCATATTTGGCCACCAAAAGTTCTCCTTTAAGTCCCGATACATCTTAGTGCTTCCTGGATGGATTGAAAATCTTGAATTGTGGGCTTCTTGCAAAATCTCATTCTTCAATTCAGGTACATGAGGAATCCAAATTCTTGAGGAAAATCTTAGTATACCTTGCTCATCCTTTTGAGTACCAATCTCTTCTCCAGTTAGCTGATTCTTCTCTTTCTCCATTACTTCTTCCTGACATTTCCTTATCTTTTCCACTAGTGTTGGCTGAAAAGTCATTGCACGATAAACTTCTTCAACTATTCCATAATCACAAAGTTCCAATCCAAATCTCTTAATCTCTTCAGACAATTCTTTTGGTATTGCTATCATATTCAATCTTTCCTTCCTACTCAAAGTATCGGCTACAACGTTCGCCTTTCCAGGATGATAATTTATCGAGCAATCATAGTCCTTAATCAATTCCAACCATCTTCTTTGCCTCATATTGAGCTCCTTCTGAGTAAAAATGTACTTTAAACTCTTGTGATCCGTGTAGATTTCACACTTTTCTCCGTAGAGGTAATGTCTCCAAATCTTAAATGCGAACACTATGGCTGCTAGTTCCAAGTCATGCGTCGGGTACTTCAACTCATGCGGTTTTAACTGTCTTGATGCATACGCAATCACCTTACTGTGTTGCATTAGCACACATCCCAATCCTTTATGTGAAGCATCGCTGAAAATCACAAAGTTTCCTTGGTCGTCTGGTAGTACTAATACCGGAGCTGTTACCAATCTCTGTTTCAACTCTTGAAAGCTATCCTCACATTCTGCATTCCATTCAAACTTCTGATTCTTCCTGGTTAACTTAGTCAATGGCGTGGTGATTTTTGAAAAATCCTTGACAAACCTTCTATAATACCCTGCCAATCCTAGAAAACTTCGCACTTCTATAGGTGTCTTTGGTCTCTCCCAACTCATAATCGCCTCAATCTTTGCCGGATCTACTTTAACTCCTTCATCTCCAATGACGTGTCCCAATAATTGAACTTCCTTTAACCAAAACTCACATTTAGAAAACTTGGCATACAACTTCTCTTGTCGGAGTATCTCCAATGCCATCCATAGATACTGCTTATGTTCTTCTTCCGAATTTTAATAAATAAGGATGTCATCAATGAATACCACTACGAACTTGTCCAAATACTTTTTAAATACCCGATTCATCATATCCATAAATGCTGTCGGAGCATTAGTCAATCCAAAAGGCATTACTAAGAATTCATAATGTCCGTATCTGGTCCTGAATGCTGTCTTGGGAATATCTTCTTCTTTGATCTTTAATTGATGGTATCCTGATCTCAAGTCAATCTTTGAAAAGCACTTTTCTCCTTTTAGCTGATCAAATAGGTCATCTATTCTTGGTAGCGGGTAGCGGTTCTTAATCGTCACCTAATTCAACTCCCGATAATCTATACATAGCCGCATACTTCCATCTTTCTTCTTTACAAACAGAACAGGTGCTCCCCATGGTGACATACTTGGCTGTATCACTCATTTATCCAACAATTCTTGTAGCTGGCTCGCCAACTCTTTCATTTCTGCTGGTGCCATCCTATATGGGGCCTTTGAAACTGGTTCTCTGCCCGGAGCAAGGTTGATCTCGATTTGTCGATCTGGCGGTAAACCTGGTAGTTCATCTGGAAACACATCTGGGAATTCGTTAACTACAGGAATATCTTCTATGCCAGGGTTGCCCTTTTCTGAATGCACTACATAAGCTAGGAACGACTCACAACCTTTTCTAAGTAACTTCTTAGCCTGAACGATTGTAAGAAACAGTTGCTCTTGCCTCTGTCCCTTAAATACTACCTTCTCTCCAGTCTTCGTCTTTAAATACACTTTCTTGGTCTTACAATTAATCTGGGTGTTATTCTTCCCTAACCAATCCATACCTAAAATTATATCGAACTCTCCCAACTTGAAGAGTATCAAGTCGGCTGAAAACTTATACCCTGAAATATCAATCTCACACTTCGGACAAAATTGATTCACATGAATCTTCTCTTGGTTCGCAATTATCACATTTACTACCTCGTTCATAACCATTTTATCACATTGAAGTTTATCAACAAAAGTTTCTGATATGAAAGATCTACTTGCTCCCGAATCAATCAATACTTTAGCTTTGACATTATTTAGTAAAAGTGTACCTGCTATCACCTCAGAGTTCTGAACAGCGTCCTTCATTTTCAAATCGAATTTCCTTGCTGTTGCTTGCGGAGTTGTTATAGGTGGTGGAGATAATGCCAATACCTCGGCTGGCACGCTTGCACTGGTACTTGCCACATTCATTAGAGCTTTGACTAGTCCAGTTGTCTTGCACTCCCTAGCTATGTGTCCAGTCTTTCCACACTTGTAACATGTAACTCTTGGCTTCGGCATCTTACACTCGTTTGCCAAATGTCCCTTCTGGTTGCACCTATAGCATGTCATGCTCAGCTTATTACACATTCCGAGGTGCTTTCTTCCACAATGCTTGCATTCCAGTCTCTGAAATCTGTTTTTTCCAACTTGTCCTTGGCTTGCCTGGTTGTTCCCCTTTGATTCTTGTCTTTTGCTCAAATTTCCCTTCTTTTGAAAATTTCCGCCCTTATGGAATCCAATCCTCTTTACATTCTGATCTTGTGAATTTCCGGCTTCAGACTTTTCTCCATAAAATGGAACCTTTCTCTTCTTGTTATCCCTTTCCTTTCTTGACTGCATCCCATTGTTCTCAATCAGAGCAGCTTTCTGTACTACTCCTGCATAAGTATCAAGCTCAAACATAGCCACTCTATCTCTGATCCAAGGCTCTAATCCTTGTTGAAATCTCTTTGCTTTTTCCTCCTCACTGCTGGTATACTTTATCACAAACCTTGACAACTCTGTGAACTTCTTCTCATACTCCAGTACAGACATGTTCCCTTGCTTCAATTCAAGAAATTTAAGCTCCATCTGATTCTGCATGTACTTAGGGTAATACTTTTCCACAAATAACTTCTTAAATCTTTCCCAAGAAACTTGCTGAGTTGCTTCCATAGCTTTTACTGATTCCCACCAATAGATGACTTGGCCCTTCAAGAAGTAAGTAGCATATGGCGTCTTCTGATCGTCCCCTAACTGTACCAACTCAAAAGGGTGACGGCCTCAATCCCGGGGTCAGGAGTTAACGTCATCAATAACAACAACAACAACTTAATATAATCCAACTCAACATTATTATATAAACACAACCCCATTTTTCCAAGATCTTTTCCAGGTTTAAGTATGACTTAGGTTACAATCCTTATAATACTATCTTTGTATAGCAACTCAACAGACCCGCTTGGGTCCAGCACAACCACCTCAGAGGAGCATGACACGGAAGGAACTGGGACTCTGCCCTGACCACCACGGAAAGATCCCCTAGGCATCTGCAATATATATGCAAAACATTTTGCAAGGGTGAGCAATAGATTGCTCAGCAGCACCACTATATGAATAATAATCAAAAACAATATATGATAAACAACTATAGGAACAGAAATCATAACTTGCTAGAAAACAAGTAAAACATGTATGAACTGGATATCAAAACTAGCATGCTCTGTAAAACATAACATCCGTAGTTGTGTGCTGTGCATAAATATCAATTTCAATTTTAGCATGCTTCTTTAGTTTTCAAATCTTCTGTCCCATCGTAGGACCTATAAAACCATTCGTCCCGTTACGGGGACCCAAAATCATTTGTTCCATTACGGGAACCATGAAACTTATCCCATCACAGAATCTATAAAACTTGTCCCATCACAGGACCTATAACACTTGTCCCATCACAGGACCTATAACACTTGTCCCATCACAGGACCTATAAAACTTGCTCAAATATAAAAGTATTGGATGATCCCTGGTGAGACAGCCGATCAGGCTATCCTATGAAACTTGTTCCGGAACTCATAGACTAGATAGGTCTCTGTCACGCTGAGATGGTGGTTATAATAGGGTGCGCAACCACTTCGCCTCTTACGCTAACTTCCAGGCCGTTACGGGCCTTCTGCGCACACTCATCCAATTATCTGGTCATTTTTATCCAGTTTTCCAAATCACTTACCTATCTCTTGTCAAAACAATTATAACACAACACATTTTCTAAAACATTTTCATTTTATTCAAAACATAGAGATAGGTATTTTCAGAAGTTACTTTTCCCCCAAAACACAAGTTAATAAAATAATTTGAAACCCAGGGGATACGTAACTTAAATCGTTCCGTTCCACTATGAGAATAAAATAATATTATATTCATATATGCTGAACCATAAAGATATGGTCAGGGGTACTTGCCTTGCAGAGCTTTACAACTAATACCGATTGACCTTGAGCCAACCTGGACGCTCAGGCTTTAACGTCTAACCACTAGATTACCCTGGCTTCGGCTTCAACACTCAGGTCCTTCGATTGGAACCTTACTGAGCTCGTCGACTGTCCACTAGGCTATCCAACGCCAACTCTTGGGCTTCCCGACTAGCACCTACAAAGTCGAAACACCCTAACTTAGACCTTCGATTATGCTTGACATATCCTCGCTAACCATCTACCCGAACGTTAACAAAACCCGACTGGTAATACTTCATATAATAATACACGTACCAATTAGGGCTCACGCCTTCGAAAGTCGGTTCAGTGTTCGTTTTCGGAAAATAGTTATATTTATCCTTTTATGAAACTAGGGTCATCGATTTTCGTAAAAATTTTCATCACAACACATAATCAGATTTCGTACAAAATAGTTACATATAATCGATCGACGTTCCGATAGTCATTGGGTACGGCTTCGTATTTCCTTAATTAAATTTTTCTGGAAATCGGGCAGCACCTCCTTTGATTATCGGCTAACCCGTCGAACATCCCGACATCAAATCAATCACACAACAACCCAACCCAATCCATATTCCAACCACCAACTTCAGTCAACAACAACAATTCGCAAAATCACCAATACCACTTAAATATAATTATTAATTATCAGTCCCGTTTTATAATTTTAATCGCATTTTATAGTTTTATTCGCAATTCGCATTTTAAATCATATTTTGTATTTTAAATCATAGGACTCAGAACAACGTCATCACCATCCACCGTCGACTCACCGAAGTTCACCTTTGACGGCGGTAAAATTTATCGGTGCCCGATACGTGTCGGGTTTCCAAATAAATTTCACCGATTATTGTTATAATTCCCGCACGCAAATCAATTCACATCACGATTATGACTCAAATAATTTCTGTAGGAAATAAACAAATAAAAAGAAATTAATCAGAATAGTCGAATAAAGTAACAGGGACAACACACGCCATCCACCAAGTCGCCACACCTCGCCGGATTCCGGGGAGGCGGCAACAGGATGAAGCGCAGAGTAATACACACAGATTTACCCGCATGGAACATACTCACAACCACAGAAATAGTACACCTTGCAAACACACGCCGCCACCGTGCTTCCTCTCCGGAAAGCGGATGAAGGGCGGCGGCATAACACAGGAACAAGAGAATCGAGGAACAATAAAACCGAAGCAATAGTTACCCGAGACAGTAACGGCCGGTGGAAAAGGATGTCCGGCGAACCGAACCTAACAGGGAATCAGAGAAACAGAGGTAGCCAAGAGGGAGGAATGAGAAGTAAAGAAAAATGAGAGATGAGGTTACAAAAGTAACCCGATAAGGATTGGGATACCTATCGCTTCCCCCAATCTTTTTTATCCGAATCTGAAACGCTATATTTAAGTATTAACGATACACTATGCGGATAAAACAAATCGAGATAATTACATATAAATCTTGAAATTCCCAAAATAATTTGAAGTTAATAAAACAAAATTTCCAGAATTTTTGAATCATTTTTGAAGCGCATCTCGGACCCGCATTTGACGATTAACCGAAATTATACGCGGGTCAATTTAATCCCAAAATTTTCCAAAATAATCTTAAAATTCTTGAAATATTTCAAACTTAATAAAACATGAATTTCATAATTTTTAAAGAATCCCGGAATCAATTACGGATTTAACAAATAATTGAAATCAGAAAATCATATATGGCTAAATAATTGATGAAATATTAATTTCTATATTTTAAAATCGCCTAAAAATAATTAAAAAAATTATGAAGCCATAAAAATGATTATAGAGATAATACCCATATTTATAAAAATAAATCTTAAATAGAATCACCTTTAAATACAAAAACAAAATAACACAGCTTCATAACTAATTACACAAATCATCCTCGAACATCAATAATCACACATAAGTAATAACAATTTAATATCCGGATGACAGAACCCACAGACATATTTTATTATATAATTACTTAATAATTACACATTAAAACAATATAAAAATATACGAGTCGTTATAATTTTCCCCCCTTAAAAAGATTCTGTCCTCAGAATCTAATTTTTAACCATACAAGTGAGGATATTTGTCAAGCATATCTGACTCTAATTCCCAAGTAGACTCTTCTACTCGAGGATTCATCAAAGCATACTCACTATAGATATAAATTCATTCCTAAGGTCTCGCTCATAATGACCTAGGTTTTGGGTCGATCATTCCCCGCAGAACAATTTGGATGAGAGCCCATTGGCCCCTACTCAACGGCTTAGTTCGAATCAAGAACATATCGCTTTAACAATGACATGCAGGATACGCTATAAATTGCTGCAATTGTAATGACAATGCTAACTCATGAGCACTTCATCTATCTTTCTCGGTACCTCCAATAGGGTACATATATTGAGGGCTCAACTCGCCCCTTCTAACTAAGCCTAACCAATTTCTTCCAAGGTGAAGATTTTATCAATACCAACGATCCTACTTCTATATCTATATTCTTTTGGTGCAAATCTGTCTTCTTTCTTTGTCCATCCCAAGCTGCTTCAACTCTTTCCCGAATCAACACCACTACGTCCTTGGTGTGCCAAATTGAATCAGGACCTAAAAACATTTCTTCTCCCATTTTCTCTCCATAGAGGGAAACTCACACTTATACTTACACAAGGCTTTGCAAGATAGCATTCCCTTACTAGCATGATAACTATTCACATAGCAAACTCAGTCAATGGTAGGTGATTACCTCGGTTTCCTTTTAGATCTAAACTATATACTCTCAACATATCTCATATCTTCTTAATCGTCCTCTCACTTTGACCCTTCGTCTAAAGATGATAAATGGTACTCACTTTCAACTTAGCTCCCAAACATTCGAACACCTCTTACTCATTTTCATCAGTTAAAACTAGAGAGTAATCTCATATATTCACTTCTTATCACCTTCAGGTATTCGAACCCCAACTTTCACTCTATCCAATTCTTTTACTAATTCCTTGGTAATCTTAATCACATTCAATTCATCTTTTCTACTCAAGACATCTGTTCCTAAATGGACCTTGTTTGGTTGGTAGTTACTCAAACAATCGTGGCTCATAATCAATTTTGACCAAAATTTCATACTTTTGAAGCTTAGTATACAATTGCTACTTTTCAGCCCTTCGTAGACACCTCTTCAGGTGTTCAACATGGCCTTCCTTAGTCCTTAAATGGGCGAGGATGTTATCAATAAATACAATTACACCATCCAAGTACTCCTTGTACACCATGTTCCTTAATTCCTTATAGACAATTGATACAATTGTTATCCCATATATTATCACCAGAACTTGTAATGCTAACTCATCCTAATCACAATCTTTGATATGTCCTCAGGCTGGATCTTAAGTCAATCCCCGAGAACTAACACACTCCTTAAATTAAGTCATATAAGTAATTAATTCTTAATAGGGGTTACTCATTCTTATTCGTCGTTTTGTTAAACTCCCGGTAATCATTACATACTCTCATAATTTCCTCCTTCTTTTAGCAACATCTCTAGCATAAACCAAGGGACTATATCTGGTATGCTCATTTTCCTGATTAATATCTTTTACATTTATCGAACTAATTATTTCGCCCCACTGGCCTACAAGGAAATTCCAAGACAATTACATATTACTCAACTTCCTTCAACTTAAGTATTTTATTCCTCGTATCTTTACACAAGGTGGATCTACTTTATCTCCTTAGCTTATAAACTCTTTTCTTCACACGATTGGAAGAGATTCTTATCTTGCTCATTCCTTTAGCAATCACCCTACTACTGACTTCCATACACTTCACTACTAACCTTTCCCGAATTAATCTTTGTCTTATGACAGGTCAACCAATTCGTTACTAAAATCTTATCAAACTCCTCTAGCTTTAAGGGTGTCAGATCAACTACACTACATCCGAATTCTAACCACTCGATCTATTGGTTACTCTGGATTACACTCCAATGCAGCCTGACCCTTATGATCGCATTTGAAACATTGAGCATTCTTTGTTTTCAGATCTGAAAAATCACGTCAGACATTGACTTACTCTAATTGGAACCGACTTCTATCTAACTAACCATTAGCTGATAAAATTAGCCAACTCTCTCTTTTAATTGATTAATTAGAGTATCAACAGAAACATCAATAATACATCATAGCAAATGTTGAATCTTTAAAAGTAGGGTACTTTCCAAAAATTTGGGCAGCATTTCCTCTATATTATTGACTACCGGTCGGACTCAAGCCGACACCAACCATCAACCAACAACCATATCAACCCATCAATATCAACCAAACCACCAACAGTATACTAACCATCTTCCACCACTCCATTCCACGGTTCACAATACTATGACACATAATATATTAATAACCATATGTATCACTAACCAACTAATAAAACGGGGTTGGCAATTTCAGCCACAAGTACCAACAAACAACTTCGCAAACTAGGTTAATTTAAGGACCTCTCTTAGACCTACTAGTCCAAGTTTCAGCCAACCATTCTTCTAAAGGCAGTTCCCTATCATTTGCCATAGACTTGACAACCACTAAATTAACTTTTCTAAGATAACAACCTTTTCCAATGGGTCACAAATCCTTTCTGCTGCCATCATTCCGAAATAACAACGGGTTACAGAACTTTTATTTCTCTTAACGGTCAAATCTTCGTTTATTTTCCATAACTAAGACGGTCTGATCATAGTGGTTACCGAAGGAAAGTCATTGCCATAAAATACCAAATAAAATTCCGAAATCAAGATGATTCATTCTAAAAGAGACATGAAGGAAATGCGGATATGACTGAGAGCAACCATACAAGTACGTAAGATGGCCAGTCTTAGTACCATACATCTTACAACACATATTTCGGTGGCGTCCCACCAGACCCTTTGTCACAGAGACAAATAGTCACATCATATGTATTATATGCCCCAATCAACTGATAGAACCTCCGAGGGAAGAAATATAAGGGCTCAAGGTATAAACCTCAGTACTAATCCATATTCACTATGGGACTCGGCTGTCATGGTAGCCGCTAACTATTATCCTTCCACCTGAACTTTCATGATCAGATTCGCTCGCTCAAGAAAAAAACTAGAAATCTCAACTAGACATTGTCAATGATACCTATATACATGGGAGACTTACTAACAATCTAGGGCAGTTCCAACCAATCCCCAATAGACATCAGGGTTACGCCTTCGAACCCTTGACTAAACTCACAAACTTGCTCCTCTGGTTGAGTTGCTGACTCATATCTATATAAAATAAACCTTCTTACACTCTTCTGACTCTATTCCTAACCTAAATCAGGGACTCAAACCTGTAGCTCTGATACCAACTGTGACGGCCTCAATCCCGGGGTCAGGAGTTGACGTCATCAATAACAACAACAACTTAATATAATCCAACTCAACATTATTATATAAACACAACCCCATTTTTCCAAGATCTTTTCCAGGTTTAAGTATGACTTAGGTTACAATCCTCACAATACTATCTTTGTATAACAACTCAACAGACCCGCTTGGGTCCAGCACAACCACCTCAGAGGAGCATGACACGGAAGGAACTGGAACTCTGCCCTGACCACCACGGAAAGATCCCCTAGGCATCTGCAATACATATGTAAAACATTTTACAAGGGTGAGCAATAGATTGCTCAGCAGCACCACTATATGAATAATAATCAAAAACAGTATATGATAAACAACTATAGGAACAGAAATCATAACTTGCTAGAAAACAAGTAAAACATGTATGAACTGGATATCAAAACTAGCATGCTGTGTAAAACATAACATCCGTAGTTGTGTGCTGTGCATAAATATCAATTTCAATTTTAGCGTGCTTCTTTTGGGTCCCGTTACGGGGACCCAAAATCATTTGTTCCATTACGGGAACCATGAAACTTATCCCATCACAGAATCTATAAAACTTGTCCCATCACAGGACCTATAACACTTGTCCCATAACAGGACCTATAAAACTTGCTCAGATATAAAAGTATTGGATGATCCCTGGCGAGACAGCTGATCAGGCTATCCTATAAAACTTGTTCCGGAACTCATAGACTAGCTAGGTCTCTGTCACGCTGGGCTGGTGGTTATAACAGGGTGCGCAACCACTTCGCCTCTTACGCTAACTTCTAGGCCGTTACGGGCCTTCTGCGCACACTCATCCAATTATCTGGTCATTTTTATCCAGTTTTCCAAATCACTTACCTATCTCTTGTCAAAACAATTATAACACAACACATTTTCCAAAACATTTTCATTTTATTTAAAACATAGAGATAGGTATTTTCAGAAGTTACTTTTCCCCCAAAACACAAGTTAATAAAATAATTTGAAACCCAGGGGATACGTAACTTAAATCGTTCCGTTCCACTATGAGAATAAAACAATATTATATTCATATATGCTGAACCATAAAGATATGGTCAGGGGTACTTGCCTTGCAGAGCTTTACAACTAATACCGATTGACCTTGAGCCGACACGGACGCTCAGGCTTTAACGTCTAACCACTAGATTACCCTGGCTTCGACTTCAACACTCAGGTCCTTCGATTGGAACCTTACTGAGCTCATCGACTGTCCACTAGGCTATCCAACGCCAACTCTTGGGCTTCCCGACTAGCACCTACAAAGTCGAAACACCCTAACTTAGACCTTCGATTATGCTTGACATATCCTCGCTAACCATCTACCCGAACGTTAACAAAACCCGGCTCATAATACTTCATATAATAATACACGTACCAATTAGGGCTCACGCCTTCGAAAGTCGGTTCGGTGTTTGTTTTCGGAAAATAGTTATATTTATCCTTTTATGAAACTAGGGTCATCGATTTTCGTAAAATTTTTCATCACAACACATAATCAGATTTCGTACAAAATAGTTACATATAATCGATCGACGTTCCGATAGTCATTGGGTACGGCTTCGTATTTCCGTAATTAAATTTTTCTGGAAATCGGGCAGCACCTCCTTTGATTATCGGCTAACCCGTCGAACATCCCGACATCAAATCAATCACACAACAACCCAACCCAATCCAAATTCCAACCACCAACTTCAGTCAACAACAACAATTCGCAAATTCACCAATACCACTTAAATATAATTATTAATTATCAGTCCCGTTTTATAATTTTAATTGCATTTTATAGTTTTATTCGCAATTCGCATTTTAAATCATATTTTGTATTTTAAATCATAGGACTCAGAACAACATCATCACCGTCCACCGTCGACTCACCGAAGTTCACCGTCGACGGCGGTAAAATTTATCGGTGCCCGATACGTGTCGGGTTTCCAAATAAATTTCACCGATTATTGTTATAATTCCCGCACGCAAATCAATTCACATTACGATTATGACTCAAATAATTTATGTAGGAAATAAACAAATAAAAAGAAATTAATCAGAATAGTCGAATAAAGTAACAGGGACAGCACACGCCATCCACCAAGTCGCCACACCTCGCCGGATTTCGGGGAGGCGGCAACAGGATGAAGCGCAGAGTAATACACACAGTAACACCCGCATGGAACATACTCACAACCACAGAAACAGTACACCTCGCAAACACACGCCGCCACCGTGCTTCCTCGCCGGAAAGCGGATGAAGGGTGGCAGCATAACACAGGAACAAGAGAATCGAGGAATAATAAAACCGAAGCAATAGTTACCCGAGACAGAAATGGCTGGTGGAAAAGGATGTCCGGCGAACCGAACCTAACAGGGAATCAGAGAAATAGAGGTAGCCAAGTTGGAGGAATGAGAAGTAAAGAAAAATGAGAGATGAGGTTACAAAAGTAACCCGATAAGGATTGGGATACCTATCGCTTCCCCCAATCTTTTTTATCCGAATCTGAAACGCAATATTTAAGTATTAACGATACACTATGTGGATAAAACAAATCGAGATAATTACATATAAATCTCAAAATTCGCAAAATAATTAGAAGTTAATAAAACAAAATTTCCAGAATTTTTGATTCATTTTTGAAGCGCAACTCGGACCCGCATTTGACGATTAACCGAAACAATACGCGGGTCAATTTAATCCCAAAATTTTCCAAAATAATCTTAAAATTCTTGAAATATTTCAAACTTAATAAAACATGAATTTCGTAATTTTTAAAGAATCCCGAAATCAAATACAGATTTAACAAATAATTGAAATCAGAAAATCATATATGGCTAAATAATTGATGAAATATTAATTTCTAAATTTTAAAATCGCCTAAAAATAATTAATAAAATTATGAAGCCATAAAAATGATTATAGAGATAATCCCCATATTTATAAAAATAAATCTTGAATAGAATCACCTTTAAATACAAAAACAAAACAACACAGCTTCATAACTAATTACACAAATCATCCTCGAACATCAATAATCACACATAAGTAATAACAATTTAATATCCAGCTGACAGAACCCACATACATATTTTATTATATAATTACTTAATAATTACATATTAAAACAATATAAAAATGTACGAGTCGTTATAAAAAGCCCTTTCCATTTCCTTAATCCATGTGTTAGCTATTATTGGATCAGTGGTATCATGAAATGCAGGTGGATTCACATTCTGAAAAGCCTTGAAGGTGGTACTGGTGGATAAGATGGTTGGTGTGGTTCACGGTTATCTTGGTTTTTAAATCGTTATTGAAGAGTTATTTATTGTTGAGCTATAACATTGGTTTGCTGTTGTAAGGTTTCCAGTAATCAAAGAATATTTGGATCTGTGGTAGATGTGGTTGTTGGGTTTTTCTTTTTGGGTGGCATGATCCTGAAATAAGAGTTATGTCAAAACAGGTATGAATGATGAAATAATTCGAGGGTGTCACATGGCATTCTTATTTACATATGAGGTCAAGTTTCAAATTAAACAAATATGGTGATGCATATAAAGGCGTAAAATAACAGTTGAAAGCAAATGGAACGATAGTGCATAATAATTGAAATCTAAAGGTATCAAGATCAGGATAAAGTCTGATTCTAGGAATAACATGCTTATTTAAAGGAAACAACTGGGAATTCTACGAAGTCCGATAATACAACAACATGAAAGGTAGATAATGGAAAGAACTAAGGCTCCACTCCATCGGAACGGGGCTTGGTAGTCTTCTCCTCTCGAAGCATCTTCACAATACTCTGGAGCTCATCCGCCACCATCTGGATGACATACTGGCTGGTGCGGTCTCGGTGCGATGGCATCTCCTCAAGCTTAGTGTTGACGTACTGAACCAAAGTCTCAAGTCTCGCAGTCATCTGCTCCTTAGGCTTCCCATCATAGTTTTGGTTGTCCGGATACACGTTCTTCAATCGGTCTATCAGTCGGTCGTACTTGCCCTGAAGTATGTCAAACTCGGGCCTCAACTCAACATACACGGAAAAAACAATAGTGTCGTCCGACCCAGAGGATGATGAGGAGTGCGCCCTTTGCTGACAAACCAATAAGAGGAGTATTAATCGTAAATTTACTTAACCTACTCTCTCGCATAATATTTATAACCTATATTCTATAACCTAATTGGGCTGTCCAGGGACTCTACACCGTAGCTCTGATACCAAAACCTATCACACCCCCAACTAAACAAAACATAATATATAACTATTACAATATTTAAAAAAAAGTAAATACATCTGAATCCAAGATCTTACAGTTTAGGGTATGGAACAGCCCAACACTACTAACTATTACAACTAGTTTTAGCATCGCGTCTTCACACAAAACTATCCCTTATTCTACCTGAGCTCGAACATACGAATCGGCGTGACAAGTCTTACGTGCTGTCTGCTTGAATCTAACCATAGCTGCTAGCTGTAATGGAGTGAGCCAAATGCTCAACAAGTGCTAAACAATACGGTACAAAACATAAATCGAGATATTAAAGAATGACAATGCGAATATATAACTAATAATAACAAGAGATGAAATTTTGGGTGATGGCATCATTTGCTTAAATCAAAACATTTTCAAAATCATTTCTTAATCAAAATCATTTTATGACGCTACGGATTACAGCCGGTGATCAGCCACGAAGTAATCCCGAACCTCGCTGGGTTCTAAAACATAAATGGGATCCCTAGGCAACTTTTAAGCCTACAATATAAGTGTGGAAATGACTCGCGTCTCAGTCCAGATCCACTATTCAAAGAAAACATTTATCCCCCTTTGGGACTGAAAATCCACATTTTAATCATTTCAAAAACTGATGCCGATTGATAATAAAATTTCTTAAACAGTAAACATCTTTATCAAGGAATTATAGATCAACTTTTAAACACTGGAAATATGTCACAAAATCTCGGGGCCATGATTCACTAGACTTTATTCTATCAGGGTACTTGAACAGTTTCTATTTACAAGGATTTTGACAAGGAGATTTAGTAGGGTTTTTGGATAATAGGAAGGAGTAGTGCCAAACTAGGCTTAAAGCAATGGTTTTAGATAAGGTATAGCTATTAGAATATCAAGAAGATAAACATCACTGGTTACAAGTATACTAGAGGTGTTAAGGTATAAAGAAAGTGATCATTAGCTTAAGGTATATCAGGATGTCAAACTTTAGGGTAATGATAGGGTTATCAAACAATCATGAACAACTTTAAAGAATATCTGGCTTTTAGGGATCAAGGTAAAGTTTCTATTGGGGTTCAAGCATCAGGGTGAGATGTCAAGATTTTAGGAATCAATAGCATGTTAATCAAGAGGATCAATCAAGTTTTATAACAAATCTTTATTTTATCATGGCATTCCAATTACTTTGATGTACTAGCATGATACGACTTTTGATCTACTTGCAATATGTACTTGAGGGTTCATGGCATTTCTATATAATACGAAGATAGATTTGAGAATCACTTGGTTCAAGTATAACAAGATAACTCAGGATACTCACATCATATATATATAGGAACTAGTTATCACACATTTGCAGTGTAAACGAAAAAGCAGGTTGAATCACTTGCACAATATAAGTTTATAAGGGAAGGACACTTGCCTTGAGAAAGGCTGGACTGGTCTGGCAGGTAGGAGCAACCGGAAGCTTTACTTGAACTTTATGGAAAGTTTACCCTCGTCTCGAGATCTTACACAATTAATAATAACCTCATTATAATATACTCTCACCAACGCAACCTATTTACAACCCGAAATTAAACATAAATGGCACTTAGGCCTATATGCACGCAATTTATAATCACCTTATAAATACAATAGTACACATAGCCACATATACTCACATATCATATTTTAATACCAAATAATATCACACACACCATAATGCAACACTAGGCTTGGATGATCTCGACCCACAACTTAAGTCACTTGATTGCTAAACTAGACAAAGTCTCCAAATTTTGGCCTCCTAACTCGATGTGCCTTTACTAAACTATCCAAAACCTATTGATCCTCACTTGGGCATTTCACTCTACTGGCTTTATTCTATCTTTCAACTATAGTGGTCAACCTAGGTCTCACTCATAAGTGCTCTAAAACTATGTGATAAGTGAAAGTGCTTACTAAGGAAAATTTCAGAATGGCATCTATGGTTTCTTGAGTGCATTAGACACTCTTAAACTACAAGTTTACCTCCAAAACTTCTACACTAGACTCTTCTGATCATAAGACATCTCCCAAACTTGCTGTGGCTCAAGGGCCTAGCTTGGGCCTCCTTGGGCCTAAGCTTAAAGTCCATGGTTCCCCTGTTTTTCTGGGCAGAAAATGCCCCGACTGGAACTAACTTGTGACACATGATTCTAACTCAAATCCTATGAACTATGGCTGTAAAAACTCCTCTGACACTCTCTCTAACTAAGGATCAATAGGGCCTAATGAGGGCCTACCCATAACATGGTCAAGACTTCCTATTTCTAAGTTGCAACAAAACTGTCCCCTGCTGGACAGATTTTGTGATTTCACTCGTGCACCTAACCAAATGACTTACAAACCTCCAACAAACACCTAAAACCTTTTATATACTCCTAGTACTAGCTTCTGGTGGCTTGGGCCTCAAAGTGCACAACAAGTGCTCACTCAAAACTTCCTCATAACTAGTGCATCAAATCTCAAAAACTTCCTAATAACTAGTGCATCAAATCTGGAAAAATACAAACACTAACTAATCCCCTTCCACCTTGACTCCCGCTTAATAACCAAGCATCCAACCTTTACCAAAGCAAACCTAGTGCATCAACATCCTAAAATAGTTCTTCAATAGGAGGGGAGATCATCCATGCCCAAGAATATCAACATGCAACTAAAAATATAACATGCAACTCATAGAAAACACTTAACAAGATTTCAGCTAAGGCATAAAGTTTAAATTCTTGCAAATTAGAATTATACCTATTGCTCATCTTAATAATCATGAAATATATCTTCTCTTATTTATTAATAAGAAATATATCATGGAAACAATCTATCTCAAGTAAAAATATTTCAAATTTATAGATTTTTAAACATAAAAATATGATTTCGAAAAGAGTAGCACGTATAACATGGTTGATCATCATTTTAACATCTTAAAACTAGCATGCATGGCTAAACATAATTATATAATGAAATTTCAGTAACATGCAAAGGATTTTAAAGCATAGTTTCTCCATAAAACACTTAGTTAACACATATATAAAATGTATCTCATAGAGAGCTCTTGAATTCACAAGAATCAAGAGTTTCTCTTTGGAGATCACACAAGAACTACATATGCAACCATGAAACTTCATCTCCCAAGTCACAAACTGATGGGAAGTATATAAAATAAATGTAGGTGGAAGATTTACACTAGGGAAGATGAGAAATGGAATGAAAAATGGAAGGGAGTGGGGGAATGGGGGCTTCGGCCGAGAGCAAAAGGGAGGGAGGGGAGGAGAGAAAAATGAGGTGTGTTGGAGTGTTGAGTGAGTAAAAATGAATTCTCCCACTTGGTTTTTGGTTTTATGCTTTTGGATTGACAAAATAATGAGTGGAAGTGAGAATGTACAAAAATAACCTCTAGCTAAAGTTATGCCATTTTGCATGGAAGGTTAGTGTGGTAATTTGGTAATCAACAAATGAGTTAGTGGGGTTGAAAAGGTCTTCTTTTCCCTTTAAGAGAATAGAAGAGTGATTTACATACAAGGGCTTCCATGTAATTTGCTAATTATAACAAATAAAATTTTTAAAGATTTATTTTTATAAAATAAAATACAAGTTCAAAAATTATAAAATTTATACCATAAAATAACTTGGATTTTTAGAAATTTTATAAGTTCACTTTTGAAATTTGTGATCAAAATAACTTTTAAAAGAAAATTTCTCCAAGGTTTAGAATATTCCTTATAAATTAAAAATAAGGGAAATAAATAAACTCTTGCTTTGAAAAATCATATACTACATAAAGCAAATTTATAATGCAAAATTTTCATTCACACAAACGTACAATCATTAAATATATTTACATCCAGCCCTAATATTATACCAAGTCCACACATAATATTACACAAAATGTCGGTCGTAACATTTATAAAACCAGTCTTTCAACAAGTACTGATGGTTCTGGAATCTGTCTGTTGAGTAGAGCATCAATTGAAGAAAGATGGAATTGGCACAAAAAACTCTCTCATTTAATTTTCAACAATATAAATGAGCTTGTAAAGAAAGATCTTGTGAGAGGACTGCCAAAGTCAGTTTTTGCTCCTGATGGCCTTTGTGATTCATGTCAAAAGGCAAAACAAAGAAAATCTTCTTTTAAGAGCAAAACTGAGTCATCAATTCTTGAGCCTTATCACCTACTGCATGTTGATCTATTTGGTCCAGTTAATGTCATGTCTATTGTAAAGAATAAATATGCTATGGTTATAGAGGATGAGTTCACAAGGTACACTTGGGTGTACTTCTTGCACAAGAAGAATGAAACTGCATTTACTCTAATTGATCATGTCAGACAGCTGGATAAATTGATCAAAGATTCTGTTAAAATAATAAGGAGTGATAATGGCACTGAGTTCAAGAATTCGATTATGGAAGAGTTCTGCAAAGAGCATGGAATCACACAAGAATTTTCTGCACTTGGAACTCCACAACAAAATGGAGTTGTAGAAAGAAAGAACATGACTCTCATTGAAGCTGCACGAACAATGCTTGATGAAGCAAAGCTGCCAACCTATTTTTAGGCTGAAGCTGTGCAGACTGCTTGTTTTAAACAGAATGCTACACTCATAAACAAGCATGGAAAAACACCATATGAGACGGTGAAGAAAAATAAGCCAAATCTGAAATACTTTCATGTATTTGGTTGCAAGTGTTTTGTTCTTAAGACTCATCCTGAGCAGCTGTCAAAATTTGATCTAAAAGCTGATGAAGGAATTTTTGTTGGATATCCACTTTCCACAAAAGCCTTCAGAGTCTACAATTTAAGAACAAGGATTGTCATAGAATCTATCAATGTCTCTTTTGATGATAAGAAAATTATTGGACTTGAAGATTTCAATGATCATGATCAGCTGAGATTTGAGAATGAAGATTTAAATTCTGATTCTGTAAATTATGATGACTTAAATCCTGATCCTGTAAGTTCTGACAGTTTAAGTTCTGATGTCCTTGAAACTGTGGTAACAACTGTTGGATTTTTAAACGCAGCGGGGCATGGCAAAACACTTTTACACATATAAAATCCAAATAAAAGCATATAAATTATGAATAAAAATTCGAGGGATCGAATCTAACCTTTAAAAATAATTCGGAGACAATGATCAGAGATCCTTAGCAGTTGCTCCTCAAGTGTGAAGCACTCCACCGGTATCCACCAAGAAAATGATGTTAAGGAGGAGGAAGGAGGTGGAGAGAATTGGGTTTTCCAAACTTTTTTGGGTTTTCGGGTTTGATCTGGGTTAGAATAAAAATAGGGTCTATAATAGTGTATTTATAGGCAAAATTTTCAGCTGAAATTTTCCCATAAATAATATTATTATTATCCCATTTATTATTCTCATTAATAATTAAAACACCTTTTAATTATTAATCCTTTTTCTAAACACTTTAGATATAATTCTCTCTCTTGATTTAATTTCCAAAAATTAAATCCTTAATTAATAATATTAAGAACTTTTCTTAATTAATTTATAATCAATTAAATCTCATTTAATCAATTATTAAATTTGCCAATTAATTATTTATTTCATAAATAAATAATTATTAGCCATTATTAATTAATTCTTCCACCATTAAATCATTCTCTTTTTATGGTGTGACCCTGTAGGTTCAATATTAAGCCGGTAGTAGAAATAAATAATAATAATACTATTTTATCATTAATTATATAAATTCTCTAATTTATTAAATATGATTAATTAATTAATCACATTTATTCTACATCGTGAGTGATGCTTCTCAACATATCGCGACTATCCGGATAATATGAATTCACTACTTAGAATACCAAGAACCTGTCAGTGAATAGTTAACGTACAATAAACTCCTTCTACCCTACAATGTCCCGATTAAATACAAGGCATGGATCTCGTGTCAAGCCTATCTAATTCAATCACTTGCTTACCATTTACTATGCGTAGTTCTATGTAATTAGAGACTCCTTTCTAATTTCATTCACTCTGGCCAGAGATTCCTGAACTAGCATAAGTGGATCAGCCTTGAACATTCGCTTCCTTCACTGGAAGGGGTAGATCCTTTATTGATCATACACTATCTTCGTGTACAAATTCGTATACCCAGAAGAGCCCTAATAATTGTCCCTGGAGACTAAGAACTAAACCAAAGCATAGTTCAGTGTACACAAGATGACTATGATGACCTCAAGTCTAAAGATACTTGTACAACTATCACTAGGTGAACAACTGCTGAAACGTGAGTGAACTCCATCATTTGTTCAGCTGGGCGAGTCATGTTCAGTGAACTTATTCTATAATAAGCACCTACATACTAGCTATAGTGTCACCACACAAATGTCTATGAGAACAGATATCCTTCATAATGAAGCAAACATAGTATGTACCGATCTTTGCGGATTATTAATTACCAGTTAGTAATCCTATGACCAGGAACTATTTAAGTTTAGAGTTATCATCTTTTTAGGTCTCACTATTATGATCTCATCATAATCCATAAAAAGCTTTACTCTAAACTATGGTATATCTTATTTAAACACTTAAATAGATAAAGCCCGTAATAAAAATAAAACAAGTCTTTTATTAATATCAATGAAATCAAAACAGATTACATAAAAGTTATTCCTAAATCCTAATACATGATTGGACTTAGGACATATTCCTTTCAATCTCCCACTTGTACTAAAGCCAATCACTCTGGTATCTAATACCCATCTTGTCTCTATGACGATCAAAGTGACTTTCATAAAGTAGCTTTGTGAGTGGGTCTGCTATGTTGTTATGTGTGTCAACTCTATTTCAATACAATACAAGAAATGTTACCGCGCTCCCACTAACCCTTTTGTAGACGCATGGTTCATCTTCGTTTTTGATAAAATCAAACTCTTTGATTGTCTCATCAAAACGAATGTTCCATCTTTCGAGAAGCCTGCTTTAAACCACATATGGTTCACAGCAGCTTACACACTAGGTTTTCATTTCTCTTGGAAAGAAAACCATCTGGCTAATTGCCAGATCTCATAGTCGTAGTAAGCAGCATTCGCAAGCAAAATTTGAACTGATTTTAACAGGGCTACAGGTAAAAGGTTTCATCAAAGTCAATCCATTGCCTTTGTTTGAATTCTTTTGCCATAAGCCTGGCCTTAAAGGTCTCCACCTGGCCATCTGCTATAATCTATCTTTTATATACCGTATACATAGATTCCATTCTGGATTTCATGGCACTATGCCATTTCTCTGAGTCAACACTACTCATAGCCTCATTATAGGTCACAGGGTCGTCAATATTAATGATCGACAACTCATTGTCATTCTCAATGACAAGGCCATATTACCTCTCAGGTTGGCGAGACACTCTCCCTGATCTATGAATGGGCTGTTCCACAAAAGGTTGTTCAGTCAGAACAGGTGTTTCCACTCGAACTATAGTAGTTTGTGCTTCTTGAACTTCATCAAGTTCAATTTTGCTCCCACTGTTTCCTTCAAGGATAAACTCCTTTTCCAAGAAGGTAGCATGTCTGGAGACAAACACCCGATTATCGGTGCAAAAGTAATACCCTAAAGTCTCTTTAGGATATCCCACAAAACTATATTTTACAAATCGATATTCCAGCTTATCTGGGTCAACTTTCTTGACATAAGCTGGACATCCCCAAATCTTAACGTGTTTAAGACTCGGTTTCCTTTCTTTCCATATCTCATACGGAGTTTGAGGAATAGATTTGGAAGGCACCTTATTCATTAAATATGCTGAGGTTTCCAATGCATAACCCCATAGGAATACTGGAAGATTTGCATAGCTCATCATGGACCGAACTATGTCTAACAAAGTTCGATTTCTCCTTTCAGATACCAATCTGGAGGCGTCCACTGGGAGACTATACCATTTACTTTGAGATAATCTAGAAACTCTCCGTTCAAGTATTCACCACCTCGATCTAATCGAAGAGTTATAATACTATGCTTGGTTGTTTCTCCACTTCATACTTATATTCTTTGAACTTTTCAAAGGCCTCAGACTTGTGTTTCATCAAACACATATCTAAATCCAGATCTATCATCTATGAAAGTAATGAAGTATGAAAATCCACCCATGGCTTGCTTAGACATTGGTCCACATACATCTGTGTGTACCATTCCTAGCAAATTTGCAGCCCTCTCTCCATGTCTACTAAATGGAGACTGCAGTGCCACTATAAAGTGAGATTTTCATCATCCCTTTTCTTTTATTAGTTTGTTTAATCTGAAGTAAATTATGTCACATATATACAGACCATTATTTAAAGCACCACGTCCATAAAGAATATTATCTCTAAGAATAGAACATTCATTATTCTCAATAATAAATAAAAATCCAGCCAAGTCTAACATGGGAATAATATTCCTCACAATCGAGGGAACAAAATAATAATTATTTCAAACAATAGTCTTGCACGTAGGCCTATGTAAATGAAATGATTCTACATCTTCAGCAGCAACTCTTGCTCCATTTCCCATCAGTAGAATCACCTCCTCTTCCTCAAGAGTCCTACTTCTCCTTGGTCCCTGCAACAAATTGCAGATAT
Organism: Apium graveolens; assembly: GCF_009905375.1. Lineage (NCBI taxonomy): Eukaryota > Viridiplantae > Streptophyta > Magnoliopsida > Apiales > Apiaceae > Apium > Apium graveolens. Next base: position 226,508,218 of record NC_133651.1, on the reverse strand, counting down.
GAGAATCACAGGCGGTATCTAATACCCAAGTAGAAATTTGATTTAATGACATATTCACTTCTATCATGAACATACCTGAATCAGAAGCGGTAGTCTCACTACCCTTCTTCTTCTTCAATTCTGCAAGGTAAACCTTGCAGTTCCTCTTCCAGTGCCCCACCTTGTTACAGTGAAAGCAAACAACTTTGCTCTTGGGGTCTTCAGCTTTTGGTGGAACCGGCATTTTCTCACCTACTTTCTTCTTCTTGGAAGAGTTCCTCTTCCTTTTCTTAGGATTGGAACCTTCACCAATTAGAAGAACAGAACTCTTCTTAGGGGAAAAATTCGATTCCGCAGTCTTCAACATGTTGTGGAGTTCAGGCAGGCTGACATCCAACTTATTCATGTGAAAGTTCACAACAAACTGCGAGAACGAACTCGGAAGCGATTGCAAGACCAAGTCTTGGCTCAGCTCCCCATCCATGGCAAAACCAAGTTGTCCAAGACGTTCAATCAAATTGATCATCTTAAGTACATGGTCATTCACAGATGATCCCTCAGACATCCTACAACTGAACAACTCATTCGATATCTCATATCGAGCTGTCCTCCCCGCCACATCATACAACTCTTGTAGATGCATGAGGATAGTGTGAGCATCCATATGCTCATGTTGCTTCTGTAGCTCAATGTTCATGGAAGCTAGCATGATGCATTGAGCAACATTTGCATCATCTATCCACTTACGATACACAACATGTTCATCATTATGTGCATCACTAGCAGGTTCAGTAGGCTTAGGTGAGTCAATCACGTATTCCAGCTTCTCAATCCTGAGAACAATTCTCAAGTTTCGAAGCCAGTCAGCATAATTAGGAATAGTCAATTTGTGAGCATCTAGTATGCTCCTGAGTGATAGTGCAGAAGACATAACGTACAAAGTAAATCTGTAAATGATAAACACATAACAACACTTAGCAAATATTCGATTTCATTTCAAAACACTATATAAATCGGGTCTTTATTCATAAGTGGCTCCCACTAGTTTTCTTAATTTATTCAACCCCCTACGTGAAAAATTAAGCATTCATAATGCTAGTGAGAATAGGGATCCTACATTCCATTACACAACCCCGGCTGTAGCACGAACCGCCATGCAATGTTCAATAGGTAGACAACTCTTGTCAATTACATCTCATGTTATTCCCTAATCAAACTTTAGCCTCTTGAACAATTGAGTCTCGGCTGTAGCACGACAAACTCAATATTCTAAGTCAAGTCTAACCCAACATTCCGTACAGTTGAATCAGTCCCCAAAGGCCCACGGCTGTAGCACGTACCGACCTTTAGATTCTTATTCAATGTACACATCTCTATGTAATAGACAAGTATTTCTTATTTCGAAATCAAAGCCCTCGGCTGTAGCACGAACCGACAATGATTCAAAAATAAGAACTACTTTTCTATCATGTTGGAAGGCTATGACCGACACAAGCCCGTTGTGTCATTGGCCAATTACTACTTGATATTATTTAATTTTAGAGGGATTATATTATGTTAGAATCATAATCATATTATAAAGAGATTCTTCCTTTTAAATTAAATATTTCAAATCAATAATCAATAATCAGATGATTCCCAGATCGGGTGGAGCATTGTCAAGAGGCGTCACTTAATAACCCTTTCTTACAGATAGAAATCTGTTGTTGACAGAATCATCCTTTCTCTCATATCGAAAATTCATATTCAATTACGTGTTTCATAAACACAAGAATCTCATGATTGTATTCATAATATTATTATTAAGGTTATGAAACAATTTCACTATACTAGGTTGTCTAACAAACGCCTTATGTTTATTTAAGTTCACCTAAATCTATCATCGCATGATAAACTAAGCATATATCACATATATCAACATGAATAAACATCAAGGTAGGCATGCTACATCATCTAGCACATTAGTCTAAGCATTATACATCTCTATGTATCACATGAAGCATTTAAAATCAATTAAAACAATGAAAAATAGCTTTAAAACACTTCATGGAAATATAAACAGTTCAAAATTTTATATAAACTAAAATTGATCACTCCATTAGATCCGTCTCGGAAAAACGAATCCAACGGTATATTGCACGCCCAAAATGGAGTTACGAAACTCCCAGAAAATCAATTTTAATATCAACAGACGGGCTGTAACGCATTACAGGAACGCGTTACAAGCTCTGTAACGCATTCTGGTGTTGCGTTACACCCCTTTTAAGCCATTAAAGGGTGTAACGCATTCCGTGAATGCACCACAGGTGTGTAACGCATTCCGTGAATGCGCCACAGGTGTGTAACGCATTCCCGGAATGCTTTACACCCCTATTTTTTTTTTCTGCAGCAGCCGTCTTTTCCTCTCTCCTCGAAAAACGCGCCTGACAGCCGTACCTGTTCTGTGCTTTTCTTGTTTCTTCGTGCAGCAACAGAATTTTACAGCAGATATACAAACAACACATGTATATACATACATACTAACAATATATATATATATATATGATTAATTAATTATGAATTATTAATGATACAACTTCAAAAATTCATAATAAAAAATCTATACATCATAAAATTATGAAAAAAATACCCAGACGATCTACAACACTTGTAGAACCCAGATCAACATTCAAAATTATTCTGAGAAATGATTTCTCATCAGATAAAATTAATCCATGATATAACTTGTAAAAATCATAATTAATTCATACAAGCACATAAAATTCTGAAATTTTTACCACAGATCTATATGCATATAACCTATGCTCTGATACCATTGTTGGATTTTTAAATGTAGCGGGGCATGGCAAAATAATTTTACACATATAAAATCCAAATAAAAGCATATAAATCGTGAATAAAAATTTGAGGGATCGAATCTAACCTTGAAAAATAATTCGGAGACAATGATCAGAGATCCTTAGCAGTTGCTCCTCAAGTGTGAAGCACTCTACCGGTATCCACCAAGAAAACGATGTTAAGGAGGAGGAAGGAGGTGGAGAGAATTGGGTTTTCCAAACGTTTTTAGGTTTTCGGGTTTGATCTGGGTTAGAATAAAAATAGGGTCTATAATAGTGTATTTATAGGCAAAATTTTCAGCTGAAATTTTCCCATAAATAATATTATTATTATCCCATTTATTATTCTCATTAATAATTAAAACACCTTTTAATTATTAATCCTTTTTCTAAACACTTTAGAAATAATTCTCTCTCTTGATTTAATTTCCAAAAATTAAATCCTTAATTAATAATATTAAGAACTTTTCTTAATTAATTTATAATCAATTAAATCTCATTTAATCAATTATTAAATTTGCCAATTAATTATTTATTTCATAAATAAATAATTATTAGCCATTATTAATTAATTCCTACACCATTAAATCATTCTCTTTTTATGGTGTGACCCTGTAGGTTCAATATTAAGCCGGTAGTAGAAATAAATAATAATAAAACTATTTTATCATTATTTATATAAATTCTCTAATTTATTAAATATGATTAATTAATTAATCACATTTATTCTACATCGTGAGTGATGCTTCTCAACATATCGCGACTATCCGGATAAAATGAATTCACTGCTTAGAATACCAAGAACCTGTCAGTGAATAGTTACCGTACAATAAACTCCTTCTACCCTACAATGTCCCGATTAAATACAAGGCATGGATCTCGTGTCAAGCCTATCTAATTCAATCACTTGCTTACCATTTACTATGCGTAGTTCTATGCAAATTAGAAACTCCTTTCTAATTTCATTCACTCTGGCCAGAGATTCCTGAACTAGCATAAGTGGATCAGCCTTGAACATTCGCTTCCTTCACTGGAAGGGGTAGATCCTTTATTGATCATACACTATCTTTGTGTACAAATTCCTATACCCAGAAGAGCCCTAATAATTGTCCCTGGAGACTAAGAACTAAACCAAAGCATAGTTCAGTGTACACAAGATGACTATGATGACCTCAAGTCTAAGGATACTTGTACAACTATCACTAGGTGAACAACTGCTGACACGTGAGTGAACTCCATCAGTTGTTCAGCTGGGCGAGTCATGTTCAGTGAACTTATTCTATAATAAGCACCTACATACTAGCTATAGTGTCACCACACAAATGTCTATGAGAACAGATATCCTTCATAATGAAGCAAGCATAGTATGTACCGATCTTTGTGGATTATTAATTACCAGTTAGTAATCCTATGACCAGGAACTATTTAAGTTTAGAGTTATCATCTTTTTAGGTCTCACTATTATGATCTCATCATAATCCATAAAAAGCTTTACTCTAAACTATGGTATATCTTATTTAAACACTTAAATAGATAAAGCCCGTAATAAAAACAAAACAAGTCTTTTATTAATATCAATGAAATCAAAACAGATTACATAAAAGTTATTCCTAAATCCTAATACATGATTGGACTTAGGACATATTCCTTTCAACAACTCCAAAGGAAAATGCACCTGTCCAGGGGGAGCAAGATGAAGATCCTACCACATCTCAAGACTCTCGAGAAGCATCAGAACCTGTCACTGGCTCTTCAAGTTTTGTTTTATCTAGTTCTGATGAGCCAAGTTCTGATAATTTTGGAAGCTCTGATTCTTCAACTCCTGAAAAATCAAACTTAAATTCTGAAGTCTCAAAGAGCATAACTACAGGGGGAGCATCAGAAAATGCTGATGGAGACAACATGGATCATGGGGGAGGATCCAGTTCTAGAGATCAACTTCCATCTGCAAGAAGTGGACTAAAGCACACACACCTGATTTAATCATTGGAGATCCTGAAACAGGTGTCAGAACTAAAACTGCAACTTCAAATGAATGTCCATATCATTCCTTTCTATCTCAGACTGAACCAAAGAAAGTGGAAGAAGCTCTTCAAGATGATGATTGGGTTCAAGCAATGCAGGAAGAGTTAAATGAATTTGAAAGAAATAAAGTCTGGACCCTAATGCCAAGACTGAAGAACAGATCTGTTATGGGCACAAAATGGGTGTTCAGAAATAAAAATGACAGTGGTGACATAATTACAAGGAATAAAGCAAGGTTGGTTGTAAAAGGCTACTCTCAATAAGAGGATATTGATTATGATGAAACATTTGCACCAGTTGCAAGATTAGAAGCCATAAGGATCTTTTTGGCTTATGCTGCTCACAAAAAGTTCAAAGTCTTTCAAATGGATGTGAAAAATGCTTTTCTCAATAGAGAATTGGAAGAAGAGGTATATGTTGAATAACCTCCAGGCTTTGTAGATCCTAAATTTCCCAATCATGTCTACAGGCTTGACAAAGCACTTTATGGCCTTAAGCAAGCTCCAAGAGCATGGTATGAGTCTTTAGTTCAATTCCTTCTGCAAAGTGGATTTCTCAGAGGCACAATTGACAAGACTTTATTCTACCTCAACCATGGAAATGACTTACTTTTGGTACAGATATATGTTGATGATATCATATTTGGTTCTACAAATGCCAAACTCTGTGAGAAGTTTGTAAAGCTAATACAATCAAGATATCAAATGAGTATAATGGGAGAACTCAGCAATTTTCTGGGCCTTCAAGTCAAGAAAAATGAAGAAAGCACTTTTATCTGTCAATCCAAGTACACTAGAAATTTATTGAAGAAATTTGGAATGCAAGATTGTTCAACTACATCCACTCCCATGGCCACTGCAACCAAGTTAGATAAGGATACTGGTAAATCAGTAGATATTACTAACTACAGAGGTATGATTGGCTCTTTACTCTATTTAACTACAAGTAGCCCTGATATCATGTATGCTACTTGTCTTTGTGCATGATTTCAGGCTGATCCAAGAGAACTTCACTTAATAGATGTGAAAAGAATTTTCAAGTACCTCAAGGGTATAGCTAATTTAGGGTTGTGGTATCCTAGGGAATCAGATTTTAAGCTAATAGGTTACTTAGATGCATATTTTGCTGCATGCAAAATAGACAGGAAAAGCACTAGTGAAAGTTGCCAATTTCTTGGAGGCAGTTTGGTTTCTTGGTTTAGCAAGAAATATAAGTCAATTTCCAGATAAACTGCAGAAGTAGAATATATTGCTGCAGGAAGCTGTTGTGCACAGATTCTTTGGATGAAGAAACAGTTACTGGATTAGGGTTAGAATTTTCTAAAATCCCTATTTACTGTGATAATCAAAGTGCTATTGTTATGACAGGTAATCCAGTTCAACACTCAATGACAAAGCACATCAGCATAAGGTACCACTTCATAAGGGAACATGTGGATGAAGGTACAGTGGAATTGCGTTTTGTTCCAACAGATCAACAACTAGCAAATATCTTCACAAAACTATTTTGTGAAGCTACTTTTATAAGATTGGTAAATGAACTTGGAATGGTTTCAGGTTCTTTCTCTAAATCTGCTTAGTTTTTGTTCTCATGCATCATACTTTATGATCAGTATTTACAAATTGTATTATCTCTATGTAATTTGTGCTTAATTTGAAAATTCATTAAATGTTGATTGTTATCTGATGAGGATTAATATACTCTGATGAGTATTTTAAATGTTCTACGACTATTCAATCCAATGAGGATAACTGTGCTAGATGCTGACCTAGTAGTCTTTAACATACTAGAAATTCCATATTTGAATTAATTGTTCATGTGGAAACTCATTAACACAAGCAAATTATGATATTGAGCTTAGTCAAGTTTACTTTTTGTATCTTATTACTAAGTCAAAAACTAGATTCTTGTTTCTTATCTGTCAAATTCTGATGTCAGTAAATCTTAAGGATGAACTACATGCTGATAAGCCTCACTTATCAAAAGAAAAGAAAAGAATAAAAGTTAGGTACTCCTTTGAGATCTAGAGTAAATATGTGGAAGGGAAGACCCAAGTGCATTGCTGGTATTAAGTAATATGTATTAGAAAAGCAAATAAATTTTCTTGTTGACCTTTCACATTCTCTGATTACTGGAGAAATACTCTGACAACAGCATAAATTCTGATAAGCAGTCTTGACTCACTTACACTGAGAAGCCACTGTAAAAAGGAATTTCAAAAGATGCATAAAATGAGCACAAACAGTTGAGGTGGACTCATGCATAAATTTGTTATATAGTAGACTTCATGATTGATGAATGATTTTAAGCACTTTTTTGAGTTATGCCTTATTTCTAAGATGTACTGAAGTTTATCAGACTTTAATCTTTATCTGATATTCTGCTGAATGCACACACTTTTACTCCATATGAATGATGAAAATTACTGTGGTGATTAAGTTGTTTTTGACAAATAGTTAAGTGTCATGTGCATAAATTCTGAGGACAAGTTCTGATGGAAGTTCTGATGATTAAACTCTGAAGAAAACAAGTCAGTCTTTGTACGGAGAATTATAGAAACAAACATTCACTTATTGAGTACAGAAGCCAAATTCTGATGACTAGTAAAATATGATATAAGTTAAGTTCTGATATTAAATCCTGATGAAATCCTTGATGCTTACGTGGCATTTTTCCTTACTTGACTTATTTGTGCTAAAATCTGAAACAGTCATATTAAATTCAGAATATATTTGGGTAAAATAAAAACAGTCATAATCATTATGGGTTAGTGGTTAACGTGTTGGTCCTGAAAAACTGCATGTGCACGGTAATTATTGCTTATGTTACGTGCCCATTAACTCCTGTTCTAACCGTTTACTGACTGTTCACATGTTGCCAGGTGTAAAGTGTATCCCATGCTTCAAAACTATAACTGTTGAGTGGAGAGAGTATATATATGAGAGTTAAAAGATTTTCTAATCTTTTATTTACTTTTCAATTTTTAATCTCTTTTATTCTCTCTCTCTCTAATATTCTCTGAAGCGTTTTCTTACAGGACTTTTCTCAAACACCTTGCAAACACTCTCTCTTTCTCACTTAATTTCTTACAGAGATGGCACCAAAAGACGTGATTTTTAATGGAGCTAAGTTTGTTCCCAACAACTACTCGTCTATTCTTAGCAAGGCTGAAGCTCCATCGGAACTTCACTTCATTCAGGACCTTCTTGCTAATTCTGATATTGGGTATGCTCTGACCCAACCTGACGCAGTCTCTGGAATCCAAGTACTGGAGTTTTGGAGAAGTGGAATCTATGATGATGGAGGTGCTCAAGGGTCCCCAAGTATTATCTTTATAACAGGGGATGATGAACATGTAGTGACACTGGCCACGGTTCGATAAGCACTGCAGCTGCCTGAGAACTGTGTTTATTCAACTGTTGAGGAGCCAATTCTTCAAAATCTAATGGCCAGTCTGGGGTATGAAAAGACATTGGCAAAGCTGGGACAGTTGAAGAGATCCAACATTAGGAGGGAATGAAGTTTCTTCTTTGACTGCATTACAAAGGCTTCTGCAAACAAATGTTCCAATTTTGATGTAATCCCCACACTCAGTCAACAAATCGGGTATGCTCTCATTAATCAAACTGATTTTGATTATACAAGTGCTATTTTAGGTTTTATTGGGGATAGGATGACAGAAGATAGGAATACTGTCTATTTTGCTAGATTCTGTCAGCTTATTTATAGTTTTTGTTGTAATGATAAACCCTAATCTGCTAGTGAATTAATTCCATCGTTTAGACTAGCCAAAAGAGCTTTTAATGACTTATTATCTACTGATAATAAGAAGGTTGTGTTAAGACCCCTCCGAGTTCCCTTATCAGTCAAACATGCCTTAATAATCTATGATCCAGTTACTTATACTGCATTATATCCTGATGTTCAACCATCTGAACCTCAACCATCAGCACCCACCACCCCCACACAAACACCTCAAACTTCTGAACCACAACCAAAATCTACCATCAGACCTTCATCTTCCAAACCTTCTAAGAGGACAAAGTCTGTTCCTCAATCTTCACAAAAGAGAAGGAAGATGATCCTCAGAGATGAATCTGATAGTGAGGATGAAATAGTTGAAGCACAGGTTCCTGCATCAGAAACTGTGATAAATGAAGCTGAGAATGTTACTTCTCAGAAAGAAACAGCAGCTCAAAGTTCTGATACTTTGAAAAGGAAATCTGTAAATTCTGCTGCTGCAACAACAACTCCTTCTTTGGCAAGGAGATTGAAGAAAATGAAGGCTAGGAGGTATTTGGCTAAATCTTCATCAGAAGATAATGAAGAAACAGAGGAAGGGGATTAGGAATTTCTGATCTCACAAGAACCAATCATTATTGAAGCTCTGATTTCTCCAGCTCAAGCCAAAGACACTGCTACTGATACAGTGGTTAACCCTCCTGACTCTCCAATAAAAGCTACAGATGAAGTTAAAGAACAAACTGACAACTCTGAGATAGATATTCACAATTTAAATATACCTCAAGTTCTTTATCTAGAAGCTCCAACTACTGAAGCTCGGCCATCTACAGTCAAATCTCCAATCTTAGATGCTGAGATACCATCTACATCAAAGAGACCAGCTCTGGAGATAAATTCTGATGAGCAGAATTTAGATGATGTTATTCTTGAATCTCCAGTTGCATCACACACTCTTATACTGTCAGAAAATGATGAAACTTCCTCAAGTTCTGGAGATAGTATTTTTGTTGAAACTCCAGTTCCTATTCTGGGAAAGGAAGCTTTGGTGAAGAAATTTGTTAGACAGGATGCTCCTGTACCTTGGGAAGAAACTCACAGGGGAGTTGAGTGGACCAAGAAGTGGAATGAATCAGATTTTATTCCATGCACCAAAATTCTGACAGAGCATGTATCAAAAGCTGATGAGTTATTATCAAATTATGATTTCAAGACTCAACTCAAGGTTATAGCTATGAGTACAAGAAGTCTTCATGGTCTACATTCTATTACTCATGCTAAGGTTGATACACTCATGGAACAAGCCGATAAGCTAGATCTACAGCTCAAGCTTGACAAGAATATGTATGTCAGACCTACTCTTGAGAAAATTGAAGCCATTGAGAAGGTTCAAGAGGAGCAACAGGCCCAAATTGCTGAGGTTCTGGTTAATCAAGCTTCTCAGAAAGCTCAATTGAATGAAATCCAATCTTCAGTTGAACTTCTTCTTCTCTCTCTCTCTCTCTCTCTCTTACTTCCTGATGATGCCAAAAAGGGGGAGAAGGTAGTTAAGTCCAAATGCTCACCTACTCAAGTACTGGAGAACAAGGATGATAAAGGTGATGACCAGGGAAACTCTGAAAAGAGCAGAGGTCAAAGAAAAGTTCAAGGAAAATCTTCTATACAGAATAAGTCAAGTTCTGATGCTGTGAATGCTCAAAGTCTGAAGTCAAGTGCTGATAAACAAAGTCTGATGTCAAGTTCTGATATTCTAATTCAGTTAGGATCAAAAGACTCTCAGAAGTTTATGCAAACTCTGAAGCTAGAAGGGAAGCAAACTACTGTTTATTACAACGATCCTAAAATCCAGACACTTGATAAGGAGATAACAAGAAGATTATTTCTAAAACACAATCCAGGAATGGATTTAGAAGTTCTCAAGGAGGAAGAAGCTAGATTTGCAACTGAGAAGACAAATCTTAAGTCTAAAACTTCTGATGCAAAGAAACCTCCAAGGCCTAAGGAAAAAGGCATTGTGATCAAGGAAAAGTCAAGTTCTGAAATTTCAAAGTTCAAGACTAGATTACAGACTGAGAGTGATCCCAAAGACAGAGGGAAGGAAAAGTTGATGAACCAACCAAGTCACTGGAAATGAAAATTTCTCAAGTTCTGATGAAACCAGTGTGTAAAATGGTTCAAGTATCTGATGATAATCTTGTTGAAGATGAAATTGTTCAAATTCTGAAAAGAAGAAAGATAATTGAAGAATCTAAAGAAACCTCTGACACTGCTCAAGTTGTTCAGGATGAAGGATAGCAAGTTATAGAAGAAACAACAAATTCTGATCAAGCTATCAAGATATCAACTACTGACAATGTTCAAGTTGATTTGAATAAAATGACAATTGCTGATAAGAAGAAGCTGTTATGGAATAAAGCTACTCCAGTTGAACCAAAATCCAATCTCATGATTAATCAACTCGCTACATTTGGGTTGAGAGCCAAGCAACCTAGAGATAGAGCTGGATTAGGTTCTGACGAAGAGAAGATTCAAACAGGAGTAGAGGTTACTCTAAGAGATCCTTTCATGTTGACAGACAAACCATATGAACAAATCAAACAAAAGCACCTTGACAAGGTGTTGTCTGCTCAAATCGTGATAGATGCTCATGATAAGGAAAATCTAGAGGAGAAATTGATTTTATTTCTCTATGATGGATTAACTTACAGACTAGCTGATACTGATGTACTAAAGAAGTCTGTCAGAGAACTTCAACATATTCACTATCTTTTGGAAGTAAAATCTGATGTTACAAGAAGATGGTTAGAATACATTTTCAAGGCTATAAGAGATCTACTCAGAATCTCTGTTACAAAGACTTCTCATTACAGTCCAATGATTACTGAAGATGATGGAAGAGAAATTCCTATGCTGAAGAATTCTGCTAAGGTGGAAGTTATTCAGAAAGGAAGATGCTTATGTTATAATGAAAACTCTTCACATTCTAAAGTTATCAGACTTGGTGATAGACTTGAAAGAACATCCATTCAAGCTCTCAAAACAGCCATTTATCAGATTGGTGATAGTAATGAAGAAGAGGTATGATTAGTTCTTTACTCTATTTAACTGCTAGTAGACCTGATATCATGTATGCTACCTATCTTTGTGCAAGATTTCAGATCCAAGAGAACCTCATCTAATAGCTGTGAAAAGAATTTTCAAGTACCTCAAGGGTACAGCTGATCTAGGATTGTGGTATCCTAGAGAATCAGATTTTAAGCTAATAGGTTACTCAGATGCAGATTTTTCAGGATACAAAATAGACAGGAAAAGCACTAGTGGAATCTGCCAATTTCTTGGAGGCAGATTGATTTCTTGGTTTAGCAGGAAACAGAAATCAATTTCCACATCAACTGCAGAAGCAAAATATATTGTTGCAGGAAGCTTTTGTGCACAAATTCTTTGGATGAAGAATTAGCTACTGGACTATGGGTTATAATTTTCTAAAATACCTATTTACCATGATAATCAAAGTGCTATTGCTATGACAGGTAATCCAGTTCAACACTCAATGACAAAGCACATCAGTTACTTAGCAGCTAAGTAACTAATTTAACGATCCAAAATGATCCAGAATGAACCAATATTCCATAAATATAAATAGCGTATCTCTTATTTCATTTTATTCGTTTATTCATTTACAACCAGTAAAAATATAGTAATTACAGAGAAAAAATCCTAGAAACCGATATGTTCCTGAGAATCAATCGTACAAACGAAGGCGTTATCGAACTCCGATTCGGGCATGCAGCATATCAAAACGAAGCTCTCGAAATCTTCTTTCTGAATCAACCATTTGTTTTTTTCCCCGAAATCAAGGTATTTTTCTGATTTAATTATTTAAATTCGAATTAATTATGGATTAAATTATGAATTTTTGTTCATGATGTTTTTGATATGATTTGATGGCATAATCATGTAGATCTTTTCTTCCTGGTCAATTTGGTATATTATATGTCAAAAATTGAGTTCAATAACATGTAGAAAAGTTGATTTGATTCTTGAGTTTGAATGTTCTTTGTGTTCTTGAATAATTTCACCGGAAAACTCATACTTTTGGCCGGATTTTGGACTCGTTAAACCTGCAAACATACTAATTACATCAATAAACAGATCGTGGGAAGGGGAGTCATTTAGTATTGTCCGTTTTATCAAAGGAAGCCGAAATCGACTTCGCCGAAAAAAATGGGAAAGAATCGGCGGGAGAAATCCCGACCATTTGGTGGTGAATCTGGTAATTTTGAGCTGATAAAATGATTTCTGCAATACTAGGGAATTTAGCTGCTCGTTTTTACGCTGTTCTGGACAAGTGCGATGTCGCCGTGAAGCTTCAGGCCGGCGGCTATGGCTTTGCCGGCGATCAAAATTACCCCCTGACCCCCCAAGTTTTCGGAAAATTTCATTTTTAATATTACAGTTTCAAAAACATACAAAAACCAGAATCCTGTTTTATTTATTATCGAAAATGATATTTTTATTATTTAAAAATCAGAAAAATGGTTATTTAATTATTTGAAATCCAGAAAATTATTTTAATTATTTATTTATTCAAAAATAAATCGAAATTATCTTATTAATTAATTTTAATTATTTTTTAATTATTTTAATTAATTAATTAATAATTAATTGATTAATTAATTAATTTAATTAATTATTAATTAATTTTAATTGATTTAATAATTAGATTTAATTATTTAAAATTAATTTAAAAATTCCAAAAAATAGTTTTGAACTTTAGAATATTATTTTAAATTATTTTCAAGACTCGATAATTAATATAAAATTATTTTAAAGTCAGATTCAGTTGTTCGAACCCTATTATTTAATTATAAATTAATTCGGAGTCCCGTTTTAATTCCGAAAAATATTCAAAAATTCGTATTAAATACCTGGAAAATCATTTTGACCCCGAATCTTCGTTGACAAATTATTCTGATCGAATATCTTGTGTGTTATGTGCTACGTGCTAACTGATTGATGTGTTATATGCCTATATGGTTATGGTTTGACTATTTTAGTCATAACTTTTAATCCGTAAATCGAATTTGGGTGAAATGAGGGGTAGATAAAAGCTTATGACGTCTATGTGACGATTAGAATAATATGAGTATGAATAATTGATAGATACTTGTGATGCCTAGCAGAGTCAGCGAGGCATAGAAAAGGAAATCAGTGATCCATAAATAGAATGAAAGCGTAGAAAGAGAAGGAAAGTGATTGATAAATAGAAGCAAGGCATAAAAAGAGAAGAAAAGTGGTTGATGAATAAAACTGTTAGATGAGTACAAGTAAAGTGGAAATCGCCGGTGATAAGGCAAGTACTTCTGAACCTTTTTCAAGATATATTGCAAATATTTTTGAACTGTTTCATAATATGTCGTTATTATTCAAAATAACTCCTGTTTTATACTGCAAGCACTTTAAACTATTTAACCTTGAACCCTGATTCTTATTGATCTTGAGCCATAAGCCTTATTCTTCATAAACCATTGATTGTTGAATTCCCAGATACGAGCCATACATATACGATACTACTTAACAAATACATATCTACCACATACTGATGCTGATATTGAGTTTCTTAACATACCAACCCTTATTCCTTATTTAACAGAAGACCAATTCTTGGAACCCTTGAACCCTTGGTCTTCTACTTTCTGATTCTTTCCTTGATTGAAAGCTAGTCTTTTTGAATTCCTTGTTATACCTGCATGGTATTGTGAATTACCCTATGCTTCAAGATAAAGGTTGTTTATGATTCATCTTATAGATTACATTGGTTATCATTTTGAATTGTTTTAGAATTGGATGGTTTTATAAATGTGGACCAGATTCATGGTCGGACCATATTCCTGGTCATAGTAGGCCAATGCGTGCCTTGGATCCAGTATATAGAGCAAAGCTGGGAGCCTTTCTCGGGGTTAGTGCGTGACTGATCAGCAGCCTAACCATGGTTTTTAAAATAAAAAGTAAATATCCAATTCTAATCATTGCTTACTCAGAAACTTGATTCTTCTGAATCATTTTAATTGGTGATTGTTTAACCTCAACTGCTGTTATTATTACTTGCTGAGCTAGTAAGCTCACTCTTACAAAATTTTTATATTTTCAACAGTTGGAATGGAAATTGTTGGTAACGAGGATTCCCTGTCCAGTGTGCGAGCTAGGATTTCCATTTAAGTTAGATCGAGCTAGCAGGAGCTTTATATTATAGAGGAGTTGTGTAAGATTGTAACTACGATATCATTAGCCATTGTAAGTTGAATTAGCTGGGATTTGGTTTGATGTAATAAAAGTTAAGATTATGGCTTGTTTTCATACTTTAACGTGTTTAGATCCATGGTTGTGTACAGAAGGGTCAATGCATATAATACTTTATATACAGGTTTAAATATTGTGGTGTGTTGTGAGCCCCAAACTTCTGACCCGGGTTTGGAGGGCGTCACATACCAACCTGTGACGCCCTCCAAACCCGGGTCAGAAGTTTGGGGCTCACAACATACCACAATATTTAAACCTGTATATAAGTATTATATGCATTGACCCTTATTTACACAACCACGGATCGCAACAGGTTAAAGTATGAGAACAAGCCATAATCTTAAATTTTATTACATCGTACCAAATCCCAACTAATTCCACTTACAATGGCTAAGGATATCGCACTTATAATCCTACATAAATCATCTAATATAAAGCTCCTGCTAGCTCGATCCAACTTAACCGGTAATCTTAGCTCGCACGTTGGACTGGGAATCCTTGTTATCAACAAATTTTCCTTTTCAACTATTGAAAATATAAAAAGTTTTGCAAGAGTGAGCTAACTAGCTCAGCAAGTCATAATAGCAATAATTGAGGTTAAACAATAATCAATTGAAGTGATTCGGATGGATCAAGTTTCTGAATAAGCAATGATTAGAATTGGATATTCACTTTTCATTTTAAAAACCAATGTTAGGCTGCTGATCAGTCACGTACTAACCCCGAGCAAGGCTCCCAGCTTTGCTTTATATACTGGATCCAAGGCACGCATTGGCCTATTATGACCACGAATCTGGTCTGACCACGAATCTGGTCTACACTTATAAAACCATCCAATTCTAAAACAATTTAATATGAAAACCAATGTAAATCAATAAGCTGAATCATAAACAATATTTATCTTGAAGCATAGGGTGATTCATAACACCATGAAGGCATAACCGAAAATTCGAAACGATTGCCTTTCAATTAAGGAAAGAATCAGAAAGTAGAAGACCAAGGGTTCAAGGGTTCCAAAAATTGGTCTTCTGTTAAACAAGGAATAAGGGTTGGTATGTTAAGAAATTCAATATCAGAATCAGTATGTGGTAGATATGTATTTGTGGAGTAGCATTGTATGTGTATGGCTCGTATCTGGGAATTTAATAATCAATGGTTTATGAAGAAAATGACTTATGGCTCAAGATCAATAAGAATCAGGGTTCAAAGTCAAATAGTTTAAAGTGCTTGCAGTACGAAACATGAGTTATTTTGAATAACAGCGACATATTATGAAATAATTTGAAAATATTTGCAATATATCTTGAAAAAGGTTCAGAAGTACTTGCCTCATCACCGACGATTTCCACTTTACTTGTACTCATCTAACCGTTTTATTCATCAACCACTTTTCTTCTCTTTCTATGCCTTGCTTCTATTTATCAATCACTTTCCTTCTCTTTCTACGCTTTGATTCTATTTATGGATCACTGATTTCCTTTTCTATGCCTCGCTGACTCTGCTAGGCATCACAAGTATCTATCAATTATTCATACTCATATTATTCTAATCGTCACATAGACGTCATAAGATTTTATCTACCCTTCGTTTCACCCAAATCCGATTTATGGATTAAAAGTTATGACTAAAATAGTCAAACCATAACCACATAGGCATATAACGCATCAATCAGTGACCACGTAGCATATAACACGTAAGGTATTCGATCAAAATAATTTTTTAAAGAAGATTCGGGGTTAAAATAATTTTTTCGGTATTTATTACAAAATTTTGAACATTTTTCAGAATTAAAATTGGACTCCAAATTATTTTATAATTAAATAATAGGGTTTGAACACCCGAATCTGACTATAAAATAATTTTATAATAATTATCGTGCCTTGAAAATAATTTAAAATAATATTTTAAAGCTCGAAACTATTTTTCGGATTTTTTAAATCAATTTTAAATATTTAAATCTTATTATTAAATCAATTAAAATTAATTAATAAATTAACTCTAAATTAATCGATTAATTAAAATAATTAAAAATTAATTAATAAAATAACTTCAATTTATTTTTGAATAAATAAATAATTAAAATAATTTTCTGAATTTAACAAAATTAAATAAACATTTTGGAATTAAATTAATAATTAAAAGAAATTTTGAAATAAAAGAAATAGATTTTTGATTTATTTTTTAAACAAAAATCTAGAAACAAGTTCCCAGAATTCAGATTGGGTTTTTATGGATTGAAAACGGGTTTTTCAGTTGAACAAACGGGTCGGGCAAGAACTAGAACCGGGTCCAGCCGGAATCGTTCCAGAATCAGGCCACCTTTCCGAGTTCCGGCGATCTCCATACGAATCAAATCGGCTCTGTTTCATGTGGTTCCAGAGCGTAACTTCTTCCTCATCTCCCCAGGACTTTGTTTCGTGCAACAACAACCGTAACCTGACTGTTAAATTCCGAATCCGGCGGAATCGCTATTAACGCCGGCGAAGCTTCGAGCTTTTCCGGCGGGTCGATTCCTGCCTCCAACGGAGAAGTTAATTGCATGAATCGACTTGTTTTCGAACGATCTATAAGTTGATACCATTAAATTAAGCCCAGAATCAACGAATTTATAAATCCCAAATCAAATTAAGAACATTCAAGAATTAAAAACCCTAATTCGAATTTTAACAGAATCAAACCCTGTTTTCACCATGTTATTGACCTCTATTTTTGACATATAATATACCAAATTGATCAGGAGAAAATTATCTACCTGATTATACCATCAAATCACACAAACAACATCAAGAACAGAAATTCCTATTTTAATCCATAATTAATTCGAAATAAAATAATTAAATCAGAAAAATACCTGGATTTCTGGGCAAAGACAAATGGTTGATTCAGAAAGAAGATTTCGAGAGCTTCATTTTGATATATTACACGCCCGAATCGGAGTTCGATAACGCCTTCGTTCGTGCGTTTGATTTTCAAGAACGCGGTTTTAATTCGTCATTTTCTCTGTATTTTACGGGATTTTACTGACTGATTATGATTATACGAATAAAATGAAATAATAAAAGGACTATATATATTTATAGAATATTGGTTCGTGTTGGATCATTTTGGATCGTTAAATTAGTTACTTAGCCGCTAAGTAACTGCAAAAACGATCCGATTTGATACCTGTACTGGATAATTATCCAAACCGGGCTTCTTATAAAATACTTTATACGAAAATAACGTAATATTATCGCGTCCTTTGAGAATACAGGTTTTGTTGATTCACCGAAATGATTATCGTATCGAAAATTTTGCGTCGGGCCGCACACGGGTCAAACCGTAATCCGGATTTAAAAAGTCAAAACATGGAAAATGTCCGGAATTACCAGATTAGGTTATGAAGGAGTTTTCGGAAGAGTTTCGGGTTGTAAAAAAGTAAAAACAGTTGAAGTCGGACGGTTCCCTACTTTATAAAATAATTTTGTAATTATTCAGAAAATAATTAATAAATTTATAAATCAATATAAAATCATATAACAGTCCAAAAATTACCAGAATAATACCGTAATTATCTATATTTTATTCTGGTCAATTAATTGACTAATTAAATAATTAATTATCAACTAATATTAATTGATTAAATAATTACGATTTATTTATTTAAAATTGATTTAAAAATTCTGAAAAATAGTTTCGAGCTTTAAAATAGTATTTTAAATTATTTTTAAGACTCGATAATTATTACAAAATTATTTTAAAGTCCAATTGTGGTGTTCGAACCCTATTATTTAATTATAAATTGATTCGGAGTCCCGTTTTAATTCTGAAAAATGTTCAAAAATTCGTATTAAATACCTGGAAAATTATTTTGACCCTGAAATTCTTTGAAAAATTATTTCGATCGAATATCTTGCGTGCTATGTTCTACGTGCTAACTGATTGATGTGTTATATGCCTAGGTGGTTATAGTTTGATTGTTTTAGTCATAAATTTTAATTCGTAAATCGGGTTTGGGTGAAACGAAGGGTAGATAAAAGCTTATGACGTCTATGTGACGATTAGAATAATATGAGTATGAATAATTGATAGATACTTGTGATGCCTAGCAGAGTCAGCGAGGTATAGAAAAGGAAACCAGTGATCCATAAATAGAATGAAAGCGTAGAAAGAGAAGGAAAGTGATTGATAAATAGAAGCAAGGCATAGAAAGAGAAGAAAAGTGGTTGATGAGTAAAACTGTTAGATGAGTACCAGTAAAGTGGAAATCGTCGGTGATAAGGCAAGTACCTCTGAACCTTTTTCAAGATATATTGCAAATATTTTCGAACTGTTTCATAATATGTCGCTATTATCCAAAATAACTCTTGTTTTATACTGCAAGCACTTTAAACTATTTAACCTTGAACCCTGATTCTTATTGATCTTGAGCCATAAGCCTTATTCTTCATAAATCATTGATTGTTGAATTTCCAGATACGAGTCAGACACATACGATACTACTCCACAAATACATATCTACCACATACTGATATCTGATATTGAATTGCTTGACATACCAACCCCTATTCCTTGTTTAACAGAAGACCAATTCTTGGAACCCTTGAACCTTTGGTCTTCTACTTTCTGATTCTTTCCTTGATTGAAAGCCAATCTTTTTGAATTCCCTGTTATGCCTTCATGGTGTAATGAATCACCCTATGCTTCAAGATAAAAGTTGTTTATGATTCATCTTATTGATTTACATTAGTTTTCATATTGAATTGTTCTAGAATTGGATGGTTTTATACGTTTGGACCAGATTTGTGGTCAGACAAGATTCGTGGTCATAATAGGCCAATGTGTGCCTTGGATCCAGTATATAGAGCAAAGCTGGGAGCCTTGCTCGGGGTTAGTGCGTGACTGATCAGCAGCCTAACCTTGGTTTTTTAAAATGAAAAGTGAATATCCAATTCTAATCATTGCTTATTCAGAAACTTGATTCTTATGAATCACTTCAATTGATTATTGATTAACCTCAATTGTTGCTATTATGACTTGCTGAGCTAGTTAGCTAACTCTTGCAAAACTTTTTATATTTTCAACAGTTGAAAAGGAAAATTTGTTGATAACAAGGATTCCTAGTCCAATGTGCGAGCTAGGATTCCAGGTTAAGTTGGATCGAGCTAGCAGGAGCTTATATTGTAGACGAGTTATGCGAGATTGTAAGAATGATATCATTACCAATTGTAAGTTGAACTAGTTGGGGTTTGCTACGATATAATAAAAGTTAAGGTTGTGGTTTGTTTTCATACTTTAACTTGTTGCGATCCGTGGTTGTGTAAAGAAGGGTCAATGCAAATAATACTTTATATACAGGTTTAAATATTGTGGTGTGTGTTGTGAGCCCCAAACTGTTGACCTGGGTTTGGAGGGCGTCACAGATTGGTAATGTAATATCCCGACAAAATTATAATTAAGTAAAATTAATTTATTTGTTTATATTATTTTTAAAAGTATTATGCATATTATAAAAATATTTGATTAAATTTTAAATTTTTTCTTGTGTATTGTTGGTTAGCTCGAATATGTCGAGCTCTCATAAAAAAAAGATGTATTAAAAGGGATACGGACCGAAGTGATAGGACGAGGAAGATAAATGACGAAAAAAGGAAAGGATGATAAGAGATAAGCGCTGAATGGGAATAGATAGATGAAAATTTTAACTAAAGTACGCAAGCTAAAATAAATTAGCCCGCATTTTTTACTAGACAAAGCCTAGTAGGAAGGAACATTGCACTTGAAAGTGAAAATGTTGCCTTGGAAATAAAATTAGTAGTATAGCTCTTTTTATAGAGCAAGTATCTTGGTTAGTTCCACACCTTCTCGATGTGGGACTAAGTGGATGTAGACTAAAAGCTATAATAGCTTTCAAGTCTAGTATGATTTTTAAGTTTGTTGCAAGTACCATTATATAGAGTTGAGAGAAGATCTCTTGCAAAACCTTCCCGATGTGGGACAAAGAGAATTATTCAAAAGAAAAACTACAAGTCATAGTTGGTTTATTTTGAATTGTTGGCTTCATAGCCTTGGGTTTTATAAAGGAAGAGATATTACATCTTTTATATATCATCAATGTGGGACTTGGTAAAGCCTAGTTAAACATTAAAACTCTAATTTTTACTTGATTATGAGAAATTTATCTATTTCTCTTTATATTAAAACTTTAAAACCAATTTAATTGGCGTTTTAAGTTTTCTAAGTAGAAACTAAAGCTAAGTTGGGTTTATATAGTCATTGGAGGGTGGTTGGTCTTATTTTCTAATCAATGTCGGATATATGCATCTTAGGTAATAAAAAGGAGATCTCACAACCCACATCGGCAAGAGAAGAGTAGAAAACTGAGAATATATAGAAGAACTTGACCTTAAAATTTTAATAAGTAAAAGTAAGATAGATGAAGCTAATGGTGTGAATTTTAAAAGGGTGCTTATATGTTCTAGATATTGTGTTCCTTGCTTAATTTTTTTCCCTACCTATCTTTGTACCACATTGAAAACAAGAAGTGAAGTATATTAGAATAAATAGAAAGGTACCATTATATTTAATTGTAAAAAAGGAATAAATAGAGGAAGTCATGTGATAGTTTTTTTAGCAAAACACGAGTGTTAGGTTGAATTTCTTAAACTATATTTTTCCAACTTCCCTACTATTGTACCACATCGAGGATGTAGGAAAATGAATCCTTACTTTCCGTATTTAAGTTTGTATAGTTTCCTTAAATAGAACTATCCGCTTCGGTTGTTTCAACCAAGGAATTCGGTTAGTTTTTCTTGATCGCGAACACAATTTCTTTATCTTATTTAGTAATTTGGTAATTATTAGTTCAGTTAGAAAATAAATAAGTTATATTAATAATAAAATTTATGTGCATTTTTGAATTATGTATTTAGGAAGAAAGATCGACAGTAAAATCAATTCGAAGTTCGGGATTCATAGAGAATAAATTAAGCGGTGCACTGTAAGTATATACTGTACTGATTCACTGTTGATGTTTTAAATGATGATTTGAGTTTGACTAAAGCTTTACTGATGAAAAATGAGTATTCTTGCATTGATATTGATGAATTGATGATGATACTTCCTAATCGAAAGTAAAGCTAAACCAATTATTTAGCTGGCCGGGATCCCAACTTGATGAATTGATGAACCTGTCATGCTTGAATACTCAGTTTTAATCTTGTGAGAACTATATGATGACTTTTTGTTGATTGTAGTATCTTTCATGTCTCTTTATTCGAATATTTGTTTGATGAACTTTGATTTCTCAGATAAACCTCAGTTGAATTCTACCATATATGCTTACTGAGCTCACTCGTTTATGTCACTAACTTCCACTAGAAAGAACTTTGGAGAAGGATGTTCAGGAAATGATAAGTATGTGATGAACTAAGGCTTAGTAGAGGATGAATACATGTAGTATCTTAATGAAAATTGCTTGTGTAATAGACTTTTGGTTGTATCATGAACTTTGGTTGTAATACTTGGAATATTGTAAGAATTATATATTATTATTTAAGTTTAAGGTTGTGTAAGCATATATTGAGTTGATTGGTTTGGTTTGGCATTCCCAGGTTTGGGTTTCTGAGGTCATCCTGGGGTCCAGGACGTCACAGGTGGTATCAGAACTAAGGTTTAGAAATAGGATGAATATAAGATTTCGAATCGCGGGTAGTCCAATTGTAGGCCTAACGTACGTTTAGAAAATACGTGTCGTAATTCTTGAACATGGTCAATATAAGGTGTATGACGTGTGCATGACGTGTTTAGTACTCGATCAATCGTTATTATGACGTATATCATGATGTGTGCGGCAAATATTCCGAATGAAGTAGGATTACTATTATATGTTGAATTGTAGGAGAAGATGACTGATGGAAATTCTGATGTGACTGGATCCAGTGTACAAATTAGCCCTGAGATATTGTTGATTTTGGGAGAAATGAAGAATATGTTTAAGAGCCTAATGGAGGGGCGAACAACTGCGGATACTCCCGAAATAAATGGGGAACGTGTTGAAAATATGGAAAAAGAAGGCGAGAATAAGCGAAGGTGTACATACAAGGCTTTTAACGATGCAGATCCCCCGATTTTTAAAGGAGAATTAGATCCACAAGTTGCGAATTTATGGATTAAAGAAATGGCGAAAGTGATAGAGATATTGGAATGTTCAGAGGAGCAAAAGGTAAAATTTGCAACACACTCATTAAGGGGGAAGCTGTATTTTGGTGGGATACGGTTAAACAGACTGAGAATTGTTTTAAAATTGCTTGGACAAGGTTTAAGGAATTGTTCTTTGATAAATATTTTCCTACCTGTATCAAGAATGAGACGGAGATGAAGTTTCTAGGACTAAAGCAAGAAGGAATGTCCGTGTCGAAGTATCTCTCAAGATTCTTGGAACTTTCCAGGTTTGCTCCTCATCAGGTTGATATTGAAGCCAGAAAATGTCAGAGATTTCAAGAAGGGCTGAAATCCCAAATTAGAGAGAAGGTGTCCTTGTTGGAGTTGGAACAATTTGATAAGTTGGTTGGGAAGGCGAGGATTGCAGAAAGGGACTATGAAGCTCGCACTCAATTCTTTAACAATAAGAAACGAGGAAGAGAGACATAATTGAGTGTTAACTCAAGATTTAAGAAGGACAACAAGAAACTACATATAAGGAAGAATGAGAGTTTTCGGGGAAGTGATAAGATGATCATCGCATCTGAGTGTAAGAAATGTGGACTGAAACATGGTGGTGATATTTGTTATCGAGCTGATGGGTTGTGTTGCAATTGTGGAGAAAAGGGACATATAGCTTCTCAATGTCCCAATCCTAAAGTGATTTTTTGCTACAGTTGCAGACAACCAGGTCATTTATCAAGGGACTTCCCACAAAAAGGAGTCAGGAAAGAAGTGGAAACTAAAGGAAATAGGACTTCTACAACAAGACCTTTTCAACAATCATCACCTAGGGCAGTGGCACGAACCTAGGCAATGACAACTCAGGATGCTGAAAAATCTCATGATGTTATGTCAGGTACGTTTCAACTTTGTGATCAAGATGTTCATGTGTTGTTTGATTCGGGGTCAACTCATTCTTTTGTGGATACAAAATATATGGATAAGTTAAATGTACCTATGCAAAGTATAGATAATGGATTTCTGGTAAAACTTCCAAACGGTAGAAATTTGTTCGTAGATAAAATTTATTGAGATTGTCCCTTAATGATTGGTGAACAAACCTTCTTAGTAGATTTATTATCGTTACAACAGAGGGACTTTGGAGTGATTCTGGGAATGGATTGGTTATCAAAGCATAGGGCGAACCTAAATTGTTATAAGAAGCGAACATGTTTAACCGGCTCAAAAAAAAGAAAGTATATTTCAAGGGAGATAGTGTAGAAAAACCCAGTGTTATGATATCAGTTTTAAAGGCTTGTAAGATGTTAAGAAAAGGTTGTGAAGGTTTTCTAGCATATGTTGTAGGGAATGAAGGAATTAAAAATAAAGTTGAGGATACACCTATAGTTAGAGAGTTTTTAGATGTCTTTCCCGAAGAGTTACCAAATTTTCCCCCTGAAAGAGAAGTTGAGTTTGGGATTGAATTGATCCCGGATGCCCAACCAGTATCGAAAACACCATATAGAATGGAACTGACAGAATTAGCGGAACTTAAGGTACAATTACAAGAGTTGTTGGATAAAAAGTTTATTAGACCAAGTGTTTCTTCTTGGGGAGCACCAGTGTTGTTTGTGATTAAGAAGGATGGTTCTCTAAGATTATGTATTGATTATAGAGAGCTAAATAAGTTGACAGAAAAGAATAAATATCCGTTACCATGAATAGACGATCTTTTTGATCAATTGCAAGGAGCCACTTACTTTTTGAAGATTGATTTGCGCTCAGGTTATCATCAGTTGAGAGTGAAGAAAGAAAGCATTCCATTGACGGCATTTAGGACTCGATACGGTCATTATGAATTTGTAATAATGCCATTTGGGGTGACAAATGCACCGACAGTACTTATGGATTTGATGAATCGAGTATTTAGGAATTATCTGGATAAGTTTGTAATTGTGTTTATCGATGATATTCTTATTTACTCGAGAACTGAGGAAGAACATGAAGAATAATTGAGGATGGTGTTACAAACTTTGAGAAAAGAACAGTTGTATGCCAAGTTTTCAAAATGTGAGTTTTGGTTAAGAAGAGTAAGTTTTCTTGCACATGTAGTTTTGGAAGAAGGAATTTCAGTTGATCCTTCAAAGATTGAAGTAATTATGAATTGGGAGAGACCAAAGACTGTGACAGAAATTCGAAGTTTCTTAGGGTTGGCCGAATATTATAGAAAGTTTGTTCAAAATTTCTCTAAGATAGCGGGACCATTAACGAATCTTACAAGGAAGGACGTTCAGTTTGTTTGGTCAGAAGAATATGAGCAAAGTTTTGATGAGTTAAAGAAAAGACTAACGTCTGCCCCGGTACTTGGATTACCAGATGGAACTGAAGACTTTGTAATTTATAGTGACGCATCAAGAAAAGGTTTGGGGTGTGTGCTAATGCAACGCGGTAAGGTAATTGCTTATGCATCTCGATAATTAAGAAACCATGAGAAGAACTACCCCACCCACAATCTGGAATTGGTTGCAGTAGTTTTCGCTCTTAAGATTTGGAGACATTACTTGTATGGGGAAAAGTGCAAAATTTATATTGACCATCCGAGCTTAAAGTATATTTTCTCACAGAAGGATTTAAATATGAGACAGAGAAGATGGTTGGAGTTGTTGAAAAATTATGATTGTGAAATTTTATATCACCCCGGTAAGGCAAATGTTGTGGCTGATGCATTAAGTAGGAAACAAGTAGGGAATTGTTCGAGTATTGAAGTGGAATCCATAAATCATAAGGAATTGGAAACATTTAGGATTGAATTTGTTAAGAAAGGAGATGAAGAGAGTTAGTGTATCAAATCGAGGTTAGACCCATCTTGTTAGAAAAGATAAAGGAAAGTCAGAGACAAGATGAACGCTTAAAGGAGATTTGGAATAATTCAAATTCAGAATTAGGTAAAAAGGATTTTAGGAAAGGTAATGATGAAATTGTTAGGTTTCGGGATCAAATATGTGTGCCGTCTGATGTAGAAATTAAGAAAGAAATTTCGTCTAACACTCATTCATCACCTTTTTCGGTACATCCTGGATCTACGAAGATGTATAAGGACTTGAAAGAACATTTTTGGTGGCCTAAGATGAAGAGAGAAATTGCGGAGTATGTAGAAATGTGTTTAATTTGTCAATAAGTAAAAGCAGAACATCAAAGGCCTGGGTGTTATTATAGTCTTTACCTATCCCTGAGTGGAAATGGGAGCACATAACGATGGATTTTGTACTTGGTTTGCCAAAGTCATAAAAAGGAAATGATGTCATCTGGGTTATTGTGGATAGACTGAGAAAGAGCGCACATTTTCTGGCAATTTCAGAATCATCACCATTAGAGAAATTAGAAAAATTATATATGCGGGAAATAGTTAGGTTGCATGGATTACCTGTTTCAATTATTTATGACAGAGATCCTAGATTTACGTCTAGGTTTTGGAATAGTTTTCAAGAAGAGATGGGTACTAAGTTAAGTATGAGCACGGCGTTTCATCCTCAGACTGATGGGCAATCAGAATGCACAATTCAAGTTTTGGAAGACATTTTAAGAGCTCGTGTATTGGACTTTAAAGGAAGTTGGGAAGAACATTTACCTTTAGTAGAATTTGCATACAACAACAGTTTTCAAGCAACAATTGGAATGGCTCCATACGAGGCTCTTTATGGACGTCTATGTAGAACACCGTTATGTTGGGATGAAGTTGGGAAAAGAAATTTTTTAGGGCCTGAGTTAATTCGTGTAACTACCGAGAAAGTCAAGTTGATTCAACAGAGAATTTTGATGGCTCAAAGTAGACAAAAGAGTTATGCAGACAAGGATCATCGAGAGGTGATGGTTAAGGAAGGAGACTTTGTATTTCTTAAGATTTCTCCCTGGAAGGGCATTATGAGATTCGGGAAGAAAGGAAAGTTAAGTCCACGTTATATTGGATCATTTGAGATTCTTAGACGGGTTGGAGAAGTAGCATACAAGTTAGCATTACCACCGAGTTTTGGGCATATTCATAACGTTTTTCATGTATCATATCTGAGGAAGTATTTTCCAGATCCATCACATATTATAGATTATGAACCGATAGAAATTCGAGAAAATATGCCGTATGAATAATATCCTGTTGAGATAATAGATCGTCGAGAACAGAAATTAAGAAATAAGGTGATACCTCTTGTGAAAGTGATTTGGTGAAACCATGAAATAGAGGAAGCAACTTGGGAACCCGAAGAGATGATAAAATCAAAATATCCCCACTTATTAAATAAGTCAGGTATGAAATGAGTTTAAATTTCGAGGACGAAATTAGTTTAAGGGGGAAGAATGTAATATCCCGACAAAATTATAATTAAGTAAAATAAATTTATTTGCTTATCTTATTTTTACAAGTATTATGAATATTATAAAAATATTTGATTAAATTTTAAATTTTGTCTTGTGTATTGTTGGTTTGCTCGAATATGTCGAGCTCCCATAAAAAAAGATATATTAAAAGGGATACTGACCAAAGTGATAGGACGAGGAAGAGGAATGACGGAAAGAGGAAAGGATGATAAGAGATAAGCACTGAATGGGAATAGAAAGATGAAAATTTTAACTAAAGCACACAAGCTAAAATAAATTAGCCCGCATCTTTTACTAGACAAAGCCTAGTAGGAAGGAACATTGCACTTGAAAGTGAAAATGTTGCCTTGGAAATAAAATTAGTAGTAGAGCTCTTTTTATAGAGCAAGTATCTTGGTTAGTTCCACACCTTCTCGATGTGGGACTAAGTGGATGTAGACTAAAAGCTATAATATCTTTCAAGTCTAGTATGATTTTTAAGTTTATCGCAAGTCCCATTATATAGAGTTGAGAGAAGATCTCTTGCAAAACCTTCCTGATGTATGACAAAGAGAATTATTCAAAAGAAAAGCTACAAGTAATAGTTGGTTTATTTTGAATTGTTGGCTTCATAGCCTTGGGTTTTATAAAGGAAGAGATTTTACATCTTTTATATCTCATCAATGTGGGACTTGGAAAAGCCTAGTTAGACATTAAAACTCTAATTTTTACTTGATTATGAGAAATTTATCTATTTCTCTTTATATTAAAACTTTAAAACCAATTTAATTGGCAATATTGAAGCCAAGAGAATGTTTTAAGTTTTCTAAGTAGAAACTAAAGCTAAGTTGGGTTTATATAGGCATTGGAGGGAGGTTGGTCCCATTCTCTAATCAATGTGGGATATATGCATCTTAGGTAATAAAAAGGAGATCTCATAACCCACATCGCAAGTGAAGAGAAAAAAACTGAGAATATATAGAAGAACTTGACCTTAAAATTTTAATAAGTAAAAGTAAGATTGATGAAGCTAATGGTGTGAGTTTTAAAAGGGTGCTTATATGTTCTAGATATTGTGTTCCTTGCTTAATTTTTTTTCCCTACCTATCTTTGTACCACATTAAAAACGAGAAGTGAAGTATATTAGAATAAATAGAAAGGTACCATTATATTTAATTGTGAAAAAGGAATAAATAGAGGAAGTCATGTGATAGTTTTTTTAGCAAAACACGAGTGTTAGATTGAATTTCTTAAACTATATTTTTCCAACTTCCCTACTATTGTACCACATCGAGGATGTAGGAAAAATGAATCCTTACTTTCCTTATTTAAGTTTGTATAGTTTCCTTAAATAGAACTATCCGCTTCGGTTGTTTCAACCAAGGAATTCGGTTAGTTTTTCTTGATCGCGAACTTAATTTCTTTATCTTATTTAGTAATTTGGTAATTATCAGTTCAGTTAGAAAATAAATAGGTTATATTAATAATAAAATTTATGTGCATTTTTGAATTATGTATTTGGGAAGAAAGATCGACAGTAAAATCAATTCAAAGTTCGGGATTCATAGAGAATAAATTAAGCGGTGCACTGTAAGTATATACTGTACTAATTCACTGTTGATGTTTTAATTGATGATTTGAGTTTGACTAAGGCTTCACTGATGAAAAATGAGTGTTCTTGCATTGATATTGATGAATTGATGATGATACTTCCTAATCGGAAGTAAAGCTAAACCGATTATTTAGCTGGACGGGATCCCAACTTGATGAATTGATGAACCTGTCATGCTTGAATACTCAGTTTTAATCTTGTGAGAACTATATGATGAATTTTTATTGATTGTAGTATCTTTCATGTCTCTTTATTCGAATATTTGTTTGATGAACTTTGATTTCTCGGATAAACCTCAGTTGAATTCTACTATATATGCCTACTGAGCTTTCTGAGCTCACTCGTTTATGTCACTAACTTCCACAGAAAAGAACTTTGGAGAAGGATGTTCAGGAAAGGATAAGTGTATGATGAACTAAGGCTTAGTAGACGATGAATGCGTGTAGTATCTTAATGAAAAATGCTTGTGTAATAGACTTTTTGGTCGTATCATGAACTTTGGTTGTAATACTTGGAATACTGTAAGAATTATATATTATTATTTAAGTTTAAGGTTGTGTAAGAATATATTGAGCTGATTGGTTTGGTTTGCCGTTCCCGGGTTCGGGTTTCTGAGGTCATCCCGGGTTCCGGGACGTCACAGGAACTGTAACATCCTCCAAACCCGGGTCAGAAGTTTGGGGCTCACAACACACACCATAATATTTAAACCTGTATATAAAGTATTATATGCATTGACCCTTCTTTACACAACCACGGATCGCAACAGGTTAAAGTATGAAAACAAACCACAACCTTAACTTTTATTACATCGTACCAAATCCCAACTAGTTCAACGCACAATTGATAATGATATCGTTCATACAATCTTGCATAACTTCTCTACGATATAAAGCTCCTGCTAGCTCGATTCAACTTAACCTGGAATCCTAGCTCACACACTGGACTGGGAATCCTTGTTACCAACAATTTCCTTTTCAACTGTTGAAAACATAAAAGGATTTGCAAGAGTGAGATAACTAGCTCAGCAAGGCATAATAGCAACAAATGAGGTTAAACAATAACCAATTGAAATGATTCAAAAGAATCAAGTTTCTGAATAAGCAATGATTAGAATTGGATATTCACTTTTTGTTTTTCAAAAAAACCAAGGCTAGGCTGCTGATCAGTCATGCACTAACCCCGAGCAAGGCTCCCAGCTTTGCTCTATATACTGGATCCAAGGCACGCATTGGCCTATTATGACCACGAATCTGGTCTGACCACGAATCTGGCCCACATTTATAAAACCATCCAATTCTAAAACAATTCAATATGATAAACAATGTAAATCCATACACTGAATCATAAACAACATTTATCTTGAAGTATAGGGTGATTCGTAACACCATGAAGGCATACCAGGGAATTTAAAAATATTGGCTTTCAATCAAGGAAAGAATCAGAAAGTAGAAGACCAAGGGTTCAAGGGTTCCAAGAATTGGTCTTCTGTTAAACAAGGTATAAGGGTTGGTATGTCAAGCAATTCAATATCAGAAATCAGTATGTGGTAGATATGTATTTGTGGAGTAGTATCGTATGTGTCTGGCTCATATCTGGGAATTCAGCAATCAATGGTTTATGAAGAATAAGGCTTATGGCTCAAGATCAATAAGAATCAGGGTTCAAGGTTAAATACTTTAAAGCGCTTGCAATATAAAACATGAGTTATTTTAAATAATAGCGGCATATTATGAATTAGTTCGAAAATATTTGCAATATATCTTGAAGAAAGGTTCAGAAGTACTTGCCTTATCACCGACGATTTCCACTTTACTTGTACTCATCTAACAATTTTACTCATCAACCACTTTTCTTCTCTTTCTATGCCTTACTTCTATTTATCAATCACTTTCCTTCTCTTTCTACGCTTTGATTCTATTTATGGATCACCGGTTTCCTATTCTATGTCTCGCTGACTCTGCTAGGCATCACAAGTATCTATCAATTATTCATACTCATATTATTCTAATCATCACATAGACGTCATAAGCTTTTATCTACCCTTGGTTTTACCCAAATCCGATGTACGGATTGAAAGTTATGAATAAAACAGTCAAACCATAACCACGTAGGCATATAACGCATTAATCAATGAACACATAGCACATAACACACAAGGTATTCAATCAAAATAATTTTTCAACGAAGATTCGGGGTTGAAATGATTTTTTCATGTATTTAATATGAATTTTTGAACATTTTTTTCGGAATTAAAACGGGACTCCAAATCAATTTATAATGTATAAAATAGGGTTCGAACACTCTAATCTGACTTTAAAATAAATTTATAATAATTATTGAGCCTTGAAAATAATTTAAATAAGATTTATTTTAGTTGATAATTAATTATTTAATTAGTCAATTAATTGAAATACTAATTGATTAATTAATTTAATTAGTTATTAATTAATTTTAATTGATTATTTAATTGGATTTAATTATTTAAAATTGATTTAAAAATTCCAAAAAATAGTTTCGAGCTTTAAAATATTATTTTAAATTATTTTTGAAGCTCGATAATTATTATAAAATTATTTTAAAGTCAGATTCGGGTGTTCGAACCCTATTATTTAATGATTCGTAGGTCCAATTTTAATTCCGAAAAATGTTCAAAAAATTGTAATAAATATCTGCAAAATCATTTTAACCCCGAATCTTCTTTGAATAATTATTTTAATTGAATATCTTACGTGCTACGTGTTATATGTAATCTGATTGATGCGTAATATGGTTGTATGTGCATTGTTTGACTGTTTTATGCATAACTTTCAATCCGTACGTCGAATTTGGGTAAAACGAAGGGTGATAGGGTATAAGAGACCCGGCTAGGATCCAACCTGAATCCAAAGGGTATCAGGATCAACCGATGAGCCGAGACCCCCCTCTCCCAGGATAACCAAGTGGAGAGACCAGGCCCGAGGTCATCCCATGACCCGGATCCGGATCCAACCCGGAACCTGGACCATCTGCCTACCTGGATCCGGATCAGGGCCGAGATCACCATGAGGGGGGTCCCAGCAAATACATGAACATCCCAAAACCCGCCAAGGAAGGGTACGTGGGCACGTGACGGTGACAGCTATAAACAACCAACATACCAGACAAGCACGGCGCGTGTCAGAAGGCTATTAGGACACCCTGGAGGTGGTCCACCCCTGGACACGTGTAAGCAATCCACCCAAGCCAGGCGCCCTCTGCTCCCAAGATCCAACGGCCCTGATTTACAGGTAGCAACCCCTAAACCCTACCTTTGGGCTATATATACCCCCAAGGGTGAAGGGTTTAGGGGTTAGAAAAACATTCACACTTTTACACAATCACCCTCTCACATCCATATACACACACACATCAACCTTTCTATCATATACATACATCTTCATCTTTTCCAAAACCCTGTTCTTATTCTTACAGTGGAGGCGCCGTGGGAGCCAAACCCCCCTTCCGGTGTTGTTTTGCAGATACCCAACCAGCAACAACATTCGTACCCAGAAGGTCCAGGAACGGCGTCGGACGGAGCCACCCGCTCACCGGAGTTATCATTTGGCGCTAGAAGGAGGGGGCTCCATCCTTGGGTCTCGGTGCCCCTGGATTCACCTTCATCAACAAACTCTTAAGAGAGTCCACATCTTAAACCTGTAAGAACATAAGCAACCATACCCTCTCTTGAATATGAATGTTCACGTTTGTATGAGCTAGTTACTTTAGACCACATTTGTGTGAGCCCGCTGTCGTTTGTTAATCCTGATTGTTTGGAGTTTGATAATCTTGATAGTCTTGAAGCCTGGGGTTTGATAGTTTTGATAGACTTAAAGCCCAGAACTGCTTTAGCTTGCATATTTTCTTTGTGTTCCAGAGCCTACTGTTCTTGTTCAATAGTATTGTTAGCAAAGCCCAAAAAGTTTGTTTGCTATTATTCTGGAAATTTTTGGTAATCTTCAAAATAAAAAAGAAACCTTAGATCCACATTTTTAGCCTCAAATCTTGGTCAGTTGTTTGTACAATTGTGGTAATGGCAAGACCAGGAAAAGTACGGTTGGTAGGCCTTCCGCCAGTACCCAATCCAGGATCAGGACCACTCTCAGGCTTATGAACCTGGGGGAGATCGAGAGACCCTCCAGGAGCAACCATTGACACAACATACCCCGGTCTTGGAAAGGCTAGTAACACCCCGGGATGCAAGAAATG
The DNA here is from genome assembly GCF_009905375.1 of Apium graveolens. Lineage (NCBI taxonomy): Eukaryota > Viridiplantae > Streptophyta > Magnoliopsida > Apiales > Apiaceae > Apium > Apium graveolens. Next base: position 226,475,023 of record NC_133651.1, on the reverse strand, counting down.
TCATAGAGCTCAATCAGTATAAGTATACAAATGTTCCAGTGGTAGAGGAGCATATGGCTAACTTAACAAGCCATGAACTTGCTGAAGCAATCAGACTCTACAGAGATGAACAAGCCCGGGCTCAGATAGAATATGAGCAAGATGATGAGCAAGAAGAGTCCGGAGATTCTCAACAATCTAGAAGATCTGTCTTCGACAGAATCAGAACTAAGGCAAGAAAGAATCAAAAACAGCCTAGTAAGAAGGAGACAGAAGCAACCAGAAAGAAAAAGTTGGAAGAAATCGGAGAACAGATAAGAAGGGAAGAAGAGGCAAAGCTTGAGCAAAAAATTCAGAGAAGAATGCAGTTGGAAGAAGACAGGCTCCTTGCTAAAACAAAAGGCAAGAGAACTCGGCGGGACCCTACCCCCGAGCTCATTTCTGACGACGAAGAGGAGGGGCAGAAGGATCTAAAAGACATGATTTATGAGATCCAGAGAAAAATGGAAAAAGGTTCCGGATTAGAAGTTGGGGAGACCCTCACACCCTTCAGTCACTCCCTAGAAGCCATCCCTCGACAGAAAAATCTCAAACATTACAACTTTGACTCTTTCGACGGATTGGGGGATCCGGAAGAGCAACTCAATTACTTCGAACATATAGCTCATATATATTACTAAAACGACCTTACCAAGTCCAAATTCTTCACCTTGACCCTCAAAGGGGGGGCTCAAAGATGGTTCAGCAGGATCCCATCAAGAAGCATTCACTCCTGGAAAGAATTCGGAGGAGCCTTCCTTCGAAGATTCAGAGCTAATAAGACACATGAAATGCATATGTGTCACCTGGAAACAATCCGCCAATATGATAATGAAGCCCTCTCAACTTATATGTGGAGATTTCAGGAAGCCATCAACAAGGTCTCGAATCTTGATGAGAGGGAGGCTCTAAGCATATTTCGAAGGAACCTGGATCCAGAACACAATGAGAGGTACATTGTAGAGTTGATAAATAATGAGCCACAAAGCCTGGCCGCTGCCTACTCTATGGAAGTTCGGTTCATAAAAGAAACAGATGTTCTCCAGGCGATGAGAATGACTCAGAATGGAGGGAACCAGGAACAAAACTTCTGATGACCGACTGAAAGGGGGTTACCATTAGGAGAATAAATTCAAACAAAGCAACCAAAGCCAACATACAAATGTTGTACAAAACACTCCAATATTTCAAAGACTGGGTCCTAAGACAGAATCCAAAAGCGATCCCGGTCCACCTAGGCAAGCCAGAGAGCCTAGGCAGGAACTAGAATGGACACCACTAAACAGGACCCGGGAAGAAATACTGAAGGAGATCAAGGGAAAGCCATTCTACTATCCTCCAAAGCCCATGCAGACTCCCCCGGAGAGCAGACCTTATAACAGGCAGTGCGACTATCATGAAACCCATGGGCACAAAACTGAAAATTATCTTTCTCTCAAATACTTGATTGAAGATCAAGTCAAGAAGGGCAACCTGAATCAGTACATCTCCCGGGAGGCAAATCAGAGAGAAGAAAGGCAAAGGAAATGAAATAATGTAGTAAACGTGGTCCTAGGAGGGTCGCACTCTCCCCCTAGGAGCCCGGGCTCATGAGATGAAGTGTTCCCCGTCCAATCCTACCCGGAGATGATGATCTCGTTCATTTATGAAGGGGTCAATCCGAATCACAACGAAGCCTTGGTGGTAACACTTGATATTTTTGACAATGAGGTAAGGAGAATGCTTATAGATAATGGCTCTTCAGTAAACATACTCTTCAAGCATACTATGGATCAGATGAAGCTTGGGAGCATACGCTCCAATGAATGCCAAGAGGACCCTCTGTATGGGTTCGGGAACAACTTGGTCCTGATCCAGGGAACCTTATACTTTCCAGTGATATTTGGATCATCCCCGAACCAAGTTACCCATGTGATAAAGTTCTACGTGATTAATACTCCCTCATCCTACAACGACATAATCGGGCGCTCAGCCCTGACCAGGATCCAAGCAATCACCTCCATATCATACTTGAAAATCAAATTCCCAACACCAACCAGAGTAGGAGAAATCAAGGGAGATTACGAGGTAGCTGAAAGATGTTATAGCCAAGCTCTGGTAATGGCTGAAACTCATTAAGACAACAAGAGAAATGCCGTGGTACTTCGGAAACAACAACATATTAAGAAACATCGCCCCCACTCAAGGGATGATGCGAGACAAGAAGTTCAGATCATAGAATCCCTCACAGATTCAAAAGCAACCAAACCAAACTCGAAAGATCAAAAAAGCAACCAAGTCACAGTAGAGATTGAATCAAGCCTAGGCCTTGGCCAGACCAATCCTACTATGCAAGCAACCAACCCTGAAATAATTGAAGTAGGGGAATGCAACCACAAAGAGATGACAGCCCAGGCTCAAATCTATATGAAGAAGAATACAGAGGCCCGGATCCAGCAGTTGGTATCAAATATGGATCAATCTAAGATAAAGGTTGCTGTAGAAATGGAAACAATTCTGATCAATGCAAGCGATCCTTCTAAGAAGGTAAAGATAGGATCCGGGCTTGAGGCTAGTTTCAGAAAAGATCTGGTATCACTACTCTAAGGGTACTCTGATATATTTGCTTGGACCCCAAGAGACATGCCTGGGGTGGATGAATTGATAGCAATGCACATCTTGGACGTCAACCCAGAGAGGAAACCAGTCAAGCAAAAGAGAAGAAATTTTGCCCAGAGAGGCAGAAAGCAATAGATGAAGAAATCGAAAAACTACTCAAAGCTGGGATAATATGCGAAGTCAAGTACCCGAAATGGTTAGAAAATATTGTGATGGTGAAAAAAGCAAATGGAAAATGGAGAATGTGTATCGACTACACATACTTGAACAGTGCATACCCCAAAGACCCCTACCCCTTGCCAAATATTGATCAATTGATCGACGCAACGTACGGGCACGTAATGCTGAGTTTCATGGACGCCTACTCGGGGTACAACCAGATCAAGATGAATCCCAAGAATATCTTAAAGACAGCCTTCATCACCCACAAGGCAGTCTATGCCTATGTGATGCCGCCTTTCGGATTGACTAATGCGGGAACAATCTACCAGAGAGCAATGAACAAAATCTTCAAAGACCAGATTGGAAGGAACCTGGAATCCTATGTCGGCGACATGATTGCAAAGTCTACAAGCATCCCCGGGCACATAGGAGACCTGAGAGAATGCTTCAACAACTTGAGAAAATACTCACTCAGGCTCAATCCATAAAAGTGCACATTCGGAGTAGGGGCAGGAAAATTTCTTGGATTCATGATAAGCAACCGGGGAATTGAAGCCAACCCAAAAAAGATAAAGGCAATCCAAGAGATGAGGCCTCCCATAACACAAAAAGATGTGCAGAAGCTAGCAGGGTCACTGGCGACACTCAGAAGATTCATCTCAAAGTTAGTTGAGAGATGCCTACCCTTCTTTGACCTGTTAAGAGGAGAAACCAACAAGAGAGAAGTTAATTGGAGCCCTGAATGCCAAAGCGCATTCAAAGAAATCAAAAGGTACCTTTCTCAACCCCTTGTGTTAACAAAAACCCAACCCGGGGAACCCCTATCCCTTTACCTATCAGCAGGGGCCCTGGAATTTGGAGCAGCCTTGATCAGGGAAGAGAATGGCAAACAACAACCAGTTTATTATGTGAGCCAAGTGCTAAAAGATGCGGAGACCCGATACCCAAGGCTAGAAAAGTTTGCTTTTGCCATGGTTACAGCATCCAGGAAGCTCAGGCACTACTTCCAGGGAAGGGAGATACGGGTGGTAACTAACCAACCCTTAAGGAAGATAATACACAAGCCAGATATCTCAAGAAGATTGGTAAATTGGACAGTAGAGCTGAGTTAATTCAATTTGAGTTTCATTCCAAGAACAACAATCAAAGCCCAGGCTCTAGTTGATTTCATCATAGAATGCAATTTCCCGGAAGAAGAGCCCGTGCCCATGAGCATTGACCCTGAGAGAAACACAGATCAAGAAACAGGAGCCTGGGCTCTCAAAGTTGATGGTTCTTCAACAAATGAAAGGTCAGGAGTCGGGCTCATCCTAAAGAGCCCAGAAGGATTCACAATTCAAACGACAATCTCCTTTGACTTTTCAGCAACAAACAATCAAGCAGAATACGAGGCCCTGGTAGCAGGATTGAGGCTAGCTAAGGCACTCAGGATCCAGAACCTCAACATCTACAGCAACTCACAGATTGTATTAAAGAAAATAAATGGCGAGTACATAGCCAAGGATCTAGTTCTAGCCAAGTACCAGGCCCTGGTCCAAAGCTACCTTGCCTTGATACCAAAAACTCAAGTCACTCAAATCTGCAGATAGGAGAATTCAGAGGCTGATACACTATCTAAACTGGTTCAAAACTCGTCAGATCTAGATTGCTCCGTCTACTTAGAAGAGTTACAGAGACCAAGCATAGAATCTGAAGAGGTCATAGAAATAGATAACAGCCCGAATTGGATGACTCCATTTATGAACTACCTGGAGAAGGGAGAGCTCCCGAAAGATAAAGGGAAAGCTCAAAGGTTAAAAGCCAAAGCTTCAAAAATTTTCATCGAAGAGGGTATACTCTATCGCCAGACCTTCTCCTCCCCAATCCTGAAGTGCATAGGCCCAGGGGAGGCACAGTACTGTCTTATAGATGTTCATGAAAGAATATGCGGGGATCATATATCCGCAAAGGCCCTAGATCATAAAATCATAAGATAGGGGTACTACTGGCCTACTATCCACCAGGATGCAATGGAATTCGTGAAAAAATGCAAGGAATGCCAACTTTTCCGCAATGTGACCCGGATGAGCCCCGTCCTACCCTCTTCAGTCTTGTCACCAATCCCATTTGCTGTATGGGGCATTGATAACATGGGACCCTTCCCCAGGGCCAAAGGAGAGCTCAAGTACTTGCTAGTCACAATTGATTATATGACAAAATGGGTAGAAGCAAAGGCCATGAGAACAATAAACCACAAAGATTGCATCAAATTCATGGACAACATCCTAATGAGGTTCGGGATCCCGAGAGTACTGGTCTCAGATAACGGGCCACAGTTCGTTGGGTCAGAATTTGAAACCTACCTTCAAGAACGAGGTATCCAGCATAAGAAGTCATATGTAGCCTACCCTCAAGGGAATGGACAAGTTGAAGTAACCAATGGAATACTTCTCCGGGGGATAGAAAAGAGGCTCAGGGAAAGCAAAACCAAATGGCCAGAAGAATTGCCTATTGTATTCTGGGCATACAGAACAAGCCCCCGAACAAGCACAGGAGAAACCCCCTTCAAACTGGCTTATGGAACTGAAGTTATGCTACCAATTGAAGTAGGATCCCCCTCCCATCGAGCAATCAATTTTGAGGAGATAGCGAATGAGGAGGGGCTCAGAACAAATATTGAGATAATTGATGAAGTCCGAGACCAGGCGGTGGAAAGAATGGAAAAGTATAAGGAAAAAACCAAAGAGCACTTAGCAAGAAGTCCCGGGTCAAAAACTTTCAAGTTGGAGACTTGGTCCTTCGAGACACGGAAGCTTCAGATCCAACCAACACTGGGAAGCTAATGCCAAGGTGGGAAGACCCATACAAAGTCAAGGAAGTTCTAAGGCCAGGAACATACAAGCTCATGAACATGGATGAATCCGAGATCCCAAACACTTGGCATGGACTCAGGCTCATAAAATTTTACCAGTAGAAGAAGCAACCAAAAGCAACCAAAACTTGTAGCCTATGGCAAGCAACCAATTTATGATCCTATATTTTGTATGAAGAAAATTTCAAAGTATTTTCCTTTCTTAGAAATTTATTACTTTTAAATTACTAGTACAGAAAGCAAAAAACAATCCGGTTATAGTCTTATAACCGGGTTCGAAGCAAAAAACAAAAGAAACCACTATTTGCATTCAAAAGCAATCATCAATCCGGATATGGTATCACACCCGGATTGAAAGTAAATTCAAAAGCAAAAATCAACCCGGATAAGAATTCAAATCCGGGTTGAACACAACCACTATGTACTCAGATTATTTTCTAAGTACATAAAGCAAATAAGCAAACATCAATCTGGGTTGGTATCATACCCGGATTAAAAGCAAGTTTAAAAGCAAAAATAAACCCGGATAAGCATTCGAATCCGGGTTCAAAATAACCATTACGTGCTAAGATTATTTTCTAAGTACATAAAACCAGCAAACATCAATCCGGGTTGGTACCTTACCCGGATTGAAAGCAACTTCAAAAGCAAATATCGACAATGATAAGCACTCGAATTCTGAAAGGCATATGTCATAGCCTATTTGTTTATTCGAGTATTTAACTGAACTCAAATAAGAATGTAACAAGTAAATATTGGTTATATCGTCAAAGAGATCTCTCAAAGTAACATCTATCAAAGGATTAAGAAGAAACAATGTTCATCTATAGACTTGAGGAATTACTTCACTGGAAGAAGTTCAAGAAATTGATCAAGCCTCAGTGATATAAATCAAGATTATGGATTTAATCAAGTGACAGAGATCTTGTCAGGGTATCAGATAATTACAGGGATTTAATCTGAAGAAAATCATATTATCAAAGACAAGACATGAAGAAACGTCATGGAAGTTAGTCACTCATGAACCAAATAGTACATCGAGTGTCAACATTGAAGTGGTGGAATTGATTCATAATTTTCAGTGATTTTCAGAAGATTTCCAGAAGAGTGGTTGTTGTTCAAGAATAGTATTAATTCTCTATTAATTAATTAAGTCATATATTTTAATTAAGAAAATAAATTATATCTGCAAAGATTAATTTATTAATTAATTGAATTAATTGGTTAATTAATTCTGAATTAATATTATGTTTTTATCAGAATTTATTTTGAATTAATATTCAATATTAATTCAGCAAGACAGTCATTTGAACTGGTATGACAATCAATTGTCATACCGAAAGTCTTTCCAGTTCATTTAATTGTCATACCGAAAGTCTTTGCAGTTCCTTTCATTGTCATACCGAAAGTCTTTCCAGTTCATTCAATAGTCATGCCAATTATCTTGCTAGATCAAGGGATTTCTCACCGATTGTCTCGCCAGTACAATCCAATTCTATTTATTGAATTAAATGTCAACAGCAGCAGATCATTGAAGACAATCATCAATTATTCAATTAACTCAAGAACAGACAGAAGCAGCAGCAGCCAAAGTTTAACTCTCAACTGCATTTCAGTTCATTTATTTCTAGTTATTAAAGTTAAATCTAAACCAATATAAATCATTCTCTTGTTCTTGTGTAATTATCTAGCGGATCAAAATCCCTAGAACTTAATCTCAAATTGCTTTTAGCATTTGATCTTTTTATTGCAAAAATAGAAAAAGTTCATATCAAATTTATTCTAGATTTGTAATAATTTATTTGAGATTAATTCCTTGTAAACAATACCGTTGTTGTAAGACCTTTCAAGTTTAATAAGAGTTTTATTTAATTTGAATTTTGTTTCACTTTTTTGTTCCGCATTAAATTCGATTAAACTGTATAGTTTGTATTCAACCCCCCCTTCTACAAACATATTTGGACCTAACAATTGGTATCAGAGACTTCTAATTTACGAACAAATCAAGATCCTAGACTTTTGTGATTCTTCCACTCCTTGAATTTTTATTTATTCAAAAATTTATAATGACTTCACAAAAAGTTGGAACCGTTAAAATTCCACTGTTCGATAAAGAAAATTATATTATGTGGAAGAAGAAGATGCTCTTGTTCTTACAAGTTGCAAATCCCAAATATCTGGATGTGTTAAAGAAGGGTCCAAAAATTCCGATGGTTATTGAACCAAAGGTTATAGAAAATGATGTTGTAATTACCAAAGCTAGAACCTATACAAAAGAGCCTGAAGATTTTACTCCTGCTGAAATGGAAGAAGCCTCCTTGGATGCCAGCCTTCAATTAATTTTAGTTGATTCCCTTGATTCCTTGATGAACAGACATGTGATGAACTGTAAAAATTCCAAACACATCTGGAAAACTATTGAGGTGATCAATGAAGGCACAAAGGAAGTTAGGGAGAACAAGTTAGAGATCCTAACCTCTGAATATGAACATTTTAAATCCAATCCAGGAGAAGGAATTATTGAAGTGTTCGAGAGGTACAATGCTTTGATCAACAACCTGAACATAAATGGAAAATAAAAAGTTCCTTTTAACACTGCCAACTCATCTTGAACATAGAATCACTGCCATAAGAGAAGCAAGAGATCTGAGTGAAATTTCTTTGGAAGGCTCTATGGTGTGTTAAAAACCTATGAGTTGGAGCAGATTCAGCAGAAGAAAGTCTACGAGAATGGTAGAGCGGTCAGCACGTCTACTGCTCTAGTAGCTGAAGAACAACAACAACAACAATCTCAACAGTCAGAGAGAATGGTATAGTCTTCCAAGGATGAGGAAAATGTGATAGTAGCAGAATTTGATCCTCATACTACAAATCAATCAGGAGATGAGTTTTACTCCTTGGAAGAACTGGAGCAATTGGAAGATGAGTCAATGGCCCTGATTGTCAAGAGATTCTCCAATGTCAGATTCAAGAGGAATCCCAAGTTCAAGTACAAGTCCAATAATAACAGATTCCATAAAGGTGGATCTTCATCCTCTAACACCAGCAATGGTGGATACAAAACAAGAATGGTTGATTGAAGCACCATTCGATGCTTTAACTGCAATGAGTTGGGACACTTTGCCACAGAATGCAGGAAGCCAAAGCAAGTAAGGAAGAACTCTTATGATTCTAACCAGAAGAGTAAATCTGAAAAGGCTTACCTGGAAAAGGGAAGAAGCTAGGATGATACTGACAGTGAAGATGAAGAAGTTGGGAATCTTGCTCTTATGGCTATTGATGGAAACACTTCATTGTCAAGAAAAGAGGTAAAATTTACTGATGTTGGATTAGTTTTTCATCTAGGAGGCTCCTTAGATTGTGCTCGTCGTAATAATGAAATGTTAACTCAACAAATCAAAGACCTTGATAAAGAGGTCAATGAATTAAGACTTGTGCACATTAATCAAGACAAATTAAAAGAACAAGTATCTTTTCTAGATAATCGAGTTGACTGATATAGACAACTCAAAACTATTCTCAAAGACAAGATCACCGGTCTTGAGACTAAGGTTAAAGCTTACTTTAATTCTTGCTCTAAGGCTAAAGAGTTCTACAATAAGCAAGCTATTAATCATACATCCGGAGTAGGTTATGATTACAATGTTGCTATTAGAGAATTAGGCATAAACTCCCCTCCTCATGTATGTGCTAAAGGTAGGGAAGTACCACATGTGCTTAAGGGTGTTGATAAACCCCTTTATAAAGGATCAATTGCTGAAGCATTTGATGAGACCTCCTTTATTATTCAAGAAGAAATACGTGCTGAAGATCTTGCTAATGAGAAGGTTGTTTCCAAGCCAAGTGTGTCGAAAGTTCCAGTCAAAGTTGTGAAAGCAACTAAGACTAACTCAGACACACCTGAGTTGGATAACAAAAATGCCATGCCTACCATGCATAATTTTCCTGTTGTTAATTCCTCTCATAAAGTATGTGGAGTTCTAATTGCATGTCTTGTGCTTTTAATTTGATGTATGCTTATTTTAATGGTAAACATGTTTCTAGTGATATGACTACTCCTCGTCAGCATGTGAATAATAGGAAGCATAATAGGTCTAAGACTGCTAGTCCTCCTAAAGCTAGAAAGGAGACATTTGTGCCTAAGCCTAAACAGAAATTTGTCAAGGCTGTTTACAAGGTCAAATGTCCAGTCGTTGAGAAAGTTGAGAACATAAAAGTTAAGAATGTTGTTTTTCCTGATAAAGGCCAATTCTACAAGTATGCCGGACCAAACCAAGTTTGGGTTCCGAAGAAGGTCTAATCCATTTGTATTGCAGGGCATTAAACAGGTGCAACCGGTAGTGTGGATTCTTGACAGCGGATCATCAAGACATATGACCAGAGATAGAGCCCTGCTATCAAATGTGGTTGAGAAAGCTGGCCCAGTGGTTACCTTTGGAGATAACATCAAAGGTTTAACTGAGGGATATTGCTGTTTGCAAGCTGGAAATGTTATTATTGAAAATGTGTATATTGTGCAAGGACTTGAACACAATCTGCTTAATATCAGTCAGTTATGTGACAATGGCTACTATGTTTTATTCGACAAGCTAAAGTGTCAGATCTTGCACAAGAAAAGTGAAAAACCCTCCTTGATGGGAATCCGGAAAGGTAATCTGTTCGTAGCTGACATGAACTCTGGAAGCAGTCCTGAAGTCAACTGCTTCTATGCAAAGGCATCGTCAAATGAGAGTTGGCTATGACAAAAGAGACTTTCCCATCTCAATTTCAAAGCAATGAATTCTCTTGTTAAGAGAGAATTGGTCAGAGGTATGCCTCAACTGGAATTCTCCCTAGAAGGACTGTGTGAGGCATGCCAGAAAGGAAAGTCAAAGAAAGCAAGTCACAAAGGCACTGACACATCCTCCATAACCGATATTCTTCAATTATTGCACATGGATTTGTTTGGACCAGTGAATGTTCTTTCGATGTTAACGAAGTGTTACTGTCTTGTGATAGTTGATGAGTATTCCAAGTATACTTGGGATTTATTCCTTCACTCTAAGGATGAAACACCACAAGTTGTGATTGATCATATCAAGTTGATCGAGTTAGATTCTAATGTCCCTGTTAGAGCAATAAGGTCAGATAATGGAATAGAATTCAAGAAACACTTCTCAATGGATTTTGTACAGATAAAGGGATTACCAGACAATATTCAGCTCCTAGAACCCCTCAGCAGAATGGAGTGGTAGAAAGGAAGAATCGTACATTGATTGAAGCTGCAAGAACTATGTTAAGTGAATTAGGTCTTCCAATGTACTTTTGGGCTGAAGCTGTCAATACTGCATGTTATACTCAGAATCGAACTCTAATCAACAAGGACCTCATGAAGACTTCCTATGAGATAATGAATGAATAGAAACCTTCTATCAAATACTTTAATGTATTTGGTGCCAGATGCTTCGTGCTTAAGGATGAAGATGATCGTCATTGTAAATTCGAGGCAAAGGCATATGAAGGTATTTTTGTTGGTTATGGAAGAAGATCATACAGGGTGTATATCATTGATCAACACAAAGTAACTGAAAGTGTCAATGTTACATTTGATGACACTAAACTCCCTAGTATCCAAACTGAAGATCCTTCTGAGAAACTCAAGTTTGATGATATATCAGATTCAGAATCAGAAAATGATCAAGAACCTGAGGTTGCTACTGGTGAAGAACCTGTTAATCATGATGATACTCAAGGTAATGGTGATGGAAACATTGGCAACAATGGAGATACCACTGCTACTGATGGAGAATCATCAAGTTAACCTAGCAATAACTCAGGGAGAGATGCTGAAGGATCAACTAGTAGGACACAACATCCCAATGTATTTCAAGGCAAATTATCAAGATCAAATCTTCCAAGACAGACTATCTGGAATAAAGCTCATCCTTTTGAGTTGATTATTGGTGATCCAGATATTGGAGTCAGAACTAGACGTGCTACTCAAAATGAATGTCTGTTCTCAGGATTTCTTTCTAAGATGGAACCTAAGAAGATTGAGGAAGCACTAACTAATCCAGATTGGGTGATTGCTATACAAGATGAACTCAAACAGTTTGAACATCAACAAGTCTGGAAACTGGTACCTAGACCTACACACAAGAAAGCTGTTGGTACTCGGTGGGTATTCAGGAATAAACTAGATGAAGATGGTGTGGTTATAAGAAACAAAGCAAGACTGGTAGCTAAAGGGTATTCTCAAGCTGAAGGCATTGATTATGATGAAACCTATGCTCCAGTGGCTAGACTTGAGGCCATCAGGATATTTCTGGCATTCACAGCATTCTCAAACTTTAAAGTTTATCAAATGGATATCAAGAGTGCCTTTCTGAATGGAAGGTTGGATGAAGAGGTATATGTAGAGCAACCTCCTGGCTTTGAAGATCCAGATCATTTGGATTTTGTCTTCTTTCTTTTCAAGGCTATCTATGGTCTCAAACAGTCTCCGAGAAAATGGTATGACACTCTTTCTGAATTTCTAATTGAAAATGGCTTTACTAGAGGTGTCATAGACAAAACTCTCTTTTCTAAAAAGCATAAGAATGATACTTTATTAGTCCAAGTCTATGTGGATGATATAATATTTGGGTCTACAAATGATAGTCTCTCTAAGAGATTTGCTAAGTTAATACACAGCAAATTTGAAATGAGCATGATGGGAGAGCTGAAGTTCTTTCTCGGATTACAAGTAAATCAAAGGTTAGATGGAATATTTATTTGTCAATCCAAGTATCTCAAGGAACTCCTCAAAAAGTACAATCTAGAGGATTCTGCATCAGCAAGGATTCAGTCATCTACAGCTGTCAAGCTTGGACCATGTGAAAACTCCATTAAAGTAGATGTCACAAGCTACAGAGGTATGATTGGCTCATTACTCTATCTTACCGCAAGTAGACCAGATATTATGTATGCTACATGCTTATGTGAAAGGTTCCAAGCGGATCCTAGAGAGATTCATCTCGTTGCTGTTAAACGAATCTTGAGATATCTTAAGAGAACACCAAATCTAGGTATTTGGTACCCTAAAGAATCTGGTTTTAACCTTGTTGGATATACAGATTCAGATTACGTAGGAAGTGTTGTTGATAGGAAAAGCACCTCAGGGAGTTGTCAATTCCTAGGTAGCAGGCTAGTCTCATGGTACAGCAAGAAATAGCAAACAGTTTCCAACTCAATGGCTGAGGCTGAATATATTGCTGGTGGAAGCTGTTGTGCTCAGATCTTGTGGATTAGGAACCAGCTACGAGACTATGGCTCTGTATTGAACAAAATCCCTATTCTATGTGATAATACAAGTACAATAGCCATCACCAGCAACCCTGTGCAGCACACAAGGACCAAGCACATTGACATCAGGTATCATTTTATTAGAGAGCACGTCATGAATGGTACTGTTGAACTATTTTTTGTTCCAATAGAAGAACAAATAACAGATATTTTCACTAAACCACTTGATGAATCCACATTTACCAGATTAGTTGGTAATTTGGGTATATTGAATAGTTTTAGTGATTAAACTAGTTAATATCTGAGATCTGTTCTTGAATGAATTTACAAATGAATTTTTCATGAATGAAAAATTCATTTGCAAATTTATTTTATCATGTTTACCATATTTCTTGCTTATTTCTATGTAATTTTTATTATCTTATCTTCTTTATTTATTCAACTTGTTAATTTTAATATCTCAGGATATTTTATTTTTCTTTAAAAATATTTTTCTATGAATTTTATTTGCTAAAATTCAAAAGAAATCTATTTTTGGACTAAATTATAATTATTTCTGAATATTTTAATTTTTTAAATATTTTCTGCACTTTTGCCATATTTATATTAGTCTATATTTGTCTATTCTGTAATTGTATGTATTGGTTAAGTTATTTTTGTTTTTAAAAATCATTTTTATGTTTATATATATATATATATATAACTGCAATGACAATCAGCAAGACTATTGAAATTGTCTTACTGAAAGTCATTCCAGTTTAACTGTTTTTTATTATTATTTATTTTATTTATTTTCAGTATAGTTTTATACTGGTATGACAATCAATTGTCTTGCCAGTTATAAAACTTATATTTTTTTTATTTCTATCGTCAGTTTGTACTAGAATGACAATCGGTATGACTATCGATTGTCTTTCCAGTTTATTCATTTTAAATTTTCTTTTTTGCCTGGTATGACAATTGGTATGACAATCGGTAAGACAATCCCGGTTTGTCATACCAATTGTACTACATAGGCAGTTGTGTTGTTTTTGTTTTGTTTTATTGTCTGTTTTACTCTATTTTCCTCATTTCAATCATCCTGTTTGTCTTCTCAAAACTAACCAGATCGCCATTTTCGCTCTCAGCTTTGCTCGAATTTTTACTCAGCACACTCTTAATCGTTATTCCTGTTATATACATACACTTGTATACATACAGGAGTGCTGCCCAAATTTTATTTTCAATCTGATTTTGTTTTTGTGTCCTGTGTTTTTGAACTTCAAAATTATTTTGTGTCATGTGTTTGCATATCCGAGTTTGTGGGTTAAAAATCAACAAGATACATTTCTTTCTAAAATTTTTTTGGATATAATTGAAGTAATTCGAATTTTTTTTATATTAATTCGAATTTTCTTAATTTAATTCTTAAAATTCTGAAAGTGTGTATTTTATTGAATTTTTTTTATGGCTCTCAATTTCCAGATTGTCTCGCATAATCATGTTGGTTATTTTAATCCGGAAAATTGTAGTGTTGAAAAATTTAAGTCGTGGATTAGATTTTTAAATGATCATTCAGTTGTTAGCTCTCCTATTAAATCAAATGTTCTATTAAATGTCGACTTGCTTCGACTGATTTGCATAACTTCTACTGTGGCCGCTGATTCAAAATCTTTTTCATTCACCGTGGTAAACACACAGTATGCAGTTGATGAAACAGTCATCAATAGAGCTTTAAATTTTCCAATGGACAATTTCTGTAATTTACCCTCTAACAATGAGATTTCAAACTTTTTCCATGCCATTCACTATCAGGGGGTGATTAATTGGACCAAGCTGTCTAAATCCAATTTGGTTCTGAATGGGATATGTTCTTCGATACACTTTCCAAAGTGTTTGCCAACTGCACTAAATCTAATTTTCACAACATCACTTCAACTCTGCAGTATATTGGTCTTGCGGTTGTTTTCAATCAAAGGATCAATTTTGGAAAATTACTTTTACCCATTCTTCTGAGACGTCTCACTGCAGCTTTGCGTGATCATTCTACGAATCGTAGGGTTTCTTTCTACTACGCTCGATTTCTCATGCTTATAGCAGAACATCTTCTCACACCTGAGCATAAGGCTCTTTTTGCTAACTCATCAGTAGCTGAACCCCCTCCGGTAAGCAAAAAAATCTACACACGTCAAGACACAACCTTTAAATTCATGCAAGTTCCAGTACTTATATCTGCTTTCATGGCCACCTTCATTCCTTTACCAATTTTTAATCTTCCCGGCCATGAACAGCAAACTCAACCTCCAGTGGTTCAAGGCACCCAGGCACAAACATCAGATGCTCTTCCACTGCAGGTAATAATTCCTCACTCTCAACCTATTCCTACTTCTGTTATAAGACCCCCAGTGGTTGATAGGGCTAACCATGAAGTTGTAGAACCACAGCTTCAATCCTAGGTCATAGAGCCAAACACAGAGTCACAACCTATCTCAAACTCTCCCCCACTGTCAAAAATGTTACCGAGAAGGTTAGTAGGAAGTGGTGTATTTTTAGATGTGAATGAACCCTCAGCTCTGCCTCCTCCCAAGAAGAGAAGAACTGTAAGGTATATGTCATAGCCTATTTGTATATTCGAGGATTTAACTCAAATCAAATAAGAATGTAATAAGTAAATAGTGGATCTACCGTCAAAGAGATCTCGCAAAGTAATATCTGTCAAAGGATTCAGAAACAAGGTTCATCTACAGACTTGAGGAATTAATTCACTGGAAGAAGTTCAAGAAATTGATCATGCCTCAGTGATATAAATCAAGATTGTGGATTTAATCAAGTGACAGAGATCTCGTCAGGGTATCAAAGAATTACAAGGATTTAATATGAAGAAAATCAAGTATCAAAGTCAAGACATGAAGAAACGTCACGGAAGTTAGTCACTCATGAACCAGACAGTACATCGAGTGTCAACATTGAAGTGGTGGAATTGATTCATAATTGACTGTGATTATCAGAAGATTTTCAGAAAAATGGTTGCTGCTCAAGATTAGTATTAATTCTCTATTAATTAATTAAGTCATATAATTTAATTAAGAAAATAAATTATATCTGCAAAAATTATTTTATTTATTAATTGAATTAATTGATTAATTAATTCAGAATTAATATTAAGAATTTTCAGAAGTTTAATTGGATTAAAAACAGTCTTAAATCAGCAAGACAATTGAAAATGAACTAGCATGACAATCAGGATTGTCATACCGATTGTCATGCCAAGTCATTTCAATTGTCCTACCGAAAGTTCTACTGGGAAGGAGATAGTCTTGCTAGTTCAACTGATTGTCATTCCGAAAGTCATTGTAGTTCAATCAGATTGTCTTGCTAGTACAATCAATAGTCCTACCAATTGTCTTGCTGAGCTCAGGATTGTCTTGCCAGTTCAATGAGAGTCTGTTGATTGATTTAAAAAGAAAAGAAGAAGCAGAAGACCATATACACACTGAACACAAGTCAAAAATAACAACACAGCAGAAAAGAAAAAGAAGACAATATTTCATCCTTCATCTGCATCCTTCAAGATCATAATTTCTAGTTTGTAAAGTTAAATCCAATCAACTAGAAATCATTCTCTTGTTCTTGTGTAACTATCTAGCGGATCAAAATCTCTAGAATTTAATCTCAAATTGCGTTTAGCATTTGAATCTTTTTATTGCAAAAATAGAAAAAGTTCATGTCGAATTTATTCTAGATTTGTGATAATTAATTTGAGATTAATTCCTTGTAATCGATACAGTTGTTGTAACACCTTTCAAGTTTAATAATATTCTTATTTAACTTGAATTTTGTTTCATATTTTTATTCCGCATTTAATTCGATTATTCGGTATTGTTTGTATTCAACCCCCCTTCTACAAACACATTGGGACCTAACAATTGGTATCAGAGCATTCTGATTAACGAACAAATCAAGATCCTAGACTTTTGTGATTTTTCAACTCCTTGAATTTTTATTTATTCAAAAATTCATAATGACTTCACAAAAAGTTGGAACCATTAAAATTCCACTATTTGATAAAGAAAATTACATCATGTGGAAGAAGAAGATGCTATTATTTTTACAAGTTGCAAATCCCAAATATCTGAACTTGTTAAAGAAGGGTCTAAAAACTCCGATGGTTATTGAACCAGAGGTGATAGAAGATGATGTTGTGATTACCAAAGCTAGAACCTATCCAAAAGAGCCTGATGATTTTACTCCTGCTGAAAAGGAAGAAGCCTCCTTGAATGCCAGGCTTCAATTAATATTAATTGATTCCTTTGATCCCTTGATGAACAGACATGTGATGAACTGTAAAAATTCCAAACACATGTGGGAAACTATTGAGGTGATTAATGAAGGCACAGAGGAAGTTAGGGAGAACAAGTTGGAGATCCTAACCTCTGAGTATGAACATTTTAAATCAAATCCAGGAGAAGGAATTTCTGAAGTGTTTGAGAGGTACAATGCATTGATCAATAACCTGAACATAAATGGAAAATATTATTCAATCAGGGAGGTCAACAAAAAGTTCCTTTTAACACTGCCAACTCATCTTGAACATAGAATCACTGCCATTAAAGAAGCTAGAGATCTGAGTGAGATTTCTTTGGATAGACTCTATGGTGTGTTGAAAACCTATGAGTTGGAGCAGATTCAGCAGAAGAAAGTCTACGGGAAAGATAGAATGGTCAGCACATCTACTGCTCTTGTAGCTGAAGGTCAATAACAACAACAATCTCAACAGTCGGAGATAATGGTACAGTTTTCCAAGGCTGAGGAAAATGTGATAGTAGCAGAATATGATCCTCCTACTACAAATCAATCCAGTGATGATTTTTATTCCTTGGAAGAGCTGGAGCAGTTGGAAGATGAGTCAATGGCCCAAATTGTCAAGAGATTCTCCAATGTCAGATTCAAGAGAAATCCCAAGTTCAAGTACAAGTCCAACTACAATAGATTCCAAATAGGTGGATCTTCATCCTCTAACACCAGTAGTGGTGGATACAAAACAGGGATGGTTGATCGGAGCACCATTAGATGCTATAACTGCAATGAGTTGGGACACTTTGCCACAGAATGCAGGAAGCCAAATCAAGTAAGGAAGAACTCTTATGATTCAAATCAGAAGAGTAACTCTGAAAGGGCTTACCTGGCAAAGGGAAGAAGCTGGGATGATACTGATAGTGAAGATGAAGAAGATGAGAATCTTGCTCTTATGGCTATTGATGGAAAAGCTTCATCATCAAGAAAAGAGGTAAAATTTACTGATGCTGAATTAGTTTATCATCTAGGAGGTTCTTTAGATTGTGTTCGTCGTGATAATGAACTGTTAAGTCAGCAGATCAAAGACCTTGAGAAAGAGGTCAATGAATTAAGACTTGTGCACATTAATCAAGACAAGTTAAAAGAACAAGTATCTTTTCTAGAGAATAGAGTTGACTGTTATAGACAACTCGAAACTATTCTCAAAGACAAGATCACCGGTCTTGAGACTAAGGTTAGAGCCTACTTCAATTCTTGTTCGAAGGCTAAAAAGTTCTACAGTAAGCAAGCTGTTAATCAAACATCTGGAATAGGTTATGATTACATTGCTGCTATTGGAGAATTAGGCATAAACTCCCCTCCTCATGTCTGTGCTAAAGGGAGGGAAGTACCACATGTGCTTAAGGGTGTTGATGAACCCCTCTATAAAGCATCAATTGCTGAACCATTTGATGCGACCTCTTCTGTTATTCAAGAAGAAATACATGCTGAAGATCATGCTAATGGGAAGGTTGTTTCCAAGTCAAGTGTGTCGAAAGTTCCAGTCAAAGTTGTGAAAGCAACTGAGACTAACTCAGACACACATGAGTTGGATAACAAAAATGCCATATCTACCATGCATAAATTGCCTGCTGTTAATCACTCTCATAAAGCATGTGGTGTTTCTAATTGTATGTCTTGTGCTTTTAATATGATGTATGCTTATTTTAATGGTAAGCATGTTTCTAATGATAAGACTACTCCTCGTCAGCATGTGAATAACAAGAAGCATGATGGGTCTAAGACTGCTAGTCCTTCTAAGGCTAGAAAGGAGACATTTGTTCCTAAGCCTAAACAGAAATTTGTTAAGGCTGTTTACAAGGTCAAATGTTCAGTCATTGTGCATGTTGAGACCATTAAAATTAAAAATGTTGTTTTGCCTGACAAAGGACAATTCTACAAGTATGCCGGGCCCAACCAAGTTTGGGTTCCGAAGAAGGTCTAATCCATTTGAAGTGCAGGGCAGTATACAGGTGTAACCGGTAGTGTGGATTCTTGACAAGTGGATCATCAAGACATATGACCGGAGATAGAGCCCTGCTATCAAATATGGATTGAGAAAGCTGGCCCCCTGGTTACCTTTGGAGATAACAATAAAGGTTTATCTGAGGGATATGGCTGTTTGCAAGCTGGGAATGTTATCATTGTAAATTTGTATATTGTGCTAGGTTATTATCAGGAAGCAGTATCTAACATATAGCACCAGTGACGAGACTTGAGAATATTACGACATATCAGGAACCTGCTGCACATTACACTTGGAATTGGACTCTAGTAAGATGTGTACAAGTGTACTCCTGGTTGGTGAGTCAAAAGAGGAAGTCAGTGCACCACAGTTCATGGACTTTGCAGCTGCAGATCTATTGGACTATGCAATCTCTTCTTCACAATCTCACTTTAGGTTGGTATGAACTAGTGTACTGCTCAAGCAATCATCATATTTATAACTCTCTAATCACTAGGCACAATCATATTGTTTTATATGTGCAGTGAGTTTTAGGAGTAAATCAAACTTCTTTCTACATTAGTGATTTCTTATTTCATGTAAAATCCTTTGAAATCACTATTGTACATCATTTCTCTCAAAAGATTAAATGTATAATTTTCATTCATTATATATCTTAATTACATTTTATCTCTCTATTGCCATATGTTCTGTGATACAGGTTCAGTCTCCAATGACTTTCTTTCATTGACAGTCATAAGAATAAGGTTGAAAACCCACAACATCTATCCCAGACTGTAAAGACAAACAGAGAAACAGAACCAACCAACACTCTCTTACCACTAAATGTAGTATGAATGAGCGTGAGGGAGATAGTGCCTTAGTGCACCACATAAGGAAGGTACTGTAGTCAACTCAATAGCTCTGTCTCCTACATAGATGAGTAGTATTTAAACCGAGACAATTGCTAGCCCCCATACATCTTCTCAAAAAGATGTAATGGCTGAAAAGGCACAAATACAGTTACTAGATTCATTCTCTCAACAGGGTGCGTCTATTGAAATTTGTCTGTCGGCCAAGGTATCCGATGTAGTGTCACCACTTCAAACATAAACAATTCTTGATGCACAAGGAGAGGTCACACACACAAAGGATGAGTTGACGGAAACAAGAGTTTCGACCATTTTAAGGTCAAATTCGATTGTTCAAGGTTCGTTAATGGACCAATTGCCTTTACAGGTGTTAGGAGAGGATACTGATCCAAAAGCCATATGTCAGTGGTCAGTGTCTACCTCCCAGGCTTAAATCCCCTGGATGCATCTGCGGATAGTGGATCTGACATAGGTGCAGATCGGCAACTTGTTGACAATGATTCAGATATTACCTGATGAGTCACAAGGAAATGTCTTCACAAACATTAGAAGGGAACCTTGATCTTTATGCTAAATTCTATGGATCATTGTTTACCTTCCCAGAATTCAAATCTGGAACCCTAAAAGGGAAACTAGTAACTTGTAAATTATGACTCAGATTCATCTGACGAGTTTAACAAGGATGGGGATTTGTGAACTCCCATTGCACCACCTGTGACCTCCTTAAGGATGGCTAAGGTGATTTTCCTTACAGGTACAGCTGGATTATGGAGCTATGAGAGAAGAGTGATACACTTGTGAGAATTAGTGTAAACACGAGTGGAGAGAAGAGTGAGACACATGTGAGGTACACTAAACAGAATCACACACTCACATTGAGGAAGAAAGAGAAACACTTGTTATTTCTTTTCCAACCAAGTGAAATATGAGAACTCCTTCAGACGACGGCATACATTCCTTCTTTAAGGGGGAGATAAAAGCTTAAGTAATAGTTTGGAGGATTCCTCAACTAAGGGGGAGAAATTGCAGGGAGTAAGAAAAAAGGAGTAAGAAAAAGGTAAGGTAAAGTAAATGTACACTCACCACACCATTGTTGTTTGTAACTACGGATCCTATTGTACGGGAGAGGTGGTAAACACAAGGTGATTTTCTTTTAAGGGGAGAAGCTGTTTTCTAAATGGGGAGTACCATTGATATTTATCTGCGGATCCTATTGTACGGGAGAGGTGGTAAACGAAGGTGATCTTCTTTAATTAGTTGATTCTCATAGGGGGAGAAGCAAGAGAGATATGTCCTTCTCAACAAGAAATGTGGTTGTACAAGTGAAGATGAAACTACTTGAAGATATGTTCAGTCTAGAGGAACATCTACTTGGAATCTGGAAAAGGTTAAATGTTATCCAGAACTTTTCTGCTATTTACTTTGCATTTCTGTTTATATCTTTTTCTTATTTGTTAGTTGAGTTATCCTCTAGGTATTTGTGTGTTATTGTTTAACAAACAAATAGGGGGAGATTGTAAGACATATGTCATAGCCTATTTGTATATTCGAGAATTTAACTCAACTCAAATAAGAATGTAATAAGTAAATAGTGGATCTACCGTCAAAGAGATCTCGCAAAGTAATATCTGTCAAAGGATTCAGAAACAAGGTTCATCTACAGACCTGAGGAATTAATTCAATGGAAGAAGTTCAAGAAATTTATCATGCCTCAGTGATATAAATCAAGATTGTGGATTTAATCAAGTGACAGAGATCTCGTCAGGGTATCAAAGAATTACAAGGATTTAATCTGAAGAAAATCAAGTATCAAAGTCAAGACATGAAGAAACGTTACGGAAGTTAGTCACTCATGAACCAGACAGTACATCGAGTGTCAATATTGAAGTGGTGGAATTGATTCATAATTGACTGTGATTATCAGAAGATTTTCAGAAGAATGGTTGCTGCTCAAGTTTAGTATTAATTCTCTATTAATTAATTAAGTCATATAATTTAATTAAGAAAATAAATTATATCTGCAAAAATTATTTTATTTATTAATTGAATTAATTGATTAATTAATTCAGAATTAATATTAAGAATTTTCAGAAGATTAATTGGATTAAAAACAGTCTTAAATTAGCAAGACAATTGAAAATGAACTAGCATGACAATCAGGATTGTCATACCGATTGTCATGCCAAGTCATTTCAATTGTCCTACCGAAAGTTCTACTGGGAAGGAGATAGTCTTGCTAGTTCAACTGATTGTCATACCGAAAGTCATTGTTGTTCAATTAGATTGTCTTGCTAGTACAATCAATAGTCCTACCGATTGTCTTGCTGAGCTCAGGATTGTCTTGCCAGTTCAATGAGAGTCTGTTGATTAATTTAAAAAGAAAAGAAGAAGCAGAAGACCATATACACACAGAACACAAGTCAAAAATAACAACACAGCAGAAAAGAAAAAGATGACAATATTTCATCCTTCATCTGCATCCTTCAAGATCATAATTTCTAGTTTGTAAAGTTAAATCCAATCAACTAGAAATCATTATCTTGTTCTTGTGTAACTATCTAGCGGATCAAAATCCCTAGAACTTAATCTCAAATTGCGTTTAGCATTTGAATCTTTTTATTGTAAAAATAGAAAAAGTTCATGTCGAATTTATTCTAGATTTGTGATAATTAATTTGAGATTAATTCCTTGTAATCGATACAGTTGTTGTAACACCTTTCAAGTTTAATAATATTCTTATTTAACTTGAATTTTGTTTCATATTTTTATTCCGCATTTAATTCGATTATTCGGTATTGTTTGTATTCAACCCCCCCTTCTACAAACACATTGGGACCTAACAAGAACATTTACTGAGGCATCTGAAAGCCCATCTTTGTCCTCCCAACAGGACATGGACTTTGAAATGGACACTGAACAGTAACTAGAGACATTCTCTCAACAGGATGAATCTATTGAAATTCGCCATAGGGCCATGGCATCTTGTACTGAGTCAAGCACACTTCCATTACTCACAATGGAAGCATATATACCAATAGATGACACTCAGGACACAGAGAGAGGAGTGCACATTGAGTCAGTTACAGTGCCTACCATAGTTACGGCAGAAGAGCAGTCACATTCTTTAGAGAGAAAATCTGACTCTCAGCCACCTCTAATAGAGTCATTTTCTCCCCTCCCAGATCCAACACCTCTGGCTCCCTCATGGGATTCTCCACTCGTAGATTTATCTGGAGAAAGTGGAGGGCAATTTGGTCAGTCTATCCCTGAAGCAATTCAGACATCTATTTCCCATGAAAAGATAGACTTGGCTGAGGATCGGGACTCGCGAATTCCCATTGCACCACCACTGACCTCTCTTGAAGAGGCTAGCGTGATTTCAATTGTAGGTACAGAAGACCAGCAACAGGATGGCTCCTCACGAGCAATTATATTGAGAGAAACACAAGCACGTGAGATGAGTGAACCAAAAACGAGAGATATTCAGGTGAGCGCACACACAAACACTGAAAACCTGTTAGCTCAGATTGCTACTCTGAAAGAATAACTTGCTAAAAGTCAGGTTGAGGCTCAAACATTCAAAGCACAAGTGGTTGAACGGTCTTCTTCTTCTACCTCTGTCAACAATCAGCTGGCATTCATCAGGAATGATATCTCAGATTTGAAGACCACTGTGATACCGAAGCTTAACTCCATTCAGGAAGCTCCAACTTTATCAGCCGAAGACATTTCAAACCTCTACTCTATCCATACAAGAATGAACTCTCTTGAAGATCTGATTGAATTGAACCATTCCCTAGACTCCTCCAGATTCCTAAAGATAGAAAAGGGCATGGAACATCTCAATAAAGGGATGAAGCACTTGTATTTTATGATTAAAAATTCTCATTGCCCTAATGAAGAGCAAATGACCTTCTTTGAAGGGCCGTCTGGTGGAGGCTCAGGCTCTGGAGGTAATGGCGGTCATGAAGGGTCTAAAGAGAAATCTGTAGATGATTAATCAACTAAGGGGGAGAAGCAGGGGAGAAGTGCAAAAGGAAAAGAAAAAGATTCTTCTGCTGGAGAGACAAGGAAGGCTGATGATGTCTACTATAGTGGAAAACAAGATGACTTCGATATTCTTGATGTTCCCACTGAACCAGTCTTGGAAGATAAAGCTGGTTTCTTTGAAGCTGAGGAGAAAAGTAATTTTGAAGAATGGGAAGAGGAAGCTCAAGTGCATCCTATTTTTGAGAAAGAGTTCCAGCAGCAGCAGTCAGAGTTGAAAAGAAAAGAAGCTGAAATTAAAAAGATATCTCAGATCATTGATATGAGAAAAGAAATCCAAAGAACATAAACTCTTGAAAAGCAACGTCTTCATGACATTAAAGCCGAAACAAGAAGAAGAGATGTAAATCTGAAGATTGGTGTAAAATGGGATGAAGCAAGAAGAGTTATTGATATACCTCAACTGAGTACAAACAATGATAGGGAGTTTCTTCATCTACTCGATAGGCTGGAAATTTCTAATCCAAACAATGACGTGTACATGAATGCTATCAAGACTGAAATCTCAAGGATCTCAGCTACTTTTGATAGATCATTAAATGAAATGAGCATATTTGTATATTGTCAGAGTGAAGGATCTTTCAAGGTATCACTTCATCTTTTTGAGAATCGTTCTTTATCAGAGATTTGGGTTCTTCTCAACAAAGTCAAAAGAAGCTCAGAATTGAATGAAGTCCTTCGTGAAAGGCTAAAAGAGTTTTCTAATAGGGCTAGCCTCAAGTGGTCAACTTACCCTTTCAAGTAAGATTCTTTAAGATTATTTTCTAAGTACATAAAACCAGCAAACATCAATCCGGGTTGGTACCTTACCCGGATTGAAAGCAACTTCAAAAGCAAATATCGACAATGATAAGCACTCGAATCCTGAAAGGCATATGTCATAGCCTATTTGTTTATTCGAGTATTTAACTCAACTCAAATAAGAATGTAACAAGTAAATAGTGGTTCTATCGTCAAAGAGATCTCTCAAAGTAACATTTGTCAAAGGATTAAGAAACAATGTTCATCTACAGACTTGAGGAATTACTTCACTGGAAGAAGTTCAAGAAATTGATCAAGCCTCAGTGATATTAATCAAGATTGTGGATTTAATCAAGTGACAGAGATCTTGTCAGGGTATCAGATAATTACAGGGATTTAATCTGAAGAAAAACATATTATCAAAGACACGACATGAAGAAACGTCATGGAAGTTAGTCACTCATGAACCAGACAGTACATCGAGTGTCAACATTGAAGTGGTGGAATTGATTCATAATATTCAGTGATTTTCAGAAGATTGTCAGAAGAGTGGTTGCTGTTCAAGAATAATATTAATTCTCTATTAATTAATTAAGGCATATAATTTAATTAAGCAAATAAATTATATCTGCAAAGATTAATTTATTAATTAATTGAATTAATTGGTTAATTAATTCTGAATTAATATTATGTTTTTATCAGAATTTATTTTGAATTAATATTCAATATTAATTCAGCAAGACAATCATTTGAACTGGTATGACAATCAATTGTCATACCGAAAGTCTTTCCAGTTCATTTAATTGTCATACCGAAAGTCTTTGCAGTTCATTTCATTGTTATACTTAAAGTCTTTCCAGTTCATTCAATAGTCATGCCGATTGTCTTGCTAGATCAACGGATTGTCTCACCGATTGTCTCTCCAGTACAATCCAATTCTATTGATTGAATTAAATGTCAACAGCAGCAGATCATTGAAGACAATCATCAATTATTCAATTAACTCAAGAACAGACAGAAGCAGCAGCAGCCAAAGTTTAACTCTCAACTGCATTTCAGTTCATTTATTTCTAGTTATTAAAGTTAAATTTAAACCACTAGAAATCATTCTCTTGTTCTTGTGTAATTATCTAGTGGATCAAAATCCCTAGAACTTAATCTCAAATTGCTTTTAGCATTTGATCTTTTTGTTGCAAAAATAGAAAAAGTTCATATCGAATTTATTCTAGATTTGCAATAATTTATTTGAGATTAATTCCTTGTAAACGATACCGTTGTTGTAACACCTTTCAAGTTTAATAAGAGTTTTATTTAACTTGAATTTTGTTTCACTTTTTATTCCGCATTAAATTCGATTAAATGGTATAGTTTGTATTCAACCCCCCCCCTTCTACAAACATATTGGGACCTAACAAATCCGAATTGATTTACTTAAGAAAAGAAAAGTCAACCCGGATAAGGCTTCATACCCGGAACAACCCGGATATAAATGGAATCCGGGTTGGGGGCCATAGCCACAGCCCGGATCAGGATCATTTATGCAATTGAGCCAGGATCCAGATTGCTCATAAAAGAAAAAAACTTCCGGGTGAAGTGTCCCTCCCAGACTGGAAGACAAGCAAATATTTTCTACGATGGAAGAAAAGTACAAGGGCACAAAATTAAAACTTAAAGCAAGATACAGATTGCCATCAATCCGGAATAAATCCAAATATTACAAATCGTTCAAATCAAAGTACGATAATTGGAAATCCTAGAAAAAGAAATTACATGAGTAAGGCCCGAAAAGCTTAACAAAGCTGCACCAGATCTAGAGGAAGTTGGGGCAGGGGCCGTCATAAGGTACCGGCTCCCCCTTACCCTGCTCAACCGCAGCCTTCGCAGCCAGAAACTCCTGGATGAAGTTCTCCCAGGATGCCAAGGGATCGGTCTTAATGTGACGTTCAAGAACGACCCACGATCTTCGGACCTCGGGCACCCCGGCTTGGGCAACCTCAAAATCATACACATCACTGGCCTTGAATTCGGCAATTATAGCTTCCTTATTCAAGTTTTCCTTAGCAGCAAGTTCAACTTTCAGCCTCTGGACCTCCTTGGAAAGCCCTTCAGCCCGGACCTCTACATCCTTCAGCTTCTCATTCAACCCGGATTCAACAGTCCGAAAGCTCTCCCGGGCCTCCTCCAGCTCTCCCTGTAAACTATCAGCCCGTATCTTCTCAACGTTAGTCCGGTTGTTGGCCTCCCGGATCTCCATGAAAGCGACATCTGAGCAGATAGATATGACACTCCCGAGCTGAGAAGAGACAAAAACAAACTAAGTACAGAATAAATTTGGGGATATAATCCGGGACTAAAAACTTAGAAATTCAGTAATTACCTGCCCCCATTACCCAGTTACCCTCTTCAAGGCGGCAGCCATGCTGTATCCCTCAACATCCTCCCAGTCATCTGCGGAAGGGATACTGGACATGAACCCGGCTACGTCGACCAGAGATTTGGTACCTATCTTCACGGCCTCTCCATCTGGACCTCTGCCTTCCGAGTCGCATACGACCCGGTTGGAGACTACAGCTTTGCCCCGGGGGGGCTTGGTCGGGATGAACTTTCTTTTCTTCCTCGGGGGATCATCACCACCCGGAATCTCCTGGACCTCAGGCTCAGACTCGTGGCCTGGATCCGGGATGTTCTGAGGAATGGAAGATTCGGCTCCTCCCTCAATATCTGCGGAGCCAGATCCGGGACCCGGGGCTCCCTTGCTCGTCTTAAAGGCCAACCCGAGGGTGTTGAATATCGCAACATAAGTAGAAGAAGACGTGATTCTGAGGAAGTTACGGTCGAAATGGGGAAGACCTGCGGAAGCAGAACAAAAAGAGATCAAATCCCGAATCCAGCAAACATCTTATGCACACAGATGACAAGTAAAAAGAAAGAGATCAGGACTTTGATCCGGATTATCAAGCGAGGCAAAAGACCCGGATCAAAGGCAAACATCTTATTATACAGACTAAAAGAAAGCGAACAGGACTTTGGTCCGGGTGATCAAGCAAGGAAAGGGACCCGGATCGAAGCCAAACATCTCATTCAAACGAAGACAAGCAAAAAAGCCAAGAGGACCTCGGTCCGGATCATCAAGCGAAGCAAGAAACCCGGATCAAAGGCCTACATATTATATAGAGTAAAAAGCAAAAAAAAAACCTTGATCCGGATCCGCAAGCGGAGCGAGGGATCCGGGTCAAGGCCTATCATATACTGAAGGAAAACTTACAGCCAAGATTAAAAAGCAGCTTACGGTTCATAAATGTGTCCCGAGTCGGCTGGAACTCGAGAGAATCGCAGAAACACCTAATCTGAGAAACAGCCCGGCCTTCAAGCACAGCCGGGTTGAATTTAGTTTGAACTCCCTCAGTTGTAAAATAGGGGAGATAAGCCAAGTCATATCCCTTCAATAGGATGATCTCCCCATTCCAATACTTCAAAGAAGACTGGTGCATGATTGGCTTGGCTCTACCCGGACCATAACTGCACTCCACGGCCCGGAACCTAATCTCATAAAAAGGTTTCTGACTGCAGTTAGAAAGATTGAAGATCTGGTGGAAGAGCTTCAAAGTCGGCAGGAATCCAGATTTATTGCAGCAAGCGATAAACCAGGTCAACGACTTTATCCCATTCGGAGTGATTTGCATCGGGGATATCTTGTACACATGCTTGCAGAGGTGTTTGATGAACATGTGGCACCGGGGGCTCCACCTGGATCTAAGATGTTCCATCCAGACCGGAACAAAACCGTCTTCCGGCTGATGATAGATCCTTTCATGGGATTCCGGCCATCTCCACTCAATATCGGGCGTCAACTGGAAAGCAGCCCGGACCGCCTCATTCATCTCACCCGGATCCGCCTCAGAGAATGAATCCTCCAGCTGGTAATGATCCCGGCTTATAGGGAACTCAGCAAACATCCTCTCGAGAGCTTCCTGGTTATATACCCCGGGGTGGCCGTTAGGCTGTCTATCGTACCTAACCCTGTTATAATAGACCTCATTTTCAATCTCAGTTGGCTTTTCAACAAAATGGTACTTTACATCTATCCAATACCCCTCGGGCGTGAAGGAAACTGAGCCACCTGGCATCTTCTTATACTGGAACTTCGAGATTATCTCAATGGAAGGGGAGGCTTTCTTAACCATCGACCCAGATATGTTCTCTATAAAAGGAATCCGGATCACTCTCGCCTTCAGGAAAGGACGGGTAGCAGTTAAAAACTCTCCTAGCCCGCTCCTTGGTCCAGACCATATACCTATTAAAATGAAGGTCAGTTAGCCTGGGCCCTGCAGATTTTATTTTATTTTGCTAAGAGGTCTGGATCAAGTACGTTATGTTAATTTTACCATAACCTAATGATCCGGACCACCAATACAAGTCCAACCCGGAAAAACATCAACGATCCGGATCATGTTAACTATAAGCCAAAAAAATTGAAAATTATGGGCCCGGATCCAGGTGGCAAGCACCCAGATCCGGATCCATAGCAACCAAAAATAGCTTGAAAAACCCAAGTCATATAATTCTACCCAAACACTTCCCGCAGATCCGGATCCTATACCCCCTACCCAGGCCCAAACCAAAACCCTCAACCAAAAACAACAAATTTGAGAATCAAAAACCAAAAAACACAAATTTTCATAGCACATACATATATTTTGAACAAGAACACCAAGAACAGCCCCTAAAAAAAGCCCAGAAAATCGAACAAAAAACCCATAAAAAACACCCAAAACCCACAGATCTAAGCATACCAAACCACAAACAATCATATTTCCCACGAAACAAAGCAAAGAAGCATGATTTCTACCACTAACTCCCAGACAAAGAGGGGAATTCGAAGCATGCATGTAATCCAAGAAAAAATGCGATAAATCAGAAAGGAAAAAGGAAGAGATAGAGCACAGAACATGCAAATTGCAAGCAGACGAGGAGAAATAGCGGCGCAACGGCGAAAATCCTTAACCGCAGATGCAGCACTTCAAACAACCTTGAGAAAAATAAAAAGAGAGAAAAACTATTGGAGTTCTTTGATATGAATAAAAAAAGAAAATGGACAAGGAACCGGGTTTTATGGAATGTGGGGAGGAGAACCACCCATGCCACGTGGCAGGGTCTTACTGGGTCTAGCAGTAGTTACAATATATATATATATATATGAATATAAATGTGTGTTTATACAAATATAAATGCACATTTAAACCCCATCATCATTAGGGGCCAATTTTTAAGGAAATAACTGTCAAAATTTCAAATTATTGGGGGGAAAAGCCGAAAAATGTTACGAATTCCCAATTCTTTCAGAATCCAGATCCCTCAACCCGGCCCCGACCATTACCCGGATGCGGATTGGGGGGCAACCAGGGGGCGGAAATTTTAACAGCAGCCAAATTCTCCTACTTTAATCCGGATTGGCATCTACTACACCAGATCCGGATTGGGGGGCAACCATGGGGCAGAAATTTTTTCTAAAAGCAACAAAATTCTTATACTTTAATCCGGATTGGCATCTACTACACCAGATCCGGATTGGGGGGCAACCAGGCGCATAAATTTTTCCAAAGCTTCAATTCTTCTACCTTAATCTGGATTGGCATCTACTACACCAGATCCGGATTGGGGGGAAACCAGGCGCAAAAGTTTTCCAAAGCTTAAATTCTTCTACCTTAATCCAGATTGGTATCTACCATACCAGATCCGGATTGGGGGCAACTAAGAGCATAAATTTTTCTCCTAGAGCAACAACTATATGACAATACTCTACTCCCTCATCCAGAAAATCTGCATAAGGGAGTGGGGGGCAAATGATAGGGTATAAGCGACCCGGCTGGGATCCAACCTGGATCCAAAGGGTATCAGGCTCAACCGATGAGCCAAGACCCCCCTCTCCCAGGACAACCAAGTGGAGAGACCAGGCCCGGGGCTATCCCATGACCCGGATCCGGATCCAACCCGGAACCTGGACCATCTGCCTACCTGGATCCGGATCAGGGCCGAGATCACCATGAGGGGATCCCAGAAAACACATGCACATCCCACAACCCGCCAAGGAAGGGTACGTGGGCACGTGACGGTGATATCTATCAACAACCAACATACCAGACAAGTACAACGCATGTTAAAAGGCCGTTAGGACACCCTGGAGGTGGTCCTCCCCTAGACACGTGTAAGCAATCCACCCAAGTCAGGCGCCCTCTGCTCCCAAGATCCAACGACCCTGATTTACAGGTAGCAACCCCTAAACCCTACCTTTGGGCTATATATAACCCCATGGGTGAAGGGTTTAGGGGTTAGAAAAACATTCACACTTTTACACAATCACCCTCTCACATCCATATACACACACACAACAACCTTTCTATCACATACATACATCTTCATCTTCTCCAAAACCCTGTTCTTATTCTTACACCGGAGGCGCCGTGGGAGCCAAAACCCCGGCAATAATGAAATTTATAGTAAGAGGAAAATATGTTTTCCGGTGTTGTTTTGCACATACCCAACCAGCAGCTACACCTCATTCGTACTCAGAAGGTCTAGGAACGGCATCGGACGGAGCCGCCCGCTCACCGGAGTTATCAAAGGGTAGATGAAAGCTTATGACGTCTATGTGACGATTAGAATGATATGAGTTTGAGTGTTGATAGATATTTGTGATGCCTAGCAGAGTAAGCGAGGCATAGAAAAGGAAGTCAGTGATCAGTAAATAGAACGGAAGTGTAGAAAAAGAAAGCAAGTGATCGATAAATAGAAGCAAGGCATAGAAAAAGAAGGAAAGTGATGGAAAAGTAAAACTGTTAGATGGGTACAAGTAAAGTTGGAAATCATCGGTGATAAGGCAAGTACTTCTGAACATTCTTCAAGATATATTGCAAATATTTTCGAACTGTTTCATAACATGTCACTATTATTCAAAATAACTCATGTTTTATATTACAAGCGCATTGAACTATTTAACCTTAAACCCTAATTCTTATTGATCTTGAGCCATAAGCCTTATTCTTCATAAACCATTGATTGTTGAATCCCCAGATATGAGTCATACACATAAGATACTACTCTACAAATACATATCTACCACATACTGATTCTGATATTGAGTTTCTGAACATACCAACCCTTATTCCTTGTTTAACAGAAGACCAATTCTTGAAACCTTTGAACCCTTGGTCTTCTACTTTCTAATTCTTTCCTTGATTGAAAGCCAATCTTTTTGAATTCCATGTTATGCCTTCTTGGTGTTATGAATCACCCTATGCTTCAAGATAAATGTTGTTTATGATTCAGCTTATTGATTTACATTGATTATCATATTAAATTGTTTTAGATATGGATGGTTTTATAAATGTAGACCAGATTCGTGGTCAAACCAGATTTATGGTCATAGTAGGTCAATGCGTGCATTGGATCCTGTATATAGAGCAAAGTTGGGAGCCTTGCTCGGGGTTAGTGTGTGACTGATCAGCAGCCTAACCTTGGTTTTTAAAATGAAAAGTGAATATGCAATTTTAATCATTGCTTATTCAGAAACTTGATTCTTCTGAATCACTTCAATTGTTTATTATTTAACCTCAATTGTTGCTATTATGACTTGCTGAGCTAGTTAGCTCACTCTTGCAAAATTTTTTATGTTTTCAACAGTTGAAAAGGAAAGTGTTGGTAACGAGGATTCCCTGTCCAGTGTGCGAGCTAGGGTTTCCGGTTAAGTTGGATCGAGCTAGCGGGAGCTTTACATTGTAAATAAGATATGTAAGATTGTAAGAACGATATCATTATCAGTGGTAAGTTGAACTAGCTGGGATTTGGTATGATATAATAAAAGTTAAGGTTGTGGCTTATTTTCATACTTTAACATGTTGTGATCCGTGGTTGTGTAAAGAAGGGTCAATGCATATAATATTTAATATACATGTTTGTATATTATGTGTGTGTGTTGTGCGCCCCAAACTTCTGAACCGGGTTTGGAGGGCGTCACGGGTTGTAACGTCCTCCAAACTCGGGTCAGAAGTTTGGGGCTCACAACACACCACAATATTTAAAACTGTATATAAAGTATTATATGCATTGACCCTTCTGTACACAACCACTGATCGCAACAGGTTAAAGTATGAAAACAAGCCAAAGTCTTAACTTTTATTACATCATACTAAATCCCAGCTAATTTAACTTACAATGGATAATGATATCGTACTTATAATCTTACACAACTCCTCTATAATATAAAGCTCCTGCTAGCTCGATCCAACTTAAACGGAAATCCTAGCTCGCACACTGGACAGAGAATCCTCGTTACCAACAATTTCCTTTCCAACTGTTGAAAACATAAAAATTTTGCAAGAGTGAGCTTACTAGCTCAGCAAGTAATAATAACAGCAGTTGAGGTTAAACAATCACCAATTGAAATGATTCAGAAGAATCAAGTTTCTGAGTAAGTAATGATTAGAATTGGATATTTACTTTTTATTTTAAAAACCAAGGTTAGGCTGCTGATCAGTCATACACTAACCCCGAGCAAGGCTCACAGCTTTGCTCTATATACTAGATCCAAGGCACGCATTAGCCTACTATAACTACGAATCTGGTTCGACCACAAATCTGGTCCACATTTATAAAACCATCCAATTCTAAAACAATTCAAAATGATAACCAATGTAATCTATAAGCTGAATCACAAACAACCTTTATCTTGAAGTATAGGGTAATTCACAATACCATGTAGGTATAACAAGGAATTCAAAAAGATTGGCTTTCAATCAAGGAAAGAATCAGAAAGTAGAAGACTAAGGGTTCAAGGGTTCCAAGAATTGGTTTTCTGTTAAACAAGGAATAAGGGTTTGTATGTTAAGAAACTCAATATCAGCATCAGTATGTTGTAGATATGTATTTGTGGAGTAGTATCGTATGTGTATAGCTCGTATCTGGGAATTCAACAATCAATGGTTTATGAATAATAAGGCTTATGGCTCAAGATAAATAAGAATCGGGGTTCAAGGTTAAATAGTTTAAAGTGCTTGCAGTATAAAACATGAGTTATTTTGAATAATAGCGACATATTATGAAACAGTTCAAAAATATTTGCAATATATCTTAAAAGAGGTTCAGAAGTACTTGCCTTATCACCGAAGATTTCCACTTTACTTGTACTCGTCTAACAGTTTTATTCATCAACCAGTTTTCTTCTCTTTCTATGCCCTGCTTCTACTTATCAATCACTTTCCTTCTCTTTCTACGCTTTGATTCTATTTATGGATCACTGATTTCCTTTTCTATGCCTCGTTGACTCTGCTAGGCATCACAAGCATCTATCAATTATTCATACTCATATTATTCTAATCGTCACATAGACGTTATAAGCTTTTATCTACTCTTCATTTTACCCAAATCCGATTTACGGATTAAAAGTTATGACTAAAACAGTCAAACCATAACCACATAGGCATATAACACATCAATCAGCTAGCAGCACATAGCAAGCAAGATATCCGATCAAAATAATTTTTCAACAAAGATTCGGGGTCAAAATGATTTTCCAGGTATTTATTATGAATTTTTGAAGATTTTTCGGAATTAAAACGGGACTCTGAATCATTTTATAATTAAATATTAGGGTTCGAATACCCGAATCTGACTTTAAAATAATTTTATAATAATTATCGAGCCTTGAAAATAATTTTAAATAATATTTTGAAGCTCGAAACTATTTTTTGGAATTTTTAAATCAATTTTACATTTATTTATTCAAAAATAAATCAAAATTATTTTATTAATTAATTTTAATTAGTTTTTAATCATTTTAATTGATCGATTAATTTATAATTAATTGATTAATTAATTTATAATTATTAATTAATTTTAATTTGATTTAATAATTAGATTTAATTATTTAAAATTGATTTAAAAATTCTGAAAAATAGTTTCGAACTTCAAAATATTATTTAAAATTATTTTCAAGGCTCGATAATTATTATAAAATTATTTTAAAGTCAGATTCGGGTGTTAGAACCCTAATATTTAATTATAAAATGATACAGAGTCCCGTTTTAATTCCGAAAAATGTTCAAAAATTCGTAATGAATACCTGGAAAATTATTTTGACCCCGAATCTTCGTTGAAAAATTATTTTGATTGGATATCTTGCGTGCTATGTGCTACGTGCTAACTGATTGATGTGTTATATGCCTATGTGGTTATGGTTTGACTGTTTTAGACATAACTTTTAATCCGTAAATCGGATTTGGATGAAACGAAGGGTAGATAAAAGCTTATGACATCTATGTGACGATTAGAATAATATGAGTATGAATAATTGATAGATGCTTGTGATGGCTAGCAGAGTCAGCGAGGCATAGAAAAGGAAATCAGTGATCCATAAATAGAATCAAAGCGTAGAAAGAGAAGGAAAGTGATTGATAAGTAGAAGCAGGGCATATAAAGAGAAGAAAAGTGGTTGATGAATAAAACTGTTAGATGAGTACAAGTAAAGTGGAAATCGTCGGTGGTAAGGCAAGTACTTCTGAACCTTTTTCAAGATATATTGCAAATATTTTTGAACTGTTTCATAATATGTCGCTATTATTCAAAATAACTCATGTTTTATACTGCAAGCACTTTAAACTATTTAACCTTGAACCCTGATTCTTATTGATCTTGAGCCATAAGCCTTATTCTTCATAAACCATTGATTGTTAAATTCCCAGATACGAGCCGTACACATACGATACTAGTCCACAAATACATATCTACCACATACTGATGTTGATATTGAGTTTCTTAACATACCAACCCTTATTCCTTGTTTAACAGAAGACCAATTCTGGGAACCCTTGAACCCTTGGTCTTCTACTTTCTGATTCTTTCCTTGATTGAAAGCCAATCTTTTTGACTTCCATTGTTATACCTACATGGTATTGTGAATTAACCTATGCTTCTAGATAAAGGTTGTTTATGATTCAGCTTATAGATTACATTGGTTATCATTTTGAATTATTCTAGAATTGGATGGTTTTATAAATGTGGACCAAATTCGTGGTCGGACCAGATTCGTGGTCGGACCAGATTCATGGTCATAGTAGGCCAATGTGTTCCTTGGATCCAGTATATAGAGCAAAGCTGGGAGCCTTGCTCGGGGTTAGGGCGTGACTGATCAGCAGCCTAACCTTGGTTTTTAAAATAAAAAGTAAATATCCAATTTTAATCATTGCTTACTCAGAAACTTGATTCTTCTGAATCATTTCAATTGGTGATTGTTTAACCTCAACTACTGTTATTATTACTTGCTGAGCTAGTGAGCTCACTCTTGCAAAATTTTTATGTTTTCAACAGTTGGAAAGGAAATTGTTGGTAACAAGGATTTCCTGTCCAGTGTGCGTGCTAGGATTTCCGTTTAAGTTGGATCGAGCTAGCAGGAGATTTATATTATAGAGGAGTTGTGTAAGATTGTAAGTACGATATCATTAGCCATTGTACGTTGAATTAGCTGGGATTTAGTATGATGTAATAAAAGTTAAGATTATGGCTTGTTTTCATACTTTAACCTGTTGCGATCCATGGTTGTGTACAGAAGGGTCAATGCATATAATACTTTATATACAGGTTTAAATATTATGGTGTGTTGTGAGCCCCAAACTTCTGACCCGGGTTTGGAGGGCGTCACAGTGATACCACCTGTGACGTCCCGGACCCCGGGATGACCTCAGAAACCCGAACCCGGGAACGCCAAACCAAACCAATCAACTCAATATATGCTTACACAACCTTAAACTTAAATAATAATATATAATTCTTATAGTATTCCAAGTATTACAACCAAAGTTCATGATACAACCAAAAGTCTATTACACAAGCATTTTTCATTAAGATACTACACGCATTCATGGTCTACTAAGCCTTAGTTCATCACATACTTATCCTTTCCTGAACATCCTTGTCCAAAGTTCTTTCCTGTGGAAGTTAATGACATAAAGGAGTGAGCTCAGAAAGCTCAGTAAGCATATATAATAGAATTCAACTGAGGTTTATCCGAGAAATCAAAGTTCATAAAACAAATATTCGAATGAAGAGACATGAAAGATACTACAATCAACAAAAATTCATCATATAGTTCTCACAAGATTAAAACTGAGTATTCAAGCATGACAGGTTCATCAATTCATCAAGTTGGGATCCCGGCCAGCTAGATAATCGGTTTAGCTTTACTTCCGATTAGGAAGTATCATCATCAGTTCATCAATATCAATGCAAGAACACTCATTTTTCATCAGTGAAGCCTTAGTCAAACTCAAATCATCATTTAAAACATCAACAGTGTATCAGTACAGTATATACTTACAGTGCACCACTTAATTTATTCTCTATGAATCCCGAACTTTGAATTGATTTTACTGTCGATCTTTCTTCCTAAATACATAATTCAAAAATGCACATAAATTTTATTATTAATATAACCTATTTATTTTCTAACTGAACTAATAATTACCAAATTACTAAGTAAGATAAAGAAATTAAGTTTGAGATCAAGAAAAACTAACCGAATTCCTTGGTTGAAACAACCGAAGCGGATAGTTCTATTTAAGGAAACTATACAAACTTAAATAAGGAAAGTAAGGATTCATTTTTCCTACATCCTCGATGTGGTACAATAGTAGGGAAGTTGGAAAAATATAGTTTAAGAAATTCAACCTAACACTCGTGTTTTGCTAAAAAACTATCACATGACTTCCTCTATTTATTCCTTTTTCATAATTAAATATAATGGTACCTTTCTATTTATTCTAATATACTTCACTTTTCGTTTTCAATGTGGTACAAAGATAGGTAGGGGGAACAAATTAAGCAAGGAACACAATATCTAGAACATATAAGCATCCTTTTAAAACTCACACCATTAGCTTCCTCTATCTTACTTTTACTTATTAAAATTTTAAGGTCAAGTTCTTTTATATATTCTCAGTTTTCTTCTCTTCTCTTGCCGATGTGGGTTGTGAGATCTCCTTTTTATTACCTAAGATGCATAAGCAATTACCTTACCGCGTTGCATTAGCACACAACCCAAACCTTTTCTTGATGCATCACTATAAATTACAAAGTCTTCAGTTCCATCTTGTAATCCAAGTACCGGGGCAGACGTTAGTCTTTTCTTTAACTCATCAAAACTTTACTCACATTCTTCCGACCAAACAAACTTAACGTCCTTCCTTGTAAGATTCGTTAATGGTCCCGCTATCTTAGAGAAATTTTGAACAAAATTTCTATAATATCCGGCCAACCCTAAGAAACTTCGAATTTCTGTCACAGTCTTTGGTCTCTCCCAATTCATAATTACTTCAATCTTTGAAGGATCAACTGAAATTCCTTCTTCCGAAACTACATGTCCAAGAAAACTTACTCTTCTTAACCAAAACTCACATTTTGAAAACTTAGCATACAACTGTTCTTTTCTCAAAGTTTGTAACACCATCCTCAAATGTTCTTTATTTTCTTCCTCGGTTCTCGAGTAAATAAGAATATCATCGATAAACACAATTACAAACTTATCCAGATAATTCCTAAATACTCGATTCATCAAATCCATAAGTATTGTCGGTGCATTTGTCACCCCAAATGGCATCACTACAAATTCATAATGACCGTATCGAGTCCTAAATGCCTTCAATGGAATGCTTTTTTTCTTTACTCTCAACTGATGATAACCTAAGCGCAAATCAATATTCGAAAAGTAAGTGGTCCTTGCAATTGATCAAAAAGATCGTCTATTCGTGGTAACAGATATTTATTCTTTACTTTCAACTTATTTAGCTCTCTATAATCAATACATAATCTTAGAAAACCATCCTTCTTTTTCACAAACAATACTGGTGCTCCCCAAGAAGAAACACTTGGTCTAATAAACTTTTTATCCAACAACTCTTGTAATTGTACCTTAAGTTCCGCTAATTCTGTCGGTGCCATTCTATATGGTGCTTTCGATACTGGTTGGGCATCCGGGATCAATTCAATCCCAAACTCAACTTCTCTTTCAGGGGCAAATTTGGTAACTCTTCGAGAAAGACATCTAAAAACTCTCTAACTACAGGTGTATCCTCAACTTTATTTTTAATTCCTTCATTCCCTACAACATATGCTAGAAAACCTTCACAACCTTTTCTTAACATCGTACAAGCCTTTAAAACTGATATTATAACACTGGTTTTTTCTACACTATCTCCCTTGAAATATACTTTCTTTTTGTTCGAGCCGGTTAAACATATTCGCTTCTTATAATAATTTAGATTCGCCCTATGCTTCGACAACCAATCCATTTCCAGAATCAGTCCAAAGTCCCTCAGTTTTAATGGTAATAAATCCAGTAATTTGTTCACCAATCATTAAGGGACAATCTCAATAAATTTTATCTACGAACAAATTTCTACCGTTTGGAAGTTTTACCAGAAATCCATTATCTAGACTTTGCACAGGTACATTTAACTTATCCATGTATTTTGTATCCACAAAAGAATGGGTTGACAATCAAACAACACATGAACATCTTGATCACAAAGTTGAAGCGTACCTGACATAACATCATGAGATTTTTCGGCATCCGGAGTTTTCATTGCGTAGGTTCGTGCCACTGTCCTAGGTGATGATTGTTGAAAAGGTCTTGCTGTAGAAGTCCTATTTCCTTTAGTTTCCACTTTGTTAGGTCACACACACTGTACAAGGGGTTGAATATAGTGTTTACTACAATCAAATCGAATGTAAGAACTCAAGTAACAGAACACAGATTTTATTCAACACAATAAACTCTGTTATAATATGGAACTGTCCTCTCTCAGTGATGAACAAATTATCACGAGAGCTGCTAGGGTTATATTGAATAATAACTTCGATTAAGATAACACATATAGTGTAACCTATGTCTGTGTTTATATACTACACAGTTACAAGATAATGTTCTAATTGATATGGAATATAATTCTGCTTCCTAAAATATATCAACTAGATATCTTTTCTTCCAAGTATTCTATTCTTCATAGAATTCTTTCTTCATGAATATTTTTTTCTGTCTTAGTCTCGATCTTCTTTCCTTTCAATCAGCCGCCAGCCTTATCTGAAAGTCTCCTTAAGTCCTGATATTATCTCTTGATAAATATCTTCTGATAACTTAAGTTCTGATAACTTAAGTTCTGATATCTTAAGTCCTGACTTCAGTATAAGTACTGATTTCCAGTTAAGTACTAATTTATCCTGTTAAGTAAGATCTGAACACCTAAACACAAATCATATTAGACATGACATCACAAATATATCTAACAATCTTCCCCAACTTCTAAATTAGCATAATATACAAGTTCAACAGATATTTGATGATGTCAAAAACATTAAGTACAAATGCATGAGAATTTGACTAGATTACTACAACTTACAGTCATTTCAGCTTTACCATCTTTAACTTCTGATAACAGCTTCAGTCTGTATACACTTCAGAATTTAAGCAGTTGTAGATCTTTGACTTGGCTTCAATTTCTGATCTCTTTGATGTCAGGAGTTGTTCTGAGATAGTTCTTCAAAAGACATCTCTCAGCATATTAAAGTTCATTGACCATCCTCCTTTTAGAATTTATCAATTCAGCTGTATCTTCACCAGTTTGAAAAATAGCTGCTCTGAGATCATTTATCTTAGATTTTCTTATCTCCTGATCTAGTCTGATCAGATATGCCTTGTCAGACTCTAAATTGAATTCCACAGCCTTATAACCCAGAAAAGTAGTTATGATTTTAGCAGAGTTAGGCTTCATTTCGACAATATCACCTTTGTGATCTCTGTACTTGGGACAGTATGTGCTGTCAGACTTTACAGAATAAAGCTTCTTTTGTCTTTGAATTTGTGACTTTAAATAACTTGTAACACTATCTGTTAATCTGTTTTTCACTTGAAGTAGGAATAGAACATGTTCCAGTTCCTCAAAATACTTCAGTGGTATAGCATTTTGCCTGATATGTTATACCCTTCCATCTGTCATAAAATATAACAAGATATGTTCTTTCAAAAAGGTATGGTAAACCATTTATACAGATTTAAGTCGATCCAATCTTTCAGGAGTTGCTCCAACACCTGGTTCACTTAAGGAAGTTGGATCATTGGTAGTGTTATGTACTCTTCTTTCATCAGAACTACCCAATACAGATTTATCTCTTGCTTCCTTTCCTGTAAAAACTCTTGCTTCAAAACCACTTGTTGCAGTCTTCAAAGATTGAGTCTGTTTAGCTTTGGTAAATCCTGGTAGGAGTATCTTTGAAGGTTTAACATGAGCAATGTCAGAGGTTTCCTTTTCCTTATCTTCTGATATCAAGTCAACTTGAGCTATGTCAGAGGTTGCTTGCTTCACTGTCATATAAGAACTTACTACATCTTGACTCTGAACAACATGAGCCATGTCAGAGGTTGTTTGAAAAATCTTCTTTGAAATCAGAGTAAGACTAACATCTTCTTCATCATCAGTTATTTCTTCATCCATGACTGGCATATAAACCTTTACAGTTTTATCAACTTTTTCTTTGCCCTTGGACCTTGGATCAATTTCCACTTGTCATTTGGCTTTGGTTGCCTCAGAATTTGTTCTTTCCTTTATCACAATACCCTTAGGCTTTGGAAATTTCTTTTCAACAACAGAAGCTTTAGATTTTGTCTTGACACCTTCTACTTTGAGTCTAGCTTCTTCTTCCTTTAGACTCTCAAAGTCCATTCCTGGATTTTCTTTAAGAAATAATTGCTTTGAAATTTTTTCATCAAGTTCCAGATTTTCACGAGAACTTATCCTTTTACCAGTATCAGAACTTATTCTTCTCCCAGTATCAGAACTTGTTCCTTGACTTGTAATTCTAGCTTTACTTGATGAAAATCCTTTGCCTTGACCTTGACCTCTACCCTTGTCAGAGTTTCCCTGGTCTTCATTTCCATCATCCTTTCCCTTCAGTGTCTGAATAGATTTGCATTTGGACTTAATCACTTTCTCCCCCTTTTTGGCATCAGCAGGTAAAAGAAGAGAGATAAGCAATTCCACTGAGGATTGGATCTCATTGAGTTGAGTTTGCTGAGAAGCTTGATTCTTTAAAATTTCATCAATCTGAGTTTGTTGCTTCTCCTGAGTTTTCTCAATGTAGGCAATTCTGTCAAAGGCTGGCTTGAAAAATCTGTTCTTTTTAAGTTTCATATTCATATCTTGCTGGATCAAGGTTTCTTGAATTTTATTCACCTTGGCATAAGTTGTTAAGTGTTGACCTTGAAGGTGCCTAGTACTCAATGCAGTAACTCTCAGTTGTGCCTTAAAATCATCATTTAACAGCATTTCACCAGCTTTTGCCAGATGCTCAGCAAGAATCTTTTCAGGAGGAACAAAACTAACTGTGTTCCATTCCTTAGTCCACTCCTTTTCTCTAGGAGTTTCACTCCAAGGTACTGATGCTTCCTTAACAAAATTCTTGATTAAATCAGCTTTATTAACTGTTTGTTGAGGTGCATGTCCTAATGGACCAGCTGTATCAACATCTAAATTAGCAGCAGCTTCACCAGTATTATTCTCATTAACAGCATCAGAACTTGTAGATCCTGCAGTATCAGCATCCTCTGAGAAAATAGCAGTATGTGAGGCTATAGAGGCTTCAACATCATCCTCTAAATTCTGATCTGCAGCCAGGTTCTGATCAACATCCAAAATTTGTGTTGTTGGTGGAGTGAGTTAAATTGGTGGAGCTTTCAAGTACAAAATCTCAGGCACAATCAAGTTATGAATATCAATTTCAGTACTTGTACCTGGGTCTTCAGTATGTACAGGATCAACTATAGGTGACATAGGAGGAGTAAGTACTTTGTCTTGAGCAGTTTTTAATTGTACAGAAGGAAGTGATTCAATAACAATTGGTTATGTTGGGATCAGAGATTCATGACCCCCTTCCTTAGCTGCTTCCACATCTTCTGAATCTGACTCAACTATGTCCTTGTGAGCTCTCTATTTCTTTAATTTCTTCAAAGGTGGAGACACTGTAGGAGCTTTATCATCAGAAGTTAACTTTCTAAACCTTTTGAGGGGCCTAGAACTCCCAGTTACAGTATCTTTCTGAGAAGAAACCTTCTCAGCTTCTACAACAACAAGTTTTGATGTTTGAACCTGTTCCTTAGTTGTTTCCTTAAATCAACAGAATTTAATCAAAACATTCATCACAAAATAAGATTAAAAATCGATGAAGTAAAGATTAATAAATTGCAATTAAACATGCACAGTCACATAATTTGAGAAACAAAGAACAAATCTTGTAATTAAAGAAAATTTTTATTGATATATCAGATGATTACATTTCATGAAATTTATCAATTACATGCAAAAATTTCAAGATAGTCCTATTCTACGATATTTAACATCAACAGCCTTAGTCCTAGTCTAAGAAGACCTAACGACTACTTCTTCTGCTGCTGACGAAAAGCACTGCAAGACGGATGATCCGTTCTTGCTGACGGAGAGCTTCTCTCCTTTCCTCTTCCAACCTATCAAGATGGAGATGGTACTCCATTGATAAGAAGAAAAGTTCTGTGTGAACCTCTTGTGGAACTGAGTTTCAAAGCTCTTCAGGAATGGCGGTGACATGCCACTCCTGTTGCCATTCATCACAACTCAAGTCGATGTCAAAGGTTTCATAGTTCAGGAAGAAATTGAAACGAACCATTTTTGTTGATGAGAATAAAAAAATGAGTTTGTGAGAAAATGAAAGATGTATTGGCTGGAATGAATAGTCGGTTTAAATAGCCAATAGAATACCAAGGGACGCGAGGACTGGTTAAAAATTACAAGTAGAAATAATGACCCCTCGACTCCCTAGACTTATGTGTAATAATAACAGTCAGTAAAAGATCTAAA
Organism: Apium graveolens; assembly: GCF_009905375.1. Taxonomy (NCBI): domain Eukaryota; kingdom Viridiplantae; phylum Streptophyta; class Magnoliopsida; order Apiales; family Apiaceae; genus Apium; species Apium graveolens. The sequence goes on along the minus strand of NC_133651.1, from coordinate 226,431,283 downwards.
GCCAGAGTTAATGGGCACGGGATATAATAACAATTAATGTGCGCATGCAGTTTTTCAAGACATACACGCTAACCACTAACCCATAATGATTATGACTGTTTTATCTCACATAAACCAATATTCTGTAAAAATATTATCATTCAAGCAATGACAAAAAATAAACCAAGTAAATAAATACTGCCACGCCAACATCAGAACTTGATTAGTATCAGGATTTAAAAGTCATCAGAATATGGCTCCTTTACTCGAAAAGTGAATGTTTATTCATGTAATTTTTCACACAAATACTGATATGGTTACATCAGAACTTAATCATCAGAACTTCCATCAAAACTTGTCCTTAGAATTTATGCAATATGACACATAAACTGTTCATCTAAAACAACATTTATCACCACAATAATTTTCATCATTCATATGGAGTGTAAGTGTGTGCATTAGGGCAAATATCAGAAAAGGAGTAAAGTATGATTCACTTCAGTACATCTTAGAAATAAGGCATAACTAAGAACTTTGCTCAAAACCTGTCATTATTCTGAAGTCTACTGTAGAATGAGTTCATGCATGAGTTCACCTCAATTGTTTTGTGCTCATTTTATGCATCTTTTGAAATTCCATTTTACAGCGGCTTCTCAGTGTAAGTGAGTCACGACTGTTTATCAGAATTTATGCTGTTATCAAAGTATTTCTCCAGTAATCATAGAGTGTGAAAAGTCACCAAGAATTTTTTTTGCTTTTCTAATGCATATTACTTAATACCAGCAATGCACTTGGGTCTTCCCTTCCACATTTTTACTCTAAATCTCAAAGGAGTACTTGATATTTATTTCTTTTTATTTCTTTTTTTAAGTGAGGCTTATCAGCGCTTAGTACATCCATCAGATTTACTAACATTAGAACATAACAGATAAGAAGCACTATTATAGTTTTTGACTCAGTAATAAGATACACAAAGTAAACTTCAACTAAGCTCAATATCAGAATTTGCTTGTGTTAAAAGATTTCCACATAAACAATTACTTCATACATGGGATCTTTAGTATATTAAAGATTACTAGGTCAGCATCTAGCACAGTTATCCTCATTGGATGGAATAGTCACAGAAACATTCATATCACTATCAGAGTTTAGAAATTCACATCAGACAACAATCAACACTTAAGCAAATTTCAATTGAAGCACAAAATACACAAAGATAGTAATATCTGTAAATACTGATCATAAAGTCTGATGTATCAGAACATAAACTAGGCAGATTTAGAGAAAGAACCTGAAACCATTCGAAGTTCATTTACCAATCTTGTAAAAGTAGCTTCACACAGTGGTTTTGTGAAGATATCTGCTAGTTGTTGATCTTTTGGAACAAAATACAATTCCATTGTACCTTCATCCACATGTTCTCTTATGAAGTGGTACCTAATGCTGATGTGTTTTGTCATTGAGTGTTGAACTGGATTACCTGTCATAACAATAGCACTTTGATTATCACAGTAAATAGGGATTTTAGAAAATTCTAACCCATAATCCAGTAACTGATTCTTCATCCAAAGAATCTGTGCATAACAGCTTCCTGCAGTAATGTATTCTGCTTCTGTAGTTGATGTGGAAATTGACTTCTGTTTCTTGCTAAACCAAGAAACCAATCTGCCACCAAGAAACTAGCAGCTTTCACTTATGCTTTTCCTGTCAATTTTGCATCCTGCAAAATCTGCATCTGAGTAACCTATTAGCTTAAAGTCTGATTCTCTAGGATACCACAATCCCAGATCAGCTGTACCCTTAAGGTACTTGAAAATTCTTTTCACAGCTATTAAGTGAGGTTCTCTTGGATCTGCTTGAAATCTTGCATAAAGACAGGTAGCATACATGATATCAGGTCTACTTGCAGTTAGATAGAGTAGAGAGCCAATCATACCTCTGTAATCAGTAATATCTACTAATTTACCAGTATCCTTATCCAACTTTGTTGCTGTGGCCATAGGAGTGGATGCACTTGAACAATCTTGCATTCCAAACTTTTTCAACAAATTTCTGGTGTACTTAGATTGAAAAATAAAAGTTCCTTCTTTATTCTGCTTGAATTGAAGGCCCAGCAAATAGTTAAGTTCTCCCATCATACTCATTTGATATCTTGACTGCATCAGCTTGGCAAACTTCTTACAAAGCCTGTCATTTGTAGAACCAAAAATGATATCATCAACATATATTTGCACCAAAAGTAAGTCCTTTCCATGGTTGAGGTAGAACAGTGTTTTGTCAATAGTCCCTCTGTTAAATCCACTTTCCAGAAGAAACTGAGCTAATGTCTCATACCATGCTCTTGGAGCTTACTTAAGGCCATAAAGTGCTTTATCAAGCCTGTAGACATGATTAGGAAATTTAGGATCTACAAAGCCTGGAGGTTGTTCAACATATACTTCCTCTTCCAATTCTCCATTAAGAAAAGCACTTTTCACATCCATTTGAAAGACTTTAAACTTCTTGTGAGCAGTATAAGCCAAAAATATCCTTATGGCTTCCAATCTAGCAACTGGTGCAAATGTTTCATCATAATCAATTCCCTCCTGTTGAGAGTATCCTTTTGCAACCAGCCTTGCTTTTTTCCTTGTAATTATGCCATCACTGTTAGTTTTGTTTCTGAACACCCACTTTGTACCAACAACAGACATGTTCTTTGGTCTTGGCACTAGGGTCCAGACTTTATTTCTTTAAAATTCATTTAACTCTTCCTGCATTGCTTGCACCCAATCAGCATCTTGAAGAGCTTCTTCCACTTTCTTTGGTTCAGTCTGAGATAGAAAAGAATGATAGAGACATTCATTTGATGTAGATGTTCTAGTTCTGACACCTACATCAGGATTTCCAATAATTAAGTCAGGTGTATGTGCTTTAGTCCACTTCCTTGCAGATGGAAGGTTATCTCTAGAACTGGATGCTCCCCCATAATCCATGCTGTCTCCATCAACATTTTCTGATGCTCCCCCTAAAATTATGCTCTCTGAGTTGGATCCTTCAGAATTTGAGTTTCCAGAACTTGGCTCATCAGAACTTGATGAATCAGAACTTAAAGAGCCTGTTGTAGGTTCTGATGCTTATTGAGATGTGGTTTGATCTTCAGTATGCTCCCTCTGTACAGGTGCATCTTCCTTTGGCGTAGTCACCATGGTTTCAATAACATCAGAGTTTAATCCATCAGAGTTTGCAATATCAGGATTTAGACTGTCAAGATTTACAGAATCAGAATTTAAAACTTCATTTTCGAATCTCAGCTGATCATGATCATTGAAATCTTCAAGTCCATTAATATTCTTATCATCAAAAGAGACATTGATAGATTCCATGACAACCCTTGTTCTTAAATTGTAGACTCTGAAGGATTTTGTGGAAAGTGGATATCCAACAAAAATTCCTTCATCAGCTTTTAGATCAAATTTGGATAGCTGTTCGGGATGAGTTTTAAGAACAAAACACTTCCATCCAAATACATGAAAATACTTCAGATTTGGCATCTTTTTCTTCACCATCTCATATGGTGTCTTTCCATGCTTGTTAATGAGTGTTGCAGTCTGAGTAAAACAAGCAGTCTGCAAAGTTTCAGCCCAAAATTAGGTAGGCAACTTTGCTTCATCAAGCATAGTTTGTGCAGCTTCAATAAAAGTTCTATTCTTTCTTTCAACAACTCCATTTTGCTGGGAGTTCCAGGAGCAGAAAATTCCTGCTTTCTTCCATGATCAAATTCTTGAACTCAGTGTCATTATCACTTCTTATGATCTTCACAGAATCTTTGACCAATTTATCCAGTTGCTTAACATGATTAATCAAGATAGATGCAGTTTCACTTTTCGTGTGCAAAAAATACACCCATGTGTATCTGGTGAACTCATCCACTATGACCATATCATATTTCTTCTTTGCAATAGACATGACATTCACTGGACCAAATAGATCAACATTTAGTAGGTGATAAGGCTCAAGAATTGATGATTCAGTCTTGCTCTTGAATGAAGATTTTCTTTGTTTTGCCTTCTGACAAGAATCACAAAGGCCATCAGGAGCAAATACTGATTTTGGTAGTCCTCTCACAAGATCTTTCTTGACTAGTTCATTTAAATTGTTAAAATTTAAATGAGAGAATCTCTTATGCCAATCCCAGCTTTCTTCTATTGATGCTCTACTCAACAGACAGATTGCAGAACCATCAGTACTTGTTGAAAGCTTGGCTTCATAAATGTTACCATGCCTGTATCCCTTCAGAACAACTTTGCCTGTAGATTCACTTACAACTTCACAGTGTTCTTCAAAGAAATCCACATGATAACCTCTGTCACAGATTTGACTAACACTCAGCAGATTGTGTTTAAGTCCTGAGACCGGAGCTACTTTTTCAATGATGACATTCCCAAGATTGATATTGCCATATCCCAGAGTTTTTCCCGTATTGCCATCTCCATAAGAAACACATGGGCCAGCTTTATCCACAAAGTCTGATAGCAGGGCTTTATTTCCAGTCATATATCCTGAACATCCACTGTCCAGAACTAGGATGTTCTTCCTATTACCCTGCAATCACAAAGACCACTAATGATTAGTTTTAAGAACCCAGACTTGCTTGGATCCTTTGGCCTTATTAAGTTTGTTAACATTTGCAGCGGATTTAGCATCAGAGTTTATGTTAACAGTTTTCTTATCCGAATTTACAATACCAGACTTTGCATCAGAACTTACACTAGAAGGAATAATGCTAACTTTCTTTACAAAAGGTTTTTTTTGATAATAATCATAGTACAAATTATGATATTCCTTACAAGTATAAATGGAATGCCATAAACTACCACAATGAAAACAAGGATTTTGTGGCTTATATCTAACAGACTGACTCTTAATTCCTGATTTTGAAGGTAAGGAGTTTATGTTCTTATTCTTCCTGCAAAAAGAAGCCAGATGGTTAGAATGTCCACAGTGACATATTTTTCTAGGAGCATTAGGAATAGGCTTATAATTGTTACTTTTGTTCACACCTTCCTTTCCATTCCTATTTTTCCTAGGTGACTTTACCTTGTTTACATTTTTAATCTCTTTCAGCTTATGCTTAAGCTGCTTCTTTGTCATTAAGCTTATGTTAACTTCAGTTGGCTTATCCTGTTTAGGTTTGTCAGAAGTTAATTTCTCCTTAACTTCTGATTTCTCAATATGAGTATTTGCAGTTATAAACTTAACAGGATTTACCTTTGGTTTTTGTTTAACAACTATAGGCTCAGTTTCTACAGTTCCCTTACTGTTCTTATCATCTCCATAACCTAAGCCCTCTTTCCAGTTTCCACTACTAAGAATATCCTGAGTTGCTCTCCAAGAGTTAGTCCAAGTCCTGATAATCTCTCTTTCCTTTTCTAACTCAGTTTTTAGAGATTCATTCATTTTTAGCACTTCATCCCTAACATAAAAGGCATCATCTCTATCTTTCTGAGTTTGATGGAACATGACTAACTCTTTTTCTAAATAATCATTCCTCTTTTTATAAGCAAGATTTTCAGAAGTTAATCTTTCACATGTTAAAGTTTGATCTTTATAACTAATGAACATGGTTTTAAAATATCTTCTCAACTCAGTAATATCATCAGTATGAAAGGCATAAGTAGTTTGAGGTACCTTTAAGTCAGCAGTATCCGAACTGCTATCAGCATTTGCCATCAAGGCATAGTTTTCCTCATCCTCAGAATTTAAAGCATCTGACCAGCTTTTCTTCTTTGTGATAAGATCCTTGCCTTTGTCACTCTTCCCTTTTCTGCAATCAGGAGATATGTGGCCTTTCTCACCACAGTTGTAGCATTTAACATTTGAGTAATCTCCTCTGTCAGACTTTCCTCCTTTGCCTTCAGATTTTCTAAAACCTTTCTTATCAGAACTTGCACCTTTCCTGTAAAACTTCTTTCCTCTCCTGAATTTCCTGTATGCAATCTTTGTGATTCCTTTCACTATAAGAGCACACAGCTTCATCATCTCTTCATCAGGGTCCATCTCAGGTATACTTTCAGTTTCTGAGTCATCATCACTATCAGAACTTGATGACTCGGTATCAGACTTTGTGATGAGAGCTTTTCCCTTGCCTTTCTTTGAGGTAGCAACTTTGGGACTTTCCTCCTCAGCCACAAAGGCAACTATCCTTGACTTTCTTCCATTCCTCTTGCTTCTTTGTTCCATCTCAAGTTCATGAGTCTTGAGCATCCCATAAATTTCATCAAGAGTCATTTCATCAAGATTATAGTGGTCTCTTATTATTGTGGCCTTCAAATCCCATCTTTCAGGAAGAGCTAATAGGAATGTAAGATTTGAATCTTCAATATCATACTCTTTGTCAACTAGTGACAAATCATTCAAGAGTTTGACAAATCTATCCTATAAATCAGTTAATGACTCATCAGGCATTGAGTCAAAGTGCTCATACTCTTGAGTGAGTATAGTCTTCCTGTTCTTCTTGATTGAATCAAGTTCCCTGACACCTTGTTTCCAAAGCATCCCATATCTCTTTTGCAGTCTTGCATTGAATTACCCTGTTTGACATGACATTATCAATGGCACTATGCAGCAAGTGCCTTACCTTTGCATCCTTTGCAACCGATGAGATATCTTCAGTAGTGTAATCACTTTTTTCCTTTGGTACATACTTTGCTGGCTGACCTGCAACTTCCACAGAGAGTTTGGTTGGCATATGTGGTCCTTCATTAATCCTGTCGAGATATTCTGGATCTGTAGCTTCCAGAAACATAGCCATCTTCACTTTCCATATGGAATACTTAGAAGGTTTCAACATGGGAACTCTTATAGTCTCATATCGACTATGGGTTATGGTTTTTTGGAGGTTTTTCAGTTTTGGTGGGCTTGGTTGGAGTTTCTGTTTCAGATATGATTGTTTTTGGATCTTAAACTGTATGTGTGTTAACAGATCTGCTCTGATACCACTTGTTAGGTCACACACACTGTAGAAGGGGGTTGAATGCAGTGTTTACTACAATCAAATCAAATATAAGAACTCAAGTAATAGAACACAGATTTTATTCAACACATTAAACTCTGTTACAATATGGAACTGTCCTCTCTCAGTGATGAACAAATTATCACGAGAGCTGCTAGGGTTATATTGAATAATAACTTCGATTAAGATAACACATATAGTGTAAACCCTATGCCTGTGTTTATATACTACACAGTTACAAGATAATGTTCTAATTAATATGGAATATAATTCTGCTTCCTAAAATATATCAACTAGTTATCTTGTCTTCCAAGTATTCTATTCTATATAGAATTCTTTCTTCATGCCTATTTCTTTCTATCTTAGTCTCGATCTTCTTTCCTTTCAATCAGCCACCTGCCTTATCTGAAAGTTTCCTTAAGTCCTGATATTATCTCCTGATAAATATCTTCTGATAACTTAAGTTCTGATAACTTAAGTTCTGATATCTTAATTCCTGACTTCAGTATAAGTACTGATTTCCAGTTAAGTACTAATTTATCATGTTAAGTAATATATAAACACTTCACAAATCATATTAGACATGACATCACAAATATATCTAACACACTTCTTTCCTGACTTCTTTTTGTGGGCAGTCCCTTGATAAATGACCTGGTTGTCCGCAACTGTAGCAAAAATCACTTTAGGCTTGGGACATTGAGAAGCTATATGTCCCTTTTCTCCAAAATTATAACACAGCCCATCAGCTCGATAACAAATATCACCACCATGTTTCAGTCCACATTTCTTACACTCAGATGCGATGATCCTCTTATCACTTCCTAGAAAAATCTCCTTCTTCCTTATATGTAGTTTCTTGTTGTCCTTCTTAAATCCTGAGTTAACACTCAATTCTGTCTCTCTTCCTCGTCCTATCACTTCGGTCCGTATCCCTTTTAATATATCTTTTTTTATGGGAGCTCGACATATTCGAGCAAACCAACAATACACAAGACAAAATTTAAAATTTAATCAAATATTTTTATAATATGCATAATACTTGTAAAACTAATATAAGCAAATAAATTTATTTTACTTAATTATAATTTTGTCGGGATATTACATTCTTCCCCCCTTAAACTAATTTCGTCCTCGAAATTTAAACTCATTTCATACCTGACTTATTTAATAAGTGGGGATATTTTGATTTCAACATCTCTTCGGGTTCCCAAGTTGCTTCCTCTATTTCATGGTTTCGCCAAATCACTTTCACAAGAGGTATCACCTTAGTTCTTAATTTCTGTTCTCGACGATCTATTATCTCAACAGGAAATTCTTCATACTGCATATTTTCTCGAATTTCTATCGGTTCATAATCTATAATATGCGATGGATCTGGAATATACTTCCTCAGTTATGATACATGAAAAACGTTATGAATATGCCCTAAACTCAGTGATAATGCTAACCCGTATGCTACTTCTCCAACCCGTCTAAGAATCTCAAATGGTCCAATATAACGTGGAATTAACTTTCCTTTCTTCCCGAATCTCATAAAGCCCTTCCAGGGAGAAATTTTAAGACATACAAAGTCTCCTTCCTTAAAGATCACCTCTCGATGATCCTTGTCTGCATAACTCTTTTGTCTGCTTTGAGCCGTAAAAATTCTCTGTTGAATCAACTTGACTTTATCGGTAGTTACATAAATTAACTCAGGCCCTAAAAATTTCTTTTTCCATCTTCATCCCAACATAACGGCGTTCTACATCGACATCCATAAAGATCCTCGTATGGATCCATTCCAATTGTTGCTTGAAAACTGTTGTTGTACGCAAATTCTACTAAAGGTAAATGTTCTTCTCAACTTCCTTTAAAGTCCAATACACAAGCTCTTAACATGTCTTCCAAAACTTGAATTGTGCGTTCTGATTGCCCATCAGTCTGAGGATGAAATGTCGTGCTCATACTTAACTTAGTACCCATCTCTTCTTTAAAACTATTCCAAAACCTAGACGTAAATCTAGGATCTCTGTCAGAAATAATTGAGACAGGTAATCCATGCAAGCTAACTATTTCCCGCATATACAATTTTGCTAATTTCTCTAATGGTGATGATGAAATTGTTAGGTTTCGGGATCGAATATGTGTGCCGTCTGACGTAGAAATTAAGAAAGAAATTTTGTCTGACGCTTATTCATCACCTTTTTCGGTACATCCTGGATTTACGAAGATGTATAAGGACTTGAAAGAACATTTTTGGTGGCCTAAGATGAAGAGAGAAATTACGGAGTATGTAGAAAGGTGTTCAATTTGTCAACAAGTAAAAGCAGAACATCAAAGGCATGGGGGATTATTACAGTCTTTACCTATCCCTGAGTGGAAATGGGAGCACATAACGATGGATTTTGTACTTGGTTTGCCAAATTCACAAAAAGGAAATGATGTCATCTGGGTTATTGTGGGAAATGCATTTTGTTCAAACAGATCAACAACTAGTAGATATATTCATAAAACCATTATGTGAAGCTACTTTTACAAGATTGGTAAATGAACTTGGAATGGTTTCAGGTTCTTTTTCTAAATCTGCTTAGTTTTTATTCTCATGCATCAGACTTTATGATCAGTGTTTACAGATTATCTTCTCTTCATGTAATCTGTGCTTAAATTGAAATACATTAAATGCTGATTGTTATCTGATGTGGAGCTATATACTCTAATAGTGATTTGAATGTTCTGTGACTATTCAATCCAATGAGGATTACTATGCTAGATGCTGGCCTAGTAGTCTTTAACATACTAGAAATCTCATGTTTGAATTAGTTGTTTATGTGGAAACTCATTAACACAAGCAAATTCTGATTTTGAGCTTAGTCAAATTTACTGTGTGTATCTTATTAGTAAGTCACAAACTAGATTCTTGCTTCTTATTTGTCAAATTCTGATGTCAGTAAATCTTAAGGATGAATATATGCTGATAAGCCTCACTTATCTGAAGAAAAGAAAAGAAAAGAAAATTAAAGTCAGGTACTCCTTTGAGATCTAGAGTAAAAATGTGGAAGGGAAGATCCAAGTGCATTGCTAGTATTAAGTAATATGCATTAGAAAAGCAAATAATTTTTTCTTGGTGACTTTTCACATTCTCTGATTACTGGAGAAATACTCTGATAATAGCATAAATTTTGATAGCAGTTGTGACTCATTTACACTGAGAAGCCACTGTGAAAAAGAATTCTAAAAGATGCATAAAATGAGCACAAACAGTTGAGGTGGACTCATGCACACATTTATCCTATAGTAGACTTCATTATTAATGACAGATTTTAAGCACTTCTCTTAGTTATGCCTTATTTCTAAGATGTACTGAAGTTTATCAGACTTTAATCTTTACCTGATATTTTACTGATGCACACACTATCACTCCATATGAATGATGAAAATTACTGTGGTGATTAAGTTATTTTTGACAAACAGTAAAGTGTCATTTGCATAAATTCTGAGGGCAAGTTCTGATAGAAGTTCTGATGATTAAACTCTGAAAAAGCAAATCAGTATTTGTATGAAGAATCACAGATACAAACATTCACCTTTTGAGTACAGAAGCCATGTTCTGATGACCGTTAAAATCTGATAATAGTCAAGTTCTGATATTAAATCCTGATGGAATCTCTGATGCTTACGTGGCATTATTCGTTACTTGACTTATTTGTGGTAAATACTGAAATGGCCATATTTAATCAGAATATACTTAGGTGAGATAAAACAGTCATAATCATTTGGGTTAATGGTAAATATGTTTGTCTTGAAAAACTGCATGTGCACAATAATTGTGTAATAACTCGAAGTTTTGAGACCTTGTAAAATATTTAATGAATAGTAACCCTAACGGACGGGAAAAAACTTTTGAGCCCACACTATTTAGTGCATGAGAAAATGAGTTTCGGAGTTGATATTATGATTATACATATCAAATGAGTGTATGTAAACACTATTAGTTTTCGAAGATTAAAGGACTATATAATTACGAGATTAAAATCCTACGAATTTATATTCAAGTAGTCTAAATAAAAATATAAGGAATAAATACGAAAGGAATTACTTCGAAAACCAATTACGAGTAAGTATTACGGAGAACGTTTAAGTAACCGAGCGAACGCGTAAACGATTAAATAAATATAACACACTAACTAAACCATGGTAAGGAAGTAACCATGGTTAATTCATCAAATAGTGAGCTAACCATAGGATGATCAAGCTAGCTAGTAAAATAGTGTGCTAAGGAAGTTAACCTTGTAGTTTAGCTTGTAACCTAGTAAGCTATTAGGATTTGTCCCTAAGATATACAACCAAGAATCAACCTAAAATGCTATACTAGGAGAATAAAATCAATTGCAAATATATCACCTCATCTTCCTAAAAGCAACCTATCAAAGCATCCAAGAGAAGCAACTAAGAGGAGTATAAATACCCCCCCCCCCCCAATCCCCATTTGTTCCATTCAGCCATTCAAGAGAAAAAGGGGAAATCCAATTCAAAAATTCCAAGTTCTAGCTCTTGTAAAATCCCCCAATTAATTCTCAAGCCTCCTAGCAACTAAACTAAGGTAAAAAAATTATTTCATCTCTTTTTATCAAGGTTTGATGGGTGGAATAAATTCAAGAAACTCACTAGTGAATAGTGTGAATAGTAACCTCTCTTTGGTTTCTTGATTTCAATGGTGGTTTTAGGTTCTAAAAATCATACCAAGCACTTCCAAGCCTCCACCATCCTCAAGAACACATCTCAAGATTTCAAGAAAGGTAAAAATCTTTGGCCCAACTTTATTTAAGATTCATTTTTAAGATCCATTTAGTATGTGGTAGTAAACCTAGTATAATGAGTGTTATTGGTGAAATCTTGATGATTAAGTTAAATAGATTTAAGGTTGGTTGTTGTTGCCTCAAGAACATGATGTTCTTGAGAGGAGTTTGTGTGTTGATGATGATATGATGATTGTTGGTGGTTGTGTAAAGAGTTAGGGCGTAAACGAAACCCCGATCGTAAACGTAACTTCGTTAAAACCAACAAATCGTAACTTTAAGTTTCTGCAGAAAGTCCCGAAATTGTAAACTGTAGATTCTTGAAAAATAACCTTTCTTTAAGATAGACAATGTTATAAGGATTATTTAGGCGCTTTAATCGCTTGATTACGATTTACGGATCAAAAGTTATGGTCGTTTTACTAAAAGTGGTTTACGCGACAAAAACTGCTACGAATTACGAACTTTGAAAATATAAAGGATAGACTTACAAGTGTTCATAAATCATGAAATTTTTACAGAGAGTAAAATATTGAGTTTCCTAACTGCCATAAAAATTTCAAGTGAAAATAATTAAGCCGAGACCGCGCGAGTAGAAACCGCAAGAATCCATAAGCGGAGCCGACGGCGATAATAAGAATGAACCTAAGATACTTAGGAAAATGAAGCGACCATAATGTGAATGTGACTTAATGGAATAATAAGGGTAGTATAAGTTGAGAGGATGCATAACAAGTAGCACATGAGTGCTAGTTGCCGTAAATTAGAACGGGACCTAACGAAATGAATTGTGTTATGGTTATAGATTTCCGAGCGGAACCTAGAGCATCCTCCACCTCGAGATACCCAGGAAAGTTTATGATCCAACTCCATTTTTAATATTGTGTTGTGAAAGGATTATTTTACTATCATTGCATAAATACCATGTTTGCCATATTGCGTAGTTGTTGAATTTTCGCATAATGTAGCGATGTTGTACGATAAAGTATATATCGTAAAATGTTATTTTGCTTTAAGCATGACGTATTATATAAGACCGAGAGTCGGTCGGGATTTAAGATAAAACCCGGGAATTATTCCGGTGATATTATAGGACGGTTATAAGTCCATAGTAGTACGTTTTAAAGGGACTCAACGTCCACTTACGAAACATTAAAACACCTCGAACTTTTATTAAAACGATTTCCCAACGATCATATTCCCTCAACTATATTTTATTGTTCGAATAATAAATATTATATACTTATTCCTTTATTATGGGAGTAGTATACTCCAACGTTTATTTATTTCAAACTCGATTAATCATTATAGATTATTAATTATGGGGACACAAACTAGTTGAGAAATATTATTTTTAAATATTTTTTTAGAGAATAAACTCATTCGAGGTTTAATTATTTATTGATTATCATTTAATTAATTATTATTCTTAAAGGGTTTATTATTGATTTAAAAATCATAGATCCTGATTTGAAATATACTTTCTGATTTCAGAATATCATACGAATAATTTCAGATCATCGGTGAATATTATCCCGACTTATTTAATATGTTGAATATAGTTTCAAGGAGAAACTTTTCCCCTTATTAATTATCTGTTGACAACGGTCAACTCACATCCTTAGTACTTCCTCCGAAATTCTCGGAAGTACGTATATACATATATATACACTTATATCTTAGAGAGATAAGCTATTTCTATCAACAAGCAAAACGCTTGGGGAACTTCGATATGGTTCGAGTTCTCGAGATTGATAGAATTCTTTTAAAGGACAGGGGAGGGGTAGACTCTGTTACTATATGTGCTAGATGGACTACCAAAGGTACCACAGGCGAAGGTACTCAGTGCACTCAGGAAATTGTGAAGTGTGTGTATACCCGAAAATGGGACACGTAGCCCGAATGCGGCAAGGGTGATAACCGGGATACGAAGGTGTCGTCCTTTTACTAGTAGAAAAGGTTACTATTATCGTATTACGACTGATCATCGTATACAGTGGCTCCAACGAGTGTCCTAATTCTTCCAATTGGAATTGAGATGCAATACCGTAACCCAAGCCTAGGTGCTGGGATTACTATTAAGGTATTCGCAGGATATTAAAATCCCTTAAAGAATTGTTTTCATAAGAAGGTGTATCACCAAGGAAACCTATTTTCGAATAAAACATAATTATCATATATGATGTTATCATACAGTCATTTTCATACTGTACATTATTATGCTGGGCATTATAGCTCATACTTGTTTTCTTAAATTGACACAACACAACAGTGAATCAAGATGCCTGCCATGAGAACCACATCCAGGAAACGGGCAGGAAATGGCCAGCTGTCCCGTAGATTATTTGGTGTTATACCACAGGTAGTCATAATAAGCTGGATTAGTTTTCAGGTGTTTACAGTTCGGCTTATTTATAAGTATGACTTATGTAAGGTAAGAAACAAGAAACATATATTTGGCCGGCAGACTAGCCTTACCTAAAGGTCACTCCCCGGTAAGATTAATTACTTTTAGGTTGTAATAAATATCACTTGATGGTTAACAATTACTCTAGTTATGATGGTTCCTTTCCAAGACAATAACCTGTAAGTGTGTGT